>NC_057762.1:21220832-21538103 GCF_010389155.1 Erigeron canadensis | reverse complement strand
CTGTCGTGCATTGTTCTTCTCAACAAGAATTCTTCTTCTTTCTTTCTTAGTGCCTACAAGCCACCAGACGCTGAGCACGGTCTTTTTGTTTCTTTCATCAGCATTCTTAAGTTCTTCAACCAACAATCTGCTCACTTATGAACTTTTGAGAGAGCTCTTCTTGAATTTTTTTTGCCTCAACTCTTCTTGAATGACAATCTCGGTTGGAGTAAGTTCCACAGTTGCTTGTGGGAAAAAATGAGGCTTTGGGAAAAGCTCCAGACATGAGTTTTGTTGTTCCCTTGCTGATGTAAAAAACCTGAGTGCTTGCTTTGAGTAGACCAACTGCTTTGCCCTGTCTTTGCTGGCAAACCTTTTACTAGTGCAGCGTGGAACTCGTCAGTTGGCCTGAAGGAAGACCCATTTATGGGCCGCGCTGGCACATCCTCAGCGGCCTTCTTTTCAATTCAGCTTGCTCCCCTCAACTTGCTGCCGGTTCTACACCTTCTCACATCATCATTCTTGTTTTGTTCTTAGAGAGCATCTTCCACCTTATCATTTTGGGTGCTGGGATCTCCTCAACAGTATTCTCTCCCCCTTGGAAGTAGCATAAGAACCGCTACTTCCACCTTTTCTTTCTTGAGGAGACCAGCATTTTAGTCATTAAGCCCTTTAGGCTGCCCACCTCTTCCTCTAGTTTCTTGGTCCTGCTGACAGACTCCTCAAGGACCTTGTTGTCAACAGCGACCTGGAAGGGGACTTGGAGAAAAGTGAGGTTTTAAGAGAGGAGATTTCACTTGTGAGAGTGGTGAGAAATTATTTTGACTGTGAGATAATGAGTTTATGAGTGTTGGAGTTGATTGAGATGAGCGGTGAAGAGAATATTGGATTGGAGAGTGTTCAAGCGATGATAAGAGACCAGGCGTTTCATTTGCCATCGATGATTGGAAATTGTCTTTTTAGTTATCAAGCGAGGCAGAAATGGAAGAATTGGAAACACTGACCCTTTTCATGCTGGCATCAAGTAAGTGTTGATTTCGATAAAGGAGGCGCTCATGAGAGAGAGTTTGAGCATGATGAGCCTTTGTAATTTGAAAAATGGCATCCTTTTGCTCAGCAAGCTCATCAATAATGGTATCATTTCCAGCAACCACATCCTTGAGTTTAAAGTGTACTTCCTGTGCACATTTGCCACTTGATCACCACCACCCATATAAATAGCCTTGTCTGTTTCCCTGCTTTGACAAATTTGCACTCTCCTCAAAAGTTCATGCAGTTGGATGTCTCTACATAATCTAGTCCAGGTACTTGGACAGCAGTGAAGGCTGTCTGAAGTTCCTCATCAGCTAGAGGAACCTGAAGAGACTTCAGCGAGACAGGATACCTGTCACATGTATCTTGAAGAAGTCTAGATGATGAAGAGGAGGCACTTCGATAATAATTTCATCATCAACTTCTTCAGTTTCAGCATAGGCACCTGGCCTAATCCTTTGATTTGAGCACAAGTCCTTTCTTTTTGTCAGCTCTCTTTAGAAACATCACTTTGGAAATCCCCATAGTGACCTACTTGATCAAATTCAGCTGTAGGCCTTGGAGAGAACTGGGAGGAGGAGGCATCTCAGTCAAAAAGATGGGAGCTCTTCATCATGCTGGGGGAAAGAGGCCATGATAACATACCCAACTCATTATCCAGGAAATCACCAACAATAACTTCTTCTTCACTTTCTTCAGCGGCAGCGAGTGTAACTTCAACATGTGAATCTTGTGGATCAAACTCGCTGCCATTGTCATCCTCCATCTCAAGATCTGTAAAAATGTTAGTCTCGGTCCCTGCACAAACAGTTTCCGAGACATTTAGTTGTGATGAGGAAAGGGAACCGGGTGCCTCAACCTTAGTGTGTGTTTCACTGGGATATCATCAGCCGTAGAAGGTGTTGACTCTAGCATCACCTGTGATCTGGCTGTTGTCACGACTTAGAGGGTATATAAGAAGAAGAGGAAGTATTTGGGGGTGGATTTGGACTTTGACCTCTAGTGGGTTGGGGTGACCCAATTTCTTCACCAACCTCTCCTACAGAAATTTGAGGTGGCTGCCTGCTATTCCCATTAACTCGTCAACAGCCTGTTGGGAGCTGTTGATGGGGTGGCTTGGGTACTAGTGTCTTTGGGCGTAGAGGACATCCTAACCTTGGTTTGCCCTTTGATCACTCCGCTTCGTTTTGGGACGACAGCAGAGGGTGAAGATTGTAGATTTTGTGTTGGGGATGCTGCCTTAGGATTACTTTTGGTCTTTTTAGAGGCTTTGGAGGTCGCTGGGGGGTTTATCAGCGAACCAGCCTCAGAAGTCATTTCAGCGTCCACAGCGACCGTATCAACCACTTCATCAGAAAGAAGTGCTACCTCCCAGTCGCTGTCTTTAGGATATAAAGAAGAGTTTAGAGGGAAGAGTACCTCTTCATATGTACAGTGAGGTGAGCAACCAAATGTTCAGCAGTTGCTTATAGATATTGCTGCCGACCCTTGCTACTTGAATTGTAGCAGCATGTGGCAAGTCATATCATCACCCAGCACCTCTTTGAAGACAAGAGAGAAAATTCTCACAAAAGGCACTGTGTGAGATCTGTTGTTCAGAGTGATCTTGTGCTTCATATCATTGAAGATCATCAAGGCGTAGTCCACGAATCTTCCTTAAGCAAGAGCGTGGATAATAGGCATCGAAGTTGAAGACGCCTGATTATAAGATCCAGAGTTTCCACCCATACACTGGATCAGATGAGTAAATAGAACTCTCCAGATCCCGGGGAGATTTTGTTTCAAAGGATTGCTTAGGATCGCCGGAGGGTTCCTCAGGTTATGATTATACCCGATTGAAGGCAGCCATGCCTTCCATTCATCATCTCCAGCAGCTTCCACAAATGTATTATCATATTCTCTTGTGGGAAGCGAAGAGTTTGAAGTAATGATGCTGGAGTGATGGTGATGGTCTTTGTTCCTTTTCGAACAGTGCCAGAGATCGATTGGGTGGACTCATCATAACTACATGTCCACCAGAACTCTCGAAGAAGATGAACATAAATCTTCTCCGGATCTGCCATTATACAGTAACTGGCAGGGGAAGCATGGATGAAATCCAGCATAGGCTTATACTTTTGTACCTTTTGGTACGTCAGACGAGCCGAGATGGTTATTAGGTTTAACAACCAACTCTGATGCAGCAAAGGAAATTTTAGAAGATTTAACGATATTAGAAGAGGGAGAATAAGTAGAAGAATTTAAATAGGATTTCAGAGTTTGTTCGGTGGCGGCGGAAGCGGATGGAGTTTCAGATGATGATGCCATTTATGAAGTTTGGTGTGGAGATTAGAAGATGTAAAGATCAAAGGAAGTAGATAATATGATTTAGAGGAGATGAATAGTTTGAGAGATTTTAAGAGATTTGAGAGAAGATGAATAGTTGAAAGAAAGCGTGAAAGTGGGAATATGAGTATGAGTTTGTATATATAGGGTATGGTGATGGAACATGATTGGTCAAATGAAAAGAAAAAAAAGTTTTCTCTCTCTCCTTGTTTTCAAACTGTACAGTTGTTTTTAACAACTGTCAAAGATATATGTGTATAAAAAATAACTTTGTGAGTAACGTTTTAAAAATATTTTACAAATACTTGAGTGTGCGCCGTATGCGTCAGACAGAGCCAGACCGTCAGATGCACAGTAACAGTCTCAAGTGGACAAGTGACGTACTCAAGAAAACAAGTGGGTAACTTTTTGTTGTAGTCCTATATATCATATGGCTCAAAAGAGTGCCACGTCGCCAACATAGTTGCATCCGAAATAGTTAGTTTCAGATGTAGTCCTATGTTTTATTCAATGTTGAAAAGATAAGTATGAAAACAATTTATTTCATAAAATGCTTCAGCACCTCTTTTTAAGAGAGGGATTTAATTTTGGTGCTGAGACAGATTATAGGGAATGAAGGTTAGCGATCTTATGACTAACATAAGGTCACTGGTAAAACAATTTTTGGCAAATTGTTAGCCATCAACGGATTTTATAAGTCTTTACCAACAGCCGTTTGCTGTTGGACTAGATGAAGACTTTTAGCTCTTCGTTGCTTTTATTTTGCTTTTTCCTAAAGCAAGAAGGATCAACGGATTTTAGATTTCTTTACCAATAACCGTTTGCCATTGGACTAGATGGAAACTTTTGGCTATCCATTGCCTTTGTTTTGCTTTTTCCCAAAGCAACAGGGATCAACGGATTTTAGAGGTCTTTACCAATAACCGTTTGCTATTGGACTAGATGGAAACTTTTGGCTTTCCATTGCCTTTGTTTTGCTTTTTCCCAAAGCAACAGGGATCAGCGAGTAAGACAAACTCACTAGCTGAGTAGCAGACATGACAATCATGTTGTTGATTCTCCATTCAGCATTCCTAACTTGCTTACAAGCAGTTTGAATCTAGTTTCATCCAGAGGTTTTGTAAAGATGTCAGCTAGTTGATCATCAGTTGGAATGAAATAGATTTCAACATCTCCCTTCATGACATGATCACGAATGAAGTGATATCGAATATCAATATGCTTGGTTTTGGAGTGCTGAACAGGATTATGTGTAATAGCAATAGCACTTGTATCATCACACATGATTGGAATTTTAGAGTATTCCAAATCATAATCAGCGAGTTGATGCTTCATCCAAAGCATTTGAGCACAACAACTCGCTGCAGAGACATATTCTGCCTCAGCTGTGGAGATGGAGACAATATGTTGCTTTTTACTGGTCCAACTAGTAAGTCTTCCTCCCAACAGTTGGCAACCACTACTGGTGCTTTTGCGATCAAGCATACATCCAGCATAGTCAGAATCAGAGAATCCAACAAGATCAAAGTTGGAATCTCTAGGATACCAAAGACCCAAGGTGGGTGTACCTTTAAGATATTTGAAGATTCGCTTTACAGCGAGGAGGTGAGACTCTCGTGGAGAGGCCTGATAGCGAGCACAGAGGCATGTGGAGAACAGAATGTCAGGGCGACTCGCCATAAGATACATGAGCGACCCAATCATACCTCTATAGTAAGTGGGATTTACATGCTTCCCATTTGGGTCAGCATGAAGTTTATTTGGAGGAGACATAGGAGTGCGTTTGGGAGTGACATGGGTGAAGTCAAACTTATGCAACATGTCCCTAATGTATTTTTCTTGGTTGATGAAAATGTCTGTGGGAAGTTGCTTAATTTGTAAACCTAAGAAGAAGGTTAACTCGCCCATCATACTCATTTCAAACGTACTTGACATAAGAGTACTAACCTTCTTACACAGTTTTGGAGAAAGGGAACCAAAGATTATGTCACCAACATATATTTGGACATACAAAGCATGAGCTTTCTCTTTGTAAATAAAGAGGGTGCTATCTATGGTTCCTCTATGAAATCCATGGTCTAAAAGAAATGAGAAGAGAGTATCATACCAAGCTCTGGGAGCCTGTCTAAGACCATAAAGAGCTTTATTGAGCTTGTAGACATAGTGAGGATACTTTGGATCCTCAAAGCCAGGAGGCTGCTTGACATAGACCTCTTCATCAAGGGCACCATTTAGAAAGGCACTCTTGACGTCCATCTGATAGACAATGAAGCCTTTGTAAGCAGCGTGAGCAAGAAAAAGGCGAATAGCCTCAAGACGAGTGACTGGGGCAAAGGTTTCATCATAGTCAATGCCTTCTACTTGAGTATATCCTTGTGCCACCAGTCTGGCTTTGTTGTGAACAACAATACCAGCTTCATCCATTTTGTTCCTATAAACCCATCGAGTGCCAATGGGTTCCTTACATGGAGGAGGAACTAGAAACCACACATGATTTCTTTCAAATTGGGTAAGTTCCTCTTGCATGGCTTCAACCCAAGAGGGATCAGCCATTGCTTCTCCAATGTTCAAAGGAACAATTTGAGAGAGAAAATTTACATAGAGACAAGTATTACTTGTCGCTGATCTGGTTTGAACACCATTGATTGGATTACCAATTACATGGTCAAGTGGGTGGTCAACAGTCCATTTGAGTGCAGGGGAATGAATGAAAGAGTGGATAGGCGCAAAAGATGTGGTGGAGATAGGATCACCAGTAACTATTGGATAGCTAGAGAGATCAACAGTTAGGGTAGGTTCAGGATTACTGACATGTTAGTCACTGACAGGTTCTTCCTGCTGAGGATTGTCACCCTCAGCGTCTCCTAAATCAGGATTCGCTGAGGCGTCATGGAAGACATCATCAGCGATATTGTCAGTTTCTTGAACTACTTCAGGAGAAGATTGCTGATGGAGTCTTTTAGCACTAACCTAAGAAGAGGTTCTACAGGATCTACAGAATAGATATGAGAAGCAATGTGATCAATACTTGGAGTCACATTCAAGGATGGTTCAGCAACAGGAATATCAGCGACTGATTGCGTAGCTGTCATTTCAGGAGGATCAGCGAGGTCGCTGAGAATTTCTTCAGCAGATGATTGTTTGGGAAGATCACTTAGAGCGGAATAGCTTTCATCAAAAGTAACATGAATTGATTCATCAACCTTTTGTGTGCGAGTATTAAACACTCTGAAAGCTTTGCTAATAGAAGAATATCCCAAAAAGTAGCCATCATCAGCCTTGGGATCGAACTTTCCTAAGTGATCCTTATTATTAAGAATAAAGACGGGGCAACCAAAAACATGGAAATATCTAATTTGGGGTTTCTTGCCCTTAAGAATTTCATAGGCAGTCTTATCATGTCGTTTGACAATAAGACAACTATTTTGAGTATGACAAGCAGTGTTAACTGCTTCTGCCCAAAATTTTAAAGGGAGGGATGATTCACTGAGCATAGACCTAGCAGCTTCAATGAGAGTTCTGTTTCTTCTTTTAGCTACACCATTTTGCTCAAGGGTTCGAACAGAAGAAAAGTTTTGTGCTATCCCTTGATCAGCACAAAAGCTTTCAAGAGTGTGGTTTCTAAACTCAGTGCCATGATCACTTCTGAGTTCTTTAACCCGAATGCTGTTGAGATTTTCCATCTTTTTGATAAAATTTATAATTTCCTCAGCAGCTTCACTCTTAGAATGCAAAAATATAGTCCAAGTGTATCGTGAATATTCATCCACAATAACTAAGGTAAATCTACTACCTCTTAGACTTTGAACATTTATAGGACCAAAAAGGTCCATATGAAGAAGATGGAAGCAGCCGTTAATAGAATTGGCCTGTTTAGTTTTGAAGGTGGCTCGATGGCTTTTACCTTTTCACAAGCACCACAGAGCTTGTCCTTCTCATATGTGAGAGGAGGAAGGCCTCGAACAAGATTTTTCTTGGCAAGAGAATTGATGGTTTTGAAATTGACTTGCGACATACGCTTATGCCATAACCAATTGATTTGAGATACAGATTTAGAAAAGAAACAAGTTTCGCTGTCTGTTTTAACCGGAGTAAAATCAACCAAATAGATGTCTCTCTTTCTAGGAGCTATTAAAACTACCTCTTTGTCAATATTTACAACTGTGCCTTGATGCTTATCGAGAATGACTTTATAGTCAGCATCGCACAGTTGACTAATACTGATAAGGTTGTGTTTTAAATCATTCACATAGGCAACCTTTGTGAACTTTATAAGCCCATTAGAGAGAGATCCATATCCTTCAGTTTGGCCAGTTGAGTTGTCACCAAACACTACTGTGGGACCATCAGTCTCCACGAAGTTATCTAGCAGGTCCTTGGATCCAGTCATGTGTTTTGAACATCCACTGTCCAAATACCACACTTCTTTTCCTTGCGAGGCCTGCATGGATAACAATAGAAGGATTTAGATTGAATTATGGGTATCCCTGCTGATGTCATTATCAGCAGAGGAAGAGTGAGAATCATTATCATTAGAAGAAGAAGAAGTGACTGAAGTGTTAACAGTTTCATCAACTGAAAGTGTTTCAGTCAATTGATTGGATGGAGGCATGAAACTCATGGCTTCAACAGTATCTCCTTGATTGGTAGAGTTTCCAGTGTCAAGAATAACCAAGCCGCCAACTTGATTATTACTTTTATATTCAACAAGGATACTGTTAGCACCATTTGAGATAATCTCTTGAGAGAAAAGGAAGAGAGATTCTTTGAGAGGCAATGAATTCAGCAATATTGCTTTCACTTAAAACAAAATCATTATCTGAATTCATGCTTGATTCTGCAAGAGGAGCTTGCATGTTGATAGTAGAAGCAGGAGCAGCAGAAGATGAGGAGGGATTTGGCTGAATGACAATTTCAGGAGGATTCCTTGAGTTGTTCTCAGTACAGTCAGCAGCAATGTGTCCTCTTTCACCACAAATATAGCATTTTCTATTACTTGTCTGACTTAGAGTTAGAAAATCCTTAAGCTATGAGGATAGGTCGTTAACACGTTTGGTTAGCTCACAAATTTCAGGATTATTAGAGGCAGTTGATGCTACAGAAGAAGCCTTTTTCTTTTTTGATTTAAGAGATGAAGACTTCTTCTGTTGTAGTAAAGGAACAGTCTTAGGGATAGGTCCAAGAATGGATTTGTCCTTAGATTGAGTATTTGAAGAGGATGGATCAAGATGAAACTGAGCATTTTGCTGACCTCCTTGTTGAAGAGGTCAAACTTGCTGAGCAGATCTGAAATGCTGAGCCTTCAAAGGATGTTTTCCAGCTTGCTGTCCTTCAAATTGAGAAGGTCTGACCTGCTGAATAGGTCTGAAGTGCTGGGAGGGAGAAGTTCCCTTTGGAACATAAATGGAGTTGGGTTGCTGATAGCGAGCATCAGCGAACTTATTTCTCCTATTCATTAAATGACCATGCACAGCATGAGAAGAATTTGAAGAGGAGGGTGGCAGCTGAGGCGCAAAACTTTCAGCAACAACAGAAGGAGTGGAGGATTCAGCGGATTGACTAACAGGTACAGCTCGCTGAGGAGTACTGTAGTCATATGGAACAACAAGCTTGCTCCTTTTGAAGGGATCAAAAGCTTTAGACTGAACAGTCAGCAGCTGTGGAGCTATAGGCTTATAACCAACACTTGAAGGATTTCCTTCAAAGGTTTGAGAAGAAAAATATTGAATTCTGCCTTCATTAGGCATCATATCAATGATGGGATGATCAGGAAAGATTGTCTTAGCAAAACTAGGAGGATAATAAGTTTTGGGTTTGGTAGAGGAAGAAAAGGAAGAAGTGTTGGATAAGGATGACACATTGTCAAGCTCGGAGTGATAATCATTTGCTCCTTTGGTGAAGTGATGCTTCAACATTTCTTCACTAGAAGCAACAGCACTTGGAGGAATTCTTTCTTCAGCAGCAGGACTGTCACCAAAGTGATTGGTAACAAGGGCAGCAGTCTCATAATCTCCACCGATAATGGCGTTGATTTGAGTAGGCATCAGCTTGCTGAAGATTTGGTCATGAAGCTTGGAGGCTTTAGACCAAGAGGTAACGATTTTTTCAAGGTCAGCGACCGTATTTTTTAAATCTTCGTTTGATTTTTGAAGATTTTTATTGAGAAGTTTTTGAGACTCAAGCTCAACATGAACATTTTGAAGGTCCTTGAGCTTGTCATTTTTAGCACTTAGCTCAGCACTGACTGAGCTAAGCTTAGCTTGAAGATCAGCATGGATAGATTCAACAAATTGAATGTCACAAGTAAGTGATTCAAGAATTTCTGACTTACTTTCTTCAGAGGCAGAGGAAAAATTGCATACCTTCTTGAGAGTGACATTCACCCACTGACTGGAACAAACTTGCTCTTTTGTCAGTGCTTGATCATCAGCAAGGGCCATAAGACAAATGGCATCAACATACTCTTCTTCGTCAGCTTTAGAGTCATCAGAGTCTGCCCAGTCATGTTGTTCAGCAACAAGACTCTTGGCAGGAAGCTTGGCTTCCTCAACGTTAGCCATCTTAGCACGAAGCTCGTAGTACTTCCTTTTGTATTCATCCGCAGGCTTGACTGAGGAGAAAGAAGAGGGCTTCGCTCCCTGCATGGAAGGAAAAGAAACATTGCATTCTTTTTGGTAATGGCCTTTTCGACCACATCTCCAACATTCTTCTTGCGATTTCTCTACTACTGGTTTTTGAGAGAAAGTCGACTTACGACTATTCCATTTTTTGGAATATCTCTTACTAGCGATGAGAGCAAGTTGCATGGAGTCTGAGAACATCTCTTGTCTCTCCTCAATATCGAGGTCATTGACAAGATCTTGTAGATGAGATGGGGTAGCAGAGCTGCTGTTGACATGGATGGAGTCAACTTCAGCAGGGACCAAAGCAAGAGGGTCAAGAGAATAAGAATTATTAGATAGAGAGGAGGAAGATGAGCCAGCATGCCTTTTGGAATCAGCTTTTGCTCTTAAGTTTTGAGCAAGGGCTCTCTCTTCAAATTGAAGAGTGCCATAAAGTGATTCCAAGTCATGCATCTTAAGTTGCTTGGTGGTGCGAAGAATCTGTCTTAGACCTTGCCATTTAATTGGAAGGCTGTCAATGAACTTGTGGCATACTTCAAGCATATCATGCTCTATGCCAGCATTAGTCATATCATTCAACAGACATTTGAAGCGATTGTAAGTGCCATCCAGATTCTCATTTGGAAGAGAGAAGAATCCTTCATAGGCGCGCTTCAGATCAATCTTTTTAGTGGCAAGGACATTTTCTATACCATCGAATCTGGTACAAAGATTGTCCCATACCTTCTTAGCAGAGGAAAGCTTGGTGACAGATTTCATAATGTCATCAGGAAGGGTATTTATAATGAGATTTCTTAACCTAGCATCTAGATTAACAAGCCTACGCTCGTCATCTGTCCATTGTACTTCAGGCTTAATAAGCTCAGTGACGATCTCAGGAGCATCAGTGGTGGCTCCTGGTGTCCTGGTAACCAGAATCGGTACATAAGGACCTTTGGTTAAGATGGTCAATAGGTAAGGTTCAACTCCTACAATATGTAGAAGCATTCTTTCCTTCCAAGATCCAAAATCATGAGATTCGAATCTTGGAGGGATGGAAATATACCCCAAAGTCTCTGGTATTAACCAGAGTAGGAACTGCAGTCATAGAGAAAGATTTTAAGAACTAAAATAAGAAAAAGTTTTACATGCAGAAAAAAGTAAAGAAAAGATCTTGCAAACTTTTACTCAGATCAGATTCGGTGTGTCGAACCACCGCTCTGATACCAACTGAAAGTCCCAAGTTTGCAACAATCAAAACAGATTAACTAAAAGATATATGATAAGAAAGTAAACACGTTTAACTATATGTATATTAATTAAACAGTGAATACATGGTTGGTTTACAAAGAAGAAAAAATGAAAAATACTTGTTAAGTTTTTGACACACAAAAAACTTAAACGTTCTACAATAAGAAACACGCACAAAGTGACAATTGTAGAATTACACCAACAAGAGTTGCGGCTAGGTTAAGTGTAACATTCGTGTTTTTTTTTACTTAATTGACTTGTAACTAAATGATATTTGAAAATGAGCGAATTTGTTAGTTTACATGAATTATCGAACGCTTTGTTGCATAGTAACGTAATGTGAAGTCTAATTGTGTAAACGGTCTCTTGTTAGCATTTAAATGGTTAACGTTTAGCTATTTGTCGAATTTAGCGGAGCGGGAGCCCAAAAATGGACTCCCTAGGCCGGCCTCACCCCAGCCCCATATCTCCACACTTCATTTCTTTCCCTTATCTTTTCCTTACCCACCTCTTTCTCTCCCTCATTACTCCTTTCCCCTCTCTTTCAACCACCACCTCTAATCTTCATAAATTCAATATTTAATTTCACCAAATACTTGTATTTTTATATCAAATTAACTAAATCTAGTAACAATAACAACAATAATCTTTACTCTTCAAAGAAATCAAGATTTAAAGGTGTTCATCCAAGTTTTTGCCCTAAACCCGAATTTAGAAAATTTCGACTCTCTTGGTAAGTTAAATTCGTCTTAAATCCTTTCTTTTATGTTTATAACGTCATTACTAGTCATATCTAAGAAACCCTTGGTCAAAATTGGGCTAAAACTTGAAATGGGTTCAATTAGGGTTTCATTAGGGTTAGTTTGGGTCAAGAACGATTTGGACAAGTAATTGTGTTAAAGGATTGAATTTGTTTGATGAAACATGTTTGTTTATACTCAATGATGTTTGTTTAAGCCTAAAAATGAACCTTGAAGCACCACAAATCGATTTGGATGTCAAAAATTGAGTTTGGTTCGTGTTTGGCATGTTTTGGAACTGATCTGGGCATCGGTGCGTCGCACCTCCTCCTTGGTGCGCCGCACCAAAGTATAGTTGAGGTTTCTGGGCAAAAAATGCGCCGCACCCCTCACTTGGTGCGCCGCACCTGCATTTTGGTGCGTCGCACCTATCCTCCAGAAACTCGCTTACCTTGTTTCGATCGTAACTTTTGATCCGTAAGTCCGTTTTAGGTGTATGACCTATCGTTAGAATCGCATGAGAGTCTAGTTTCTCTTAGTATCATCCTTTTTATGAGAAGCTATCACCATTTTTTCCCGAGTCCCTCGTTTCTCCAATCGTGTATCCGACGTCCAACCTTGGGGTGTCTTGTAATGACCTAGGGTGACTTATAATGTAACGTAATCCATAATGTGATGATTTAATGTGATATAATAGGTTTGTGACCGTTGTGCTCCCCGCTTATCCGCTTAGTCACCTTCTACCAACGCTTAAAGCAAAGGTGAGTTTCGTAGCCCCTACGTTTACGTTATTTGGGGTGGAAAGTGTACTCGTTTGTTAAATGCTTGTTAGTTGATATGCTTGATTATGATATTAAACGAGATGATGGTTACTTACTTGTTTTGCTTGTTCACGGGATTGCATGTGTTATGATTACGCATTGTTCATCATGTAAGTCGTGCCGGTTTATTACGCATTATTTATTATGTAAGTCGTGCCAGGAATGTATTTTTACGCATTGTTTATCATGTAAGTTGTGCCGGTTACTACGCATTATTCATTATGTGAGTCGTGTCAGGAAACGTATTTTATGCATTGTTCATCATGTAAGTCGTGCCGGTTATCAATATTGTTAAACGTTGACTTGCGTTGATTTGTGTGGACATGATTAGGTATACTAATCCTCGTGTAACGTTAACGGTTGCTATCCCGACACATTTGATCTCTTTATCTAAACCTACGAACTCACCAACTTTATGTTGACACGTTTTAGTACACTTTTCAGGTGATCAGGTAATTGGAAGACGTGTCGGTTGATGATTGATGGTTTGCATGCTAGGATTGGACTTGGACTTACTGTGGATCTGTGATTCATTATCCCCGCTTATGGGTTATGCTTAGGATCATATGCCATCTTTTGTACTCTCTTTTGTAAACGTTTGATGGTCGTGCTCCTTATGCATTTTTGAATGGTCATAGACTTGTATTTGATTAAACTGTATGGATTACCAATCCTTTTAATGCATCTAGATTTGTCTCTACTTAATTTCCATGTCATGCTGTGCTTTTCTTGTGATATCCCATTATTCCGCCTTGTTGGGGTGTTACAGAATGGTATTAGAGCCGTGGTTGTAGAGAATTAGGTGGATCGACCTAACCTATAGCCATTGCACCCACATTTCATAATTAGCATGCATGATAGGAAATTTTGTGTGCAACGTGAATTGTATGGTGCATAAAACTTGTTTAAACGGAGTTTGAAGGTTTCTTATGACTTGATTGTTATGTGATGACTTGATGGATGTATATGTTAGTGTTGGGATACACCGTGACTTATCGAACGTTAACGTATAATCTTATAGTTTACCGTTTAACCCTAGCAAAGTGAAATGAGGGTATTAACGGAGAATGACATTCGGTAACCCTAGAGGTGCCTTATCAACAAATTTATGGTTATCCTATGTCATATAAAAGTTAATGGTCTCGTGGATTGCGCATTGTGGATGAAGTATAGTAGGAAACCCGGTATGCTTAATGAGTATTGGGTAGGTGGAGGGTTAGCCGCTGGTACACCCTGTATACATACCCGACCAATACTTAGAGAGCATAACGGAACCGAGTCTTGACATCCATTCAATATATTAACGGTGTGGAGGGTTAGCCGCTGGTACACCCTGTATACAAACACTTTTAATGTGTTAAATGTTGAAGTTAAGACTTGGACTATGCTTCACCCGCCTTGTCATGACCTGACCTATTTTATTTTATGTTGAATGATTCGTGACACCTCAAGATCTGCAGGGTTGTCAACCCAATAGATGTTGACACCTCAAGGTTGTCAACCATCTATTGGTGGATCTCTCAGATCTGCAAGGTCCTCTATCTTCATCTTGTTTGTTTCCAAATCCGGTATTAGAGAGAAAGACCCAGGTACCGTTTTGGTACATGGTCACATGTCTTCAATCTTCTTGATCAACACGTGTCTTTGGGACCTCTCTTCTTATCTTCATTTTCCCGCCCATATTTGACTTACAAATATAACGGTGAGTCATTGAACTTATCCTTTAACTTGAAGATAATATCGATCGCTGAGAGATCGCTGGAAAAGCTACTCGCTGAAGAAAAGACTTGCTGAGTCTCTCAGCGAATCCATAACTCAACAGCCACTTCTTTCTTTCTTCTTTTAGTTATTTCCAATTGATATTATCTATATCTATACTATCTTATAATAATTATCACTTTTTCTCTTATAAAAGTGTTAGATAGAAAATTATCATTTTATCCTTAATAAATTAATTCACACCATTAATCCATTATCTTCTAAATTATATCTACTATCACTTTACATCAATTACATTTACACAAATTATTTACACAGTTGCACCTACCATAAACAACACCACCACGGCCGCTGTCACCACCGCCAATCGCCGTCACCACCAAACGCCGCCGCATCGCACGGGTACAATGCTAATTAAGATAAAACGTTCTCAACTTTGTTTTTATTAAGTTGAATATATACTAAAAAAGAGAATTACATATTATTTTAAAACTTTACGGTAATAATCCTCAAACAAATAATTTAACAAACATAAAAATGTCAAACTCTTCAAGATTTATTCTTTTTATCGATGGAAAGCTTGGAATAAAGCATTAGCTAGCTAGCTAGTGAACCCAAAGATTTCTAGCTTTCAATCACCATGTACAATAAAAATGAGCTCAAAAGATGCCAATCTTTTCAAAGCTGATGGCCTCATCATCTCTTGTTTTATGGTTAAAGTCTTCTTTTAAATGTTTTCTAAAACCATATAAACTGATAATACTAAAAATAAAATAAAATACGAATCATTTAAAGATCTAAAAAGGAAAAAAAAAAAAAATTGTCAAAAGATTTTTGAGGATAGGCCACCACAACTCCACATAAATTTGCATGTGCATATTTTTTTTTTATTGGAATAGCAAGTTAATAACCGGTTATTATTAATTAGCATTCGAGATATCATAGTATCATCCAAGTGAATTGTATGTAGAGGACGAACCACGCATACTTGAGATGAAATCTAAGGATCTCGAGAACCTTCCCTAATAATCCACTCCTACAAATGTAGAAAGTAAGATTCGATCCCTGGTAGATTTTATCAAAGTCTTACCAGTCGGCCACCAAGACATTAGCCATATTATTTAATATTTTTTTTTGGGAACAGCGAGTAAATAGTTAGTAATTACAGTGACATCCAATTGGGTCGTATGCAGAGTTCGAACCACGCATGCGTGGGATGAAGGTTGAAAACCCTTCCAAAAATTCATATTTTCACAAATGTAAGAAGTGAGATTTGAATTATGATGAATCTTCTCAAAATAGTAAAGTTATCATATAATCGTATAAAAATATACCAACAAGATTTTTTTGACTAACAATAAAACAATCTGGAAAAGAAACTATATTTAAACAATTAAGATATAATAATTTGAAAATGCCAATAAACCAACTTGTAAATTGGTCGTTAATCTATAGTATATTATAAAAAGAATAACCCTTTTTATTTTTGGTAATGTTGAAAATATGTAATATTTTCACTTAATACCCCTTAAAATACTTTCATATACATTATGCTCTTAACATTAATGATTAAATTACACTGACAGTCATTTATCATTTAAAATATGTTCATTAACCTTTTACATCAATTATATACACAACTCACCGCCGCTCCACCACCAACAGTCGTCCAACCATCACGCCGTCGCCACCACAACCGCCGCCGCATAGCGCGGGTACCGTGCTAGTATTTTGTAATAAAAATATAAATAAATATGTATAAATAACTGAAATTGAAAAAATATACGAGTACATCGGATGAAAACATACGGACCATAGACTAATATAGTACAATACGAGTAGTAGTATAGGTAGGTATGCATATTTATGTAGAATGAAACTAAATCATATATATATATATATATATATATATGCACCCACAACCACACACAAGTACTACTCTATGGATTATCCAAGCTGCTTCATGTGGTTATTGTCTCTCTTTATAATATCTATCTATGTTTTCGTTATCTCCGGCCGTCGTAACTCTCGGCTTCCACCGGGTCCTTATCCATTTCCGGTCATCGGGAACCTGTTACAGCTAGGCAACAAACCCCATCGTTCACTTGCCACACTTTCCAAACGTTATGGTCCAATAATGTCACTTAAGCTTGGAAGTAAAACAGCCATAGTTGTTTCATCACCTGATATGGCAAAAGAGTTATTTCAAACAAATGACCTTTTATTTTCTAGCCGATCTGTTCCCAACACTCTACGGTTGATGGACCGCCATAAATACTCTATGGTCTTTCTGCCAGCTGGAGAACAATGGCGAAGACTGCGAAGAATAACGAGAGAATATTTGTTTTCTGGACAATGTTTAGATGCTACGCAACAACTACGTATGGAAAAGGTACTAGCTAGTTAATTACTGTTTGCTAACAAGTGTGCGTGTGACTAATATGTCGAAAATTTTGTACGGATGTTTTGGAGAAAGATGGTGTTATTCTAGATTTTTTAGTTTTGCAAAATATATACGAGTATTATTATTTCAAAACCATTAAAAAAAGTCGAAGACTGGTGTAAGTCAAATTATTTCAAAACCACCAAAAAAGTTAAAAAGTTCTCCCATCTGTACGAATTTTTCAAAAATGTTTGCTAAATCCAATTTTTATGACATATTACTCATATTTGGGGACATGAGGCAAAACAACTAATTTTCGATCTACTAGTGAAACTTTTTGAAAAAGATAGTATGAGACAAAAAGAAAATATTTATATTGATTGATGTATTTGTCAGATGCTGAGTATGTATATGATTAGCAAGAATTTTATGACTAATATTTTGTAGACACGCTATATTTTACTTTTGGCGAAATGAATATTTCACTTGAAAATAGATACCTGGCTGGAATTGAACTTTACTTGCTTTGCTATCTCTAAGCAAAGAGCATGTTAATTTGTAGATAAATGTTAAACTGAACTTTAATTTGTATGGCTATGCAAGAAGTGTATAGTAATTAGAAAGATACCCACACAATGGGTGCAGTGACGACTGTTTGTAATGGTGGCGGCATCGAGTGGTATATATAATTGATTTAAAGTTATCTGATGTAAAGAGGTAGTAGAATATCATAGATTCATAGAAGATTATGAACTGATGGCGTAGATTAATTTATTAAAAGTATCTTGATAAATTTTCATATCCCAAAAGTGTGATTTTCAACAACGGATGTAATCTTTATAAAGTAGCATAAAAGTGTAGATAATAGTGTTGGGTTTAAATGTTCAACAATGGTTAAGTCATGAGTTCAAGTCTCAATTGTGCCAAAATTTGGGGCAAAGGAGTTTCATTATGCGGGAATGAAGATGAGTGACTGTTAAGTGATCCCAATTTTTGGTTTCAAAATAAATGCTCAAATTATCTCATGATTATACTTGTATAGGTGCATGAATGGTTGAATAAATATCCCATTTGATTATTTTGTAGGTGCATGAGCTTCTAGATCATGTTAGTCAATGTTGTATAAATGAAAAGGCTGTGAACATAGGTGGAGCTGCATTTACCACAACTATTAACATTTTATCCAACTTGATCTTCTCTATGGATTTATGTCAATACGTTTCCTCGGAAACTCAAGAATTTAAGGACGCGGTTTGGGGTGTGATGGAAGTTGGTGGAAAGCCGAACTTGGTAGACTATTTTCCTATCCTTGAACCCTTAGATCCACAAGGCTTAAGAAGACAAGGACATGTTTACTTTCAAAAGTTATATGGTATTTTTGACAGGATCATCGATCAACGATTGGAAACTAGAGCGAGTTCATCGGCGTATGAATCTGGTAAATCAACAAAAAGCGATGTTTTGGATCTGCTGCTTAACCTTATCAACGTCAAAGATGAATCAAATTTTAGTCGAACTGGCCTAACACATTTATTGGGGGTAAGTAAATACATTAGCACATATTAGTCAGACTAAACTTGTGTGTATATAGAAGAATGAATTGTACAAAAATGATCATTTCTAAATATTATTTATAGGATTTGTTTATTGCCGGAGTTGATACAACATCAACCACGTTCGAATGGGCTATGACAGAGCTCATTCGAAACCCCAAGAAAATGGAGACGGCCCGGTTAGAGATTACAAAACTTATGCAAGGCAGCAACAAACTTATACAAGAAGAAGATATGTCTCAACTCCCTTACTTACAAGCTATAACAAAAGAAACTCTCCGACTATATCCTCCCGCTCCCTTTCTTGTTCCTCACGAAGCCATACATGATGTGGAAGTTAAAGGCTTTGTTGTGCCCAAAAATGCACAAATTCTTTGTAACGTTTGGGCGATTGGACGAGATCCAAACATTTGGTCAGACCCGGAAACATTTATGCCAGAGAGGTTTTTGGAATCCGAGATAGACTATAGAGGCCAAAATTTTGAGCTTATTCCATTTGGTAGCGGGAGGAGAATATGTCCGGGATTGAATATTGCACACAGGATGTTACATGTAATGTTGGGTTCGTTGATTCAAAAGTTTGATTGGAAGCTTGAAGGAGATATGAGAGTTGAAGATATGAATATGGAAGAGAAGTTTGGGCTCACATGTCCAAGAAATGTACCCCTAATGGCCGTTCCAATCAAACTTTGATTGGTTTTCATATCATATTCACTTGTTCAATTAGAATGTACTTGCCTAAAATTATTTATTTGAGTTGGGTGATTAATGTATTTGTGGAATTTAAACTATCATTTGGGCTCTATTAGCAACGTAATGTTAAAACTCATTAGATTAAAGATGTGATTTAGAAACTGATAAACGAAATGTGTTTGACTAATTGGCTTTAATAAACAGCAGGTTACAAGATCCTGTTTTTTTTAAAGGTTTTTCCTAAGTTCATAGTTAACGTCTGATGGCGAGTCAATTTGGGTTATTGTAGTGATCTAACCAAATTTTTCACATGGTTGATTTGAGCCATATTTTTGAACACCTCAAATATAACTTACTGCTACTAGCTAAGCCAACTTAACTAGATCTATACCCGGTCATTAACCGGGTTAAACAAATATTTATATATTTTATAGTTTACGAAAACTTTATTTGAGTTAGTTCATCATTATTAGAATAGAAATAAAATGAAACAAATAATTAGATTCAAGAGATTATATATATATAAAAAATAGAATTAAAGAAAAAAATTATCACTAACGTGACGAAATCTGGATCAAAAAACATTGCATGGTCCTAATAACATGATACATTATACAAGATTAGATATTGAGCTAAGAGATTACAAATGAGTAATGTGTATGAAACCATAAATATTATTTTTGTAATCAGTTGCATATAAAATGTTTTCAACACCCTAACATTATAAAGCTATCAATACTTGATCTAACTCAAAATCCAACTTACCAAAAACAACTAACCCAAAACTAACTCATATGATTTACCAGCCCGCTAACTCATTTGATTCGAAACAACTCATTTGACTAACTTAACTAAAACCAATCAATTTAACCTGTCATCTCTTTTAACCTAAAAACTACCAATTTGATCATGACCTAAAATCAACCCACTTGAAAGCATTAACATGTAAGTCATTTGAGCCCAAAGCAGCCTATCTGACCTGTCAACCCTCCAACCCATTAATTAATCAAGTCGACTCAAGGCCACCCTGATTAACCCGTATAGATCCAGGTTCTAAATTGAAATTTATAATGGGTCGAGTTAGGGTTCAAGCTTTTCTTTATGTTAATTCCCCAACTCTACCAAGCTTGTCAGGTCAACCCGCCAATCCAAAAATCCTAATTATTACCGACGAACTCTACCTAAAACCATAACATTTCACCTGCCAACTTGGCAACCCACTTGACCTAAAAAATAACTCATTTGACTCACTTGATTTAAAACCAACCTACTTAAATGCATTAACATTAAGCCTACTTGAATGAAACCATTTTTTTTTACAAGTCAACCCGCCAACCCATGTATTAATCAGGGGGTCGCTGGATTGAGTTTTTTACCATGAAACTTTTAATGGATTGGGTTTGGGCCAAAGATTCTCAACCCACCAATTACACCTGAGTCTACCTGATTGACAGCATTGCTATAAAGCATATAAGCCGGTCTTAAATTATTAAATTTGAAAGATAATAATTCTACCACATTACCCATATCCTTACCAATTGGTCGTATTTAGGTAATTTCAAATTTGAACCCGATTAAAATTCTCACTCCCAAACTTGGACCTAGAGCCGCTAAATTCCGACTTATTGGGTATTGGGGCCAAAAATAATCGGGGATTCTTTAACTTTATTTTTGTTTTTTTTTTGAAATCCTTTTACTTACTATATATATTTATCTGGTTTTTCTTAAACTTTTTACTTAATATAATCGGGGATTCGTTATTTTATTTATGTTTTTGAAATCCTTTTAGCCTTATACCCATTTGATATTGAATGAAAAAAAGTAAAAGGGTAAAAACCCTCAGTTCCCATGTACAGTTTAGTACCTAGAACATACATCCACAAAACTCATGTCTAGTGTCTTACAATTCTCACACATAAATCATAAGATGTAGTTTCTCCACTTACTTTTGACAAATTTCAAACATATAACATTCCATGCCTCTATCAATTCTTTATTCTGTTTTTAGCTTCTAGGATTTGTTCTTATTATTAGTTTATTATTTTTTTTTCGAGAACATTTTATCATTAACTTTGATATGAGTATTTAGTTATGAATCAAATCCAATTATTGTATCTTTGAATTTATTACATACTATAATAAAGGAGTATCATGTGAACAATATTTTTTTGTCTTTATCTGCATTTTAAATATAAATAAGAGATTTAGCAAATATGAAACAAAGAACAGACTTGGTAGAGTGGTTGGTGTCTATGCCTGGAGGTCACGAGAACATTTTATCATTAACTTTGATATGAGTATTTATTATTATTTATTTTAATAATAAATATTGACACTTTGGCCCCTCTTTTTTTTTTCTTTTTTTTTTTTTTCTCTCCTGTTTCTTTTTTATTATTTAACTCCATAACTTTATATAATTTACGGCTTTTTTTTTTAACTTTTCCAATATTTTGTTTTTTATACCTTTATTACATTTAACATTTTTTTATAACTTTTTAAAATATTATATATTTTGGTATGTACTGTTTTTTTGTTTCTTTTTTAAAATTTTTTTGTTCCATTATATATCATTCGTACTTTTTTAAACATTGGTTTTCATTATTTTTTCAAATGTAACATTTTTTTTATATAACTTTTTCATTTGGTTTTCGTATTCTTTTTTGTCTTTTTGGTTTTCTTCTTTATCTTTTTTCTTTAGTATATTCTTTTTGTATTTTTTTAACATTTGGTTTTCAATATTTCTTATCGCTCATAAATTTGTGGTTTTTTTATCCTACCAATAAACATAAACGCTTCAAAACCCCTAAAATGTTTGAATGTGCATTTGAGATTAAAAGTCTCAGCTCAAAAAAGCTCCTAAAAGCCCCTAAAATGTCTTTAAAATAAAACATTGTGTAAGAATGGTTGAAATACAAGCTCTAGCTCCTAGCCACATCATCAAGCTTTAGCTCCAAACTCCTAGCTACAGCCCTAGCTCGAATCTTTTCTACCAAACATACCCTAAAACTTAGTTAAAGTCTAAAAGTTTATGTTTTCTATCTATACACTAAAAAACATCATAAATATTAATGAAATCCTATATACAATATGTATGTTAGAATGTTATGCATTTGTTAAAACACCCCAGGCATGCTGGAACGTCTTTCTCATAAGCTTTTGTTACCTCCACCTATCATTAGAACATTCTTAAAAAGTTATTAACTAACTTCAAGTAAAAAAAAACACTAACATAAATAAGGATTGTTGACAACAAAAATTGGTATATAATATCAATGTATGCATGTAAATGTCCAGACAACTTCAGGAAATGCAAATCTTCTCACTACAACATTTGTCAAACTTTAATAGGCAAGATTTCTAATGTAATGGTATAATAATAGTTACATTAAATATCAAAAAAGATTTACCATAGTTAGATATCATAGTTGACTTTCAATTTAGATGGTCTAGATTGATTTGTAGGTTTATTTTTAATGGCTTAGATTAAAAGTAATCTTTTTTTTTCTCTCTTTATAGTGGTAGTCATATATATATATATAATTGGAGATGATCCCATGGTTATGACTATCATATCTTCCCCTATCTCTTGGTAAACATTAAACAACCGTTGTTAGTTACTTTTTAATATGATACAAATGATTAAAAAAATGTGTTTGTATTTTTTTTAATTGTGAGAAATTAAAAAGAAAAAGAAAAATATTAACTCTTTTGTTTGATTTAAGAGAAGTAGGAAGTAGATAAAAGCTGAAAAGCCATCTTTGAAAAGAAAAGAAATAATCAAAGAAAAGCCTTATTATGGTTTTTATAACAAAAATGAATATGACTTGTGAGTGTGTAACCTGTACCAAAAATGTAATTAACCTAACAAAATATTTATTATATAGTAAAATCAAGACACTATTATTTTTCTTCTCTCACAAATTTCAATTAAAGGGAATAAAAACATGATAGTATATATATATATATATATATATTTGTTTTTAAAAAAGAAAACGCCATCATATAATACTCATATGTGTTGTAAGTGTGTAATATTGTGAGAGGAGATGTAAGTATGTGTTGTGTCTTTGCGTGTCTGGTAAACGATATAAAGGGCGTTTTGGACTTTTCTTATATCTTAGTTCGTGTAACTTTCAACTTGAAGGGGATAATTTTTATAAGGTAATAGAAAAGTAGAGAAGAGATGAAGATCTCTCGGGAAATTATAAATCCTCCTAATTAAACCTTCTAAAAATCTTTCTAGCTATAAGATCATGACATGTCCCAAAATCAAGAGTAGAAATTAGGAAAGAGAGTTAGTAGAATCCACTTATCACGATTTGAAAGTTTTAAGAGGATATTTAAGAGGATTTTTAGGAGGATTAATCATTTTCCATATCTTAATACGGAAAAAATTGAGGGATGGGAGGGATGGGCCTAACGTGTTAGCCTAATATACCCTTAGCCCGATCACATATATTTCTTGGTCTACCTGGGTCAGTCCAATGGCCCAAATTAACAAAATAAATAGTTACAGATAAATGGAGGTGCAGAGTGCAGACTGCAGAGAACTGAAAAGAACCAGGGGGGTCATTTCTAATTCTATAAACACTAGTTTGTCTGCAAAAGGGTTTATCAGTAGTCTCCTTATTTCCTGCAAGGTAGACATCCCATCTCTTATGATACATACCATATATACATATACATATACTGCTGTACCCATCATTTTCCCTTATATATTATAATATAATGGTACTGGGTTTAGTCTAATATGTTGAATTTTATGTTAATTAGTGTTAGCTTTAATTATTTGTTGTTTAAGAACCCATCATCAGAAGATAAACAAATACTATTTCTCTAGGATTATATATATATATATATATATATATTTTAAGGAAAGTAGCTGTAGCAATGTTGATATTTTAGTGGACTAAGATGACTGAAGCTTATAAATTGCAACACAGAAAAAGTTTACATGTTGGTAATTAATACTATTGTTTTCTGTGTGTGCTTAGGTTCATGCTTTTGTAATATTTTTTCGGTTTCTTGTTAGACTCTATAATTATATCTATTTTTTAGATTTTTGTTAGTTTAGTTGCTTCATGGTGGTATTTAACTATATTTCGGAATTTATAGTATTAATTCTCATTAAAGTCATGCTATTCTGTGTGTTATAGTATGTTTGTTGATGTGGATGTGGAAACTTATATGGATGTCTGGTGGAAATTTATAAGGATGCCATTTTTTGTTCTCTTACGAGCTTGGGTAATCCCACTCGTTTTGCGAGCAGACTAATCTCATGGCAACTTGCTTTGCAAGCCCAGAGTCATAGCCGGTGAACCTCTATGGCCGCTAAAGGGTTTATGCCAAGGATAGAACTTGTGACCTCTACATTAAGAGACATGAGTCTCTGCCAATGGACCACCACCTTAGTGGTTAAAAGATGCCACTTTTGCAAAGGAACTACTGGTTACATACAATAAGGATATTAGAAACCTAAATACATACAATAGATGTGTTATAAGTTAGACACATATAACATACTTCCTTTTATAGTTGAATATTGATACGAACCCATCCCATAATAGGCTTGTATCATGCCCTAGCTAGGTGTAGAACTCACTCTTAAAAGCTAGCTCAAAGAAGGAAGGGACACCTTGATTTATAAACCACCAACCAATCTCATACTTGACCAATGTGGGATCATATCAGTACCCCACCCTTTGAAGAGCCAACATCCTCGTTAGTCACGGCTATGTTGGTCACGGTTGGCACCCTTCTCCTCGGGTCCAAGCCACCACTCCATAGGCCACCACTCCGAGCATTGGAACCTCGAAAGGTAGGGCTGGCTCTGATACCAATTGATATGTATCTGACTGAATTATAACAGCAAACAAGCAACAAAACACGACACCAAATAATAGTAACAGATATCAGCAACGAAAACACTAAGAACAGAACAAGTTCAAACACAAATAAGTCGTATGAACTCAGCTGTAACAATTGATAGATAATCTGGATAGGCTCCAGTAACCTGGTTGTCTGGATTAATGCCCCAGCGGCCCTAACTTCCGAAGAACAATTAATAATAATCTCCACACCTAAAAACCGTGGCCTAATGGCCTTATTTAACCAAGTTGTCTAACCCTGGTGAACAAGATATTCCAGCATTTATCTCTATAACAAAATTCTTGATATTCTCTGCTTGTTGCAATATATTACTGAAGTCGAATTTATGTTTGCTGCTTGAATAATAGTTTCTTGGTAATTAACCACCTATATATGGTACCTGTTTCAGTTTTATATTTAATCCTCTATATGTTCTTACTAGGTTTTATGCTTCCAAACAGATGAATATCATTCACAAGAAGCTTTTTCCATTCAAACACTCAAAAATGTTTATCTTTCGATAAGACGTGTATATAAGCAATTCCAAAACACATCGTAAACCTCTTTGCAGCACATTGGTACTTAATTGGGTGCTAATTCAATAAGTCCCATATGAACCCTAATTCATTTTGCCACCTCTACTCACGTTTGCCAACATTTATAAACTGTACTTTAATGAATATTTCAGATAGTAAATTTGTAATTTAGTTCATATAGAAATGATATGTGAGCATTTCATAATCTTATGGTGCTAACTTTTTCCTGTTTTCTAGAATAATGAACTGCTCTCAACTTGGCTAGGGTTTGTCCAGGAATAACTTTCTGTTCAAATTCACTTATTTGGTTTTTGTTTATTTCCAGGATTTGAATTAAAATCTCCGAGAGTTGGAAATTTGATTAGCTTGTTGCAATGTCATTACAGTGTACTGGATTAAGTTTGGTGTCATTCTCACCATCCAATTATGCTAAGAATACTGTGCTAAAAGCTCCTTTTTCATTTCAAAAGCTTTCTGTTACTAACATTCATTTGACGAGGTCACCTATTCAGGTAAAATCTCGCTTTTTCAGTTTAAATTTATTTGTTATGCACTAGCTTTGCTGTCAGTTTTCTGCCTAATTACTTCTGAACGGGTCAAATCTGGTTATGTATTTTCTCAAATGGTTCAATTGGGTTAAAAGGTGGAAAGTCGCCCTAAATTTTATTTTTAATGCCAACAACCTTTTAAATCCTTTTGTTAATAGGTTGGAATTGTTATTGTGATAATATCGTTTTTGTGATCAAAGTACACTATGTTGCAAAAGTATTTTAACAAATGGACAAATAAGCTTTTTTGTGGGTTGTCCCAACCTGACCCGGCCCGTTTCAACCCCACACTAAACATGATACGTTTCAATCTGAACTCGTTTTGACCCATTATCTGACCTGCCATTCTTGCAACTTCTAATATATATAATTGGAATTGGAATGTGTAAACAGGATGGAAGATTGAGAACGAGTTTGAGAGCTTCTAATGTTGAAGTCTTGGATGTAAATGATGATGAAAATAAAAGAGTAAAAAATTCAAATGAGAATGATCTAATTGATGATAATGATGATGATGATAGTGATTTTGAAATGGATGAGGATGAGAGGAAAGATTTCAGGAAGAAGATTAGACAAATGATTGAAATGAACCCTGAAATTGAAGCAGAAGTTGATCCTGAAGAAAAGAGGAAAAAGATGCAAAAGCTTTTGGCTGATTACCCACTTGTTGTAGATGAAGATGATCCTGATTGGCCCGAAGATGCTGATGGATGGGGTTTCAATTTTAGTCAGTTTTTTGATAAAATGAGTGTCAAGAATGTTAAAAAAGATAATGATGATGATGATGATGATGGTTACAATAGTGATAAGGAAGTTAATTGGCAAGATATTCGGGCCATAAAAGACATTACTTCTGCAGAATGGGAGGAAACTGTATTTTCGGACCTTAGCCCCCTGGTTGTTCTTGTGCATAATCGTTACAGAAGGTTAGTGTCTTTGTTATGTGTTCTCTAGGTTGCCTCTTTCATGAAGCAGGTTTAGTTTGTACGTATTATTCCTATCATCTATTCATGTTAACCTTCCACTAGAGGTAATAAAGTGGGCTGTTTGCCTGGTTGGGCAATGGGTCAAATTGGATTGCTTTCAATAGTTTCCGAATAGGTCCGGTGAGAATGAGCCACAAACATTTGTTGTCCCTTTCTTATATGAAAAGTTTTGTGTACATAAACCATGTAATTGCATCAATAAACTAGTTTTCCATTTTATTTTTTTTTATAAAAAAATAAAATGATTTAGGAGGTTATAAACTTATAATCATTAAAAGTACACGTTAGGCAACTCTCATTCGTTTGAGTCATTTGTCATGTTTCCCATTTAGCTACTTTCTACTAGAGGTCGCAGAGTGGGTCGGACAGGTCAGATGACCCTTTAAACATTTATGAATGATATTATGATTACATAATAAATGTTATTGCATATACAATCTATACTTTTCAAATAAAAATGTTATATAGGAGGTAAGCATTACAATTACACTTTTGTGAACTGCCAACTCCCTTTAGCCATGTGACACAATTCCGTCTTAGCCAACTAGTTTGGTTGTTCTATTTAACCTGCTAGGGATAAGTGGTAAACCTTTTTGACCTGCTCATATTTAAACGGATGAAAATTGCCATTTTTTGCGTTAAAATCGCTCAACTTATTGTTGCATTATTGTCATTCATGCTTCTAATGGAAGTGGTAGTATTTATTTTGATAGTAGTTTTGGACTGTCCAGAGTCGTTTTGCTTTTGATTAGAGACGGAAAAGGTATGTGAGTGAGGTAATAGGTTAAAATGAAAACAGTTGAATTTTGATAAACTTCTCTACGGGTCAAATCAGGCAAGGCATCTTTGGTTGACCCAACACACTTCCTCCAAATTCTTTTTTATCTATATAAAAGCATGATCAAGGGGTTTGTTTGCATCGAATGTACACTTTGGTGACTTTCGACCCATTTCGTTTTTGGCTAAGTTTTTTTTACTGTTCCTATCTGACCATTTGTGTGTGAAACGTAACACAAATCATAAATTTCTGTAAGGGTTAGCTGCTCTATATATAAGGAGGCGCAAATATCTAATGAACATCTAGTAGTTATTGTAATTACTTTATAGCATTAGCTGCTCTAAATTATTTTCCGCAGAAAAACTACAGAGATATTACAATTACTCTATAGCTAATTTGATTTTTGGCCTAATGGGCCTGCACAAAATACAATGGCAACAAGAAAACAAAGTGTGATTTTTATAGCTTGAGTTGAAACTTGAAAGCTGGTATAAATGAAAATGATGGTTAACTTTTAATTTATATCAGGCCAAAGGAAAATGAAATGGTTCGTGATCATTTGGAGAAAGCCATACAGCTTATATGGGATTGCAGGATACCATCACCAAGAGTAAGCAAAATTTCATCCCTCTCATGTATGATAGAGTTGAGATTGTGTAAGAACTTTAAATGTAGTGAGAACGATCAAATGCACAAATAAAAGAGTAAAAATGGTGGCTGCAGTATTTACAAATAAGCCATTTTGATTTTTCATGTTTTTCCAATACATATGCATTTTTATGCATTTTATTGTGCTCTTCTTACTTTGTTCTCACCCTATATAAGTCTGATTTAATCTCTATCATATGCATGCATATTATTTATTTGTGTCTACATATTGCTGAACATATATCATCTGTTTTCACAGTGTGTTGCAATAGATGCTGTTGTCGAGTGTGACCTAGTGTCAACACTGGGAGTTTCCGTGTTTCCTGAGCTCATATTTACAAAAACCGGGAAAATCTTACATCGTGAAAAAGGTACTAATTATTATAAGTTTAAAGTAAATGCATGAATTATTGCCTCACTTTCTATCTATTATGGAAGGAAATTTGTTTCGTAATCTTGGATAGAAAATTACTTTTAGTTTAACCCTAATTATTTTATTACTGCTCTCTTTTCTGTTTTCCTCTTTATTATAATTACATTTGCATTGTCGGTTTAGATTGATGGCACAGTAAGTAGTTACTATAAAAAATTTGTCCTATTGTGAAAAGTTAGACTGGTGTGTGGTATGAGTTTCTGAAAAGGATCATTAATTATGTTTTGTTTGTGTTCAGAAATAAGAACAGCAGATGAATTGTCAAAGATTATGGCCTTCTTTTATTATGGAGGCGCAAAGCCACCTTGCCTTAAGACCTCTGTGACCATGAATGATGCAATCCCTGGTTACACCACGAAGAAGTAGACGTACAAGTTCATGATGAATTAGTACAACCTAAATCAGCAATCATGCAACCATGACTTCTACTTTCAGATAGAAAAAGTTGTGTAATTATGTATCAGGAAATTTTTGAAAATGTATTTACTCAGCGTATATGTATGTATCATATTTGGTTAGCTAGTCAGTTGCTGAAATTAACTCAATCAAACACATGTTTTTAAGATAAGATTAAATATAGGCAAACCAAAATGATACATGACATCCCATTTTTGTCAATTATATTAGATTATATTTGATATGTGTTATAGTATGGGGTTCTTAGTGTAATTATCTACTTTATATATACTAGTCATCTTGTAATCGTATTGGTAACATATATACAAAACATTCTTTTTTTCTTCTTTTTTTTGGGGGGCATCCTTTTTCTTCTTCCTCACAAAGGCTGCAGCCTTCTTCCCCACAAAGACAACTGCTTTTACTCTATATTACCATAACATATATACAAAACATCCTTTTTTTCTTCTTTTTTTTGGGGGGTGGGCATCCTTTTTCTTCTTCCTCACAAAGGTTGCAGCCTTCTTCCCCACAAAGACAACTGCTTTCACTCTATATTACCATGGTTACGCTTGCAGCCATTACCCAACAAGATAAAACCATACACAACTCTCACAAATTTGCCTTCAAATTATCCCCTACTAACTATGGCTTCTGGAAGTCAATGCTTGAAGCCTTTTTAACCACTCATAATCTGTTAGGATATATCGATGAAACGATTCCGTGTCCACAAAAAACCCTTACTGATAAAGAAACAAGCACTCAACGACGGAACCCAAATTATGCCACGTGGATCTCCAATGATGCACATGTGCGTATGTTACTCATGTCTACTGTGTCTGAATCCTCCTTTCAACATGTACGCGGTTCCACGTCACGCGAGTTGTGGTTATCTTTGGAAACAGCCTACGCCCCACACACTTCATCACGGGAATATACCCTTAAAACGTAGCTTTTGAAGATCCAGATGAAAGGGAATGAATCTACAGACACTTATCTCACGAGGGCACAAGAATATGCCGATGCTCTAGCAAACATTGGTGAACCTATGAAAGACAAAGATCTGGTGTTGCTTCTTATTTCTGGCTTAACCGAAGAATACAATGCTTTTAAGTCCACCATCCTTGCAAGACCAACTCCAATTATTTTTTCTGAACTCAAAGGTTTGCTGGCAAATCTGAACTACATGATCCAAAAGGCTGTTGTCGACACTTCTCCTGTTCAGGCCTTCACTGTTGCCACCACCGCTCCTCAACACAACAACATGACCACCACTATCCCCAACGACACCCTTCAAGCACTCCAACAACTAGTTAGTCGCCTCGATTTTCAACTACAGCCCTCGACTGCCCCATCTACACACCAAAACTCACAATCCTATTTTACAAACCGTTCCAGCAACAATCGGGGACAAAACAACAGACGTGGTGGTCGCAACAACAATAATAACAGCAACATGAATCGTGGTGGCGGCCAGCGTGGTAATTTCAGTTGGGCAACAAACCAAAACACCGTGTACGGTTCATGTAACAGGTGTGGTATAGCTCATGTGCCTATTGAGTGTCCACGTTGAGACCACTCTACTTTCCGGTCTAGACAGCCATCAGCTAACTATGCTAACTATGCTAACTATGCTGATACACGCTCCCAGATGACCACTAATACATGGCTTCCCGATTCAGGATCAAACAATCATGTGGCTCCAGATTTCACGGGGTTTGACACTTCTGCCCCATACTTCGGTAATGATCATTTACATGTTGGAAATGGTAAGGGACTCCCCATTCTTCGCATTGGTTCATCTACTATCTATTCTCCTAACAAACTTTTTCGTTTAACGAATGTTCTTCACGTTCCTGAAATTAAAAAACGTCTTTTATCAGTTCAACAATTTTGTCGTGATAATAATGTGTTTTTTGAATTTCATGATTCTTATTTTCTCGTGAAGGACACGGTTACCTGTTCTATCCTCCTCACGGGTCCCGCCAATGAAGGCCTCTATTCCATCAGCTTGCCGCATTTTCAATCTGTTCCAAAGCTGTCCTTCTCTGCTGTTCGCACCTCACCAAATATTTGGCATCAACGCCTTGGGCACCCTGATTCTCAATTATTTCGTTTTATGTTATCTATTTCTCGTTTACCTGTAGACACAAGTAGTACTTTTTCTCATTGTACGGCTTGCTCTGTTGGCAAGTCATCTAAATTACATTTATCATTATCTAGTAATAAAACCTCCAGTCTTCTTGAACTTGTTTACTGTGATGTATGGGGTCCATCGCCAATTAGATCGTTTGAAGGCCATTCGTATTTTCTATTGTGTGTTGATGCCTACTCACGGTATATGTGGTTCTTTCCTCTAAAGCTAAAATCTGATGTTTACACTACTTTTACTCGTTTTGTTACTATGGTTGAACGTCAATTTACAACCAAATTAAAGTCTGGACAAACTGATGGTGGAGGTGAATTTCGTAAACTCACTCCATTCCTTTCATCCTTAGGAATCCTTCATCATTTCTCATGTCCACATACAAGTGAACAAAATGGCATTGTTGAACAGCGCCATCGTCATGTTGTTGAAACCGGCCTCACTCTTCTCTCTCAGTCTCATGTTCCCACTCGCTTCTGGCATTTTGCCTTTGATACATCTGTTTATCTCATCAATTGTATGCCTTCCACCACTACCTCCCACATATCTCCTTTTGAGCGTCTTTTTCGGCACCTGATTATTCGTTCCTTTGCATATTCGGGTGCTAATGTTTCCCTCATTTACGTCCATATAACTCTCACAAAATGGATTTTCGTTCCACTCCCTGTGTCTTTTTGGGCTACAATCCTGCTCATCATGGTTACCGGTGCCTTGATCATAAATCTGATCGCATATACATCGCTCGCCACGTTCGCTTTAATGAGCAATTCTTTCCTTTCAACCACAAATCTCAATCTATACCTCGTACACCTGCCCAAGAAAAATATTTTTCATCTTCTTTCTTATCCATCATATACATTTCCTCTAGCCGTCTCTTCATCCTCTAATGCATTACAAGCCTATCTCACACCTTCGGCACATACAATCCTTGATGACTTCCCGACATCTGACCTCCCATTATCTGAACCAACAGTCACTACAACTACACCTACACCTACTCCCACAATCACACCCAATCCTATTTCATCCCCTTCACCCACCCCCTAGTCTCGCTTCTTCCACAAGAGATTTCTACAACTACATTCATTCCCGCTCCCCGTCCTCACCCCTCGAATCTGAGGCCTAATCCAAAACCTAATGAACGTTATAATTCCCACCATACTACCTACAACTCCACGATTACTGAACTAGCTTCCTTTACCATTGCCAACCGAGATCCAAAATGGCGCTCTGCTATGCAAGATGAGTATTCTGCCCTTGTGCGCAATGGCACATGGTCTTTGGTACCTCGTGTTCCTGGGTCTGATATAGTTCCATCTAAGTGGGTTTATAAAATTAAAAGGAACCAATTAGGTAGTATTGTGCGCTACCAAGCGCGACTTGTTGCAAAAGGGTTCAATCAACAATCCGACATTGACTACACTGATACCTTTAGCCCGGTGGTTAAGTCCACAACCATCTGTGTTGTTTGTCTATTGCCACCACTAACAGTTGGCCTCTTCGTCAACTAGATGTGCAAAATGCGTTTTTACATGGTGATCTTCATGAGACGGTCTATCTACAACAACCAGAGGGATTTGTTGATACTTCTAAACCAAACCATGTTTGTCGTTTGCACAAAGCTTTATATGGGCTTAAACAGGCTCCTCGAGCATGGTTCCATCGGCTCTCACAAGCTTTACTATCTCTTGATTGTAGGGGGTCCAAAACCGACCCTTCTCTCTTCATTTACAGTGCAAATGGCACACTTTTATACATGCTAGTTTATGTTGACGACATCATTTTGACAGGTAACAATTCCAAAGTTATTGATGAGGTTGTACATCAGTTGGGTTGTTCATTTGCTATTCAAGATATGGGGTCTCTTTCTTATTTTTTGGGTGTTGAAGTTATCCACCATGGTTCTGATCTCCTTCTTTCACAGCAAAAGTATATTACTGACTTGTTGGCACGGGCTGGTCTGGCTTCAGCAAAGGTTGTTCCTTCTCCGCTAACTACCTCTGCCTCTTTATCTAATGCGGATAGTTCACCTTTCTCGGATCCAGTTAAATATCGTAGTATTGTTGGGGCTCTACAATATGCTACTCTCTCCAGACCCGACATCACCTTTGCTGTTAACAAGGTTTGTCAGTTTATGCATTCACCTACTGAAAATCATTGGTCTGCTGTCAAAAGGATCCTCCGCTATTTGCAAGGGACATCTAACTATGGTTTATTGATCTCCCACAATTCATGTTCGAGATTACATGCTTATGTTGATGTTTCTTTTCGCTCCATTACTGCCTATTCTAACGTTGACTGGGTTGGGTGTCCCGATGACCGTCGATCCACCGCGGGATATGCTATATATCTTGGTTCAAATCTTATATCATAGTCTTCAAGGAAACAACGTACTGTCTCTCGGTCATCTACAGAATCAGAATACAAAGCAATGGCGGATACTGTTTCTGAACTCACTTGGCTGGAATCTTTACTTAATGAGCTACAAGTTTCTATACTTTCGGCTCCAACATTATGGCGTGATAAGTTGGGAGCTACATATCTTTCGGCTAATCCTGTATTTCATGCCTGCACGAAGCATGTTGAGATTGATTATCACTTTGTTAGAGAGAAAGTTGCACAAAGAAAATTGTGTGTTTAGTTCATATCTACACATGATCAAATCGCAAATATTCTTACAAAGGCACTTCCTTCTAAACGTTTCCTACAGCTGCGATCCAAGCTAAGGGTTGAACAACGGCCTTAGCTTGCGGGGGAATATTAGATTATATTTGATATGTCTTATAGTATGGGGTTCTTAGTGTAATTATCTACTTTATATATACTAGACATCTTGTAATCGTATTGGTAACATATATACAAAACATACGACTTTTGTTAAATTATCATGGTGATAGTTCGGTCATCAAGGATGAAATTACTTAGAGCTCCTAAGTCTGAATCTGGGAGCAACAAAAGGACAAGTGATTTGAACACCCTCATGGTTTTACGCGTACACCACTAAATATGTTTTAAGTTGTTGTACTGTACATCTTAAAGCATGTTTGGTGGTGTACGGTTAGAAAATGTTAGTGTAGGGATCATCACCCAACAAAAAAAATACATCCCTTGAGGCCATCGAGATTGATCTGCAACGACTCTACATTATTCGTCCTCGGATTAGTCTGCTTGCAAAAGAAGAGAAAGTTCATCATTATACGACATTGTTTCAAAGCGATGTATTGGATCTGTTGCTCAACCTCAGATCAGAAATGTGTATATATTAAGTTAAAAAGACATGAGACAATTGTTCCTTGCAAGGAACTTCAAATTGATCTTTGTGAAGAATGAACCGTACTATTGATCAATTTAAAAAACTAATGTAGAATTTATACGACATTAACCACATTAGAAAGGGTAATGACAGAACTCATTCGGAACCCTACGAAAATAGCGAAGGCTTAGTTGGAGATCACTAAACTCGACCAAAACAAAACCAAACTTATGTAATGAATTTGATATCTCCCAGCTCCCTTACCGTAGGCCCTTTTCTTATTCCTCATCAAGCCAAGGCTTTTCTTATCCTAGGAAGGAATTTGTTCTGATTTCATTTGATGTTGAAGGAGGATTTGTTTACTACTACTGATGTTTTGTTCTTTGATTCATAAGTATCATTGGAAACTCGAACATTTGTTAAATTATAACTTTTCAAAACATGATATCAACTTGTAACAACCAGCTTTGAAAAAAATCCAATGTAGGTGAAATACTTGATTTTTTTTAGCTAAACAAAACTTTAGTAAAACCCTTCCAGATCTTATGTTGCTTGCGAGTAAATAGTTAATATATGGTAATGTATAATGTAATAACAGTAAATTAAAATATCATTGAAAGTACTATCTTAAGAAAATACAAATTTTATTGATATTGAAAACACAGGTAATAGCACTTGCAATAAGAAAAAAAACAAGTTTTCCCATCACACAAGAATGAAAAACAGCTTGAATTAGTAAACTTTGACCGGGAGTAATAGAAGAGGATTTAAACAGATACAGGGGGCTTAAGAGCGAGAATGGCCTTCTTAATTCTCTCTGCAGCAGCTTGTAGGGTGTTAAGGGATGCAGCGTATGAAATCCTGATGCAGGTGTCATCCCCGAAGGCATCACCAGGGACAAGGGCAACCTGGATAATACCATATACAAATTAACTTACAATTTCCATAACCAAGGTGATATTTAATTCAATTCTACAAAAATATCACCTGCCCCTGTTCCAGAAAATACCGACACAAAGACTCTGAATCCTTGATCAAACCAAAGCCATCAACCTCTGAGCCGTAGTAATAGCTAAAATCAAGAAACAGGTAGAAAGCACCCTGCAAAATCCAAGTGTAAGAACCAAGATTATCAAGACCTCATACTGGACACAAATTATGGGGGGAACTTTATATAATAAACCCAAGGGAAATCTGCATAAATAGGGAATTTGACTAAAACTCGAAATATTTTTTCTGCAATTAACCCTAAACAAAAAGCAGACTACTTTGTTTAGAATGGCGTATACACTGTCATGCTTATGTCTACATATAGCAGACTACTTTGTTTAGTACCTGAGGTTCAGATATTTTTACACCATCTAGTTCCCCGAAAGCTGAGACCAAAAAATCTCGTCGTTCACGAAATGCTTTGACCATATGTGCCACGGCTTCTCCACCAGCGTATCCCATTCCTAAAGCAGCAACAGCCGCTTTTTGAGATATACTACTGGCACCTGAAGTTGACTGAATAAATAAAGACAACTTGTGTTATCAAACAAAAAAGTATAATATTACAAAAGTTATAATGATCATGACATTATTTTACCTGACTTTGAATTTTATTACATGCAGCAACAAAATGTTTAGGACCAGCAATATATCCAAGTCTCCAACCAGTCATTGCAAAAGCCTATGCAAATGCCGCCAAGTTAGACATTGCTAATAAGATATTGTTCAATAATTGAAGAATACACCTTGTGCCTTCATAGAAATGAAATCATCAATGCAACCTTATACCTTGGAGAACCCGTTGACTGTCAATGTACGTTCCCACATGCCTGGCAATGATGCAAAGCTTGTGTGGACTGCTGGCTTATATATAATGTGCTCATATATTTCATCAGAGAGCACCTGCACAGAAACACTATAAGTAATTAACATACTAAACTATAGAGGCGGCAATATGTTAATTAACATATCAATGGGTAATTCGGGTTTGCCACAATAGGGACTGGGATTGAGATGCAATACCAAAAGTCTTGGATGCTTTGCAACAACTCGAGCAATCTCTTCAAGCAATTTCTTAGGATAAACCGACCCAGTTGGGTTGGACGGAGAACAAAGAATTAGCAGTCTTGACTTTTCAGTTAGTTTAGATTCAAGAAGCTTCGGGTCTAATAGAAAATTTTCTGAGATACTTGCAGGAAGAATCACGGGTGTTGCATCAGCCAACCTTGCCATTTCAGGGTAACTCACCCAAAATGGAGCTGGAATAATAACCTGGAAGAGGAGAAATACTGTAAGATAATGAAAACAATTCCACATATAATACTACAAAAAAAAGTCGGGATTATCTTAGCATATATAGCAAAAAGGTAAATAGCACTAGACCTCGTCTCCTGGAGAACAAACAGCAAGGACTGCTTGCAGTATACTCTGCTTTGCCCCATTACTAACGACAACCTGGTCAGGTGTGTAAGATAAACCATTCTCCTCTACAATAAGACATGAAAAATGGAATTATAAATTTATGTATGAAACCTTAAATAATAGTAAAGCTGGAGAACATTGTTGTAATGTCTCAGATTATGGAACTTACCCTTTAACTTCTTACATATAGCTGTGCGTAGTTCAAAGGTACCCGCATTAGGAGTATACCTAGTGTAACCTTCACGAATTGCATTAATTCCCGCCTATTTATCATGAAATAGAGAGACCAACCTCTTTTAACTATAGCATTGAAACAAAATAAATGTGAAAGAATAAACGAGGAGCAGATAACATATCATCAAGTCAATTACCTCAACAATAACAGCCGGTGTGTCAAAATCGGGTTCTCCAGCAGCTAAACGAATGACAGGAACACCAGCTTCTACAAGAGCAGTAGCTTGGTCGGTAATAGCCACAGTTTTAGAAGGCTTTACGGCGTTAACTCTAGGGCTAAGCGTGATATCAAGTTCCATTTGATCAGAATTGCTTTCTAATATAACGGCTGAACAAATGGTAGACGACTTATGACCCCTTTTAGTCTCCAAAGATCTACTCAAAAAATAAAATAGAAAAAATCATATAGTGCTATAATGCTAGCAATCTAGCATCATTATATGTTGATAAATCTACCTTCAAAGGGTGAATATACAAGTCTTAAACGCAAGGCCCTATTTTGCAAGGAATTACATATATTGTGCCATATCAGATGGGGAGAATGACAACATACATTAAACACATAATGGATCATCTTATTTAACATAGACGTATACATAAAAAGTAGGGTTGAATCAAGTTACATTCAACATATAATGGATCACCTTTCCTTTGGAGACGGAGGTCACACGTTCAATCCTCACTCCTAATAAAATGTTTCCGTCTAGAGCGTTTTTACCTTAGGGTAGGGGTAAAGCCACCTACATCTCACCTCCCTCATACCTCCTGGAACAACCTTATACATTCTAGAACGCAAATTGGGTACTGTTGTTACTTTACTTTCTTAACATAGACGATAGGTGATTATTTTCAAATTCTTGTCCGGCGATATATAGGCTAGGGCATACCTTTAGGAGATTTCACATATCGGTCATATATATCGGTTTTGGTCAATAACGGTCAATATCAGGATTTAATCGAAAAAAAAGTTTTTACTTTTTCTTTTTTTCATGTTTAAACCTTAGTTTTTACATTTTTGAAAAATACTTATATAATTTTATGTTTACTATAAATAATCTTATGTTTAATGTAATGTTTTACATTTATTATTATATTTTTTTATATTATTAAGAAAAAAAGTAGCTTAATATATAATTTATAGAACAAAAAGGTAGAAATATATATACAGGTACCAACAAGGAGTTGCTTAGTGGTAACGGAACCACTTGGTGACCACAAGGTCCCAACTTCAATCCTTGCTTGGCACAAAAAACAATCCCTTTAAGATACCTGTTACCAGTAAAGCCTAGGCCCACATGTAAAGTTCTAAAGACACGGGTTCGATTCTTCGGGGTGCCTAGATCATGTGGAGATTAGGATGAAGGTATTTTACCGGCATCATTTAGATCATACGGGGCGAGTTGATAGGTATCTAATTGTGGTACCAGGGCTAGGGTCCCCCTCATTACCTTTTTTTTATATATATATAAGTAAAATAATCAAGTAGAAATATATGTAAAACATACAAATCATGAATATATTGCTAATATTTATTATTTTAAAATTAAATTCCTTTGTAATTTATAGTCCCATATATATACCCGCTATGACCGATATATCGCTTCAAGATATATTGCTACGACCAATTTTTACAACCTTGATTATCCCATACTATTGTTTGAGCATGAAACGAAAAGCACAGTGAAGGCGAAAGATTTAACCGTGACAACTACCACATTACCTGATTTCACAGCACAAACCTAATGAACCAAGAGTGATAGTGGTTGTCCTAGAATGAGAAAATAGTAATTGTCTGTATTATAGAAGGATTGAGATTAAGAGTGAATATTATTGATTCGACTCTGAAATGAGTGTCCCAAAAGAGCTTGTGCAATAAGTTTCAATACGCAAAACCCCTTTTGTCGTTTATGGGAACAAGGAAGCGTCAAAGAAGGTTCTCCTATCGGGACCTTGTATATTGTCGGAATATTGGCATCACTAGTATATACATATATCACGCCGAAACGGACTCGGTCTAGGGAGATAGCAAAGGAGAAAGTCCGAAACCTGCTCAGCTATCTGAAACCTGCTCATCTGCCTGACTCGAGACCTCCATTGGATCCGACTTTATCATCTGGATCTATCGCCTACAAGATATATATAATTTGGTCTGGATTGAATCCCGCCAACCCAGATCGGATCTTTGTCTCATCCGGCCTTGGAGCCTCTAGCGAACCTCCTCACTCAACATCCCACCAGAGCACCTACTAGGGGAAGACCTAAGGCCTCCTTCACTTGCAGAAGAGGCCAATCCAATCATAAGATGGAACCGCCGCTAGCCACTTGATTTGAAGTATATCTTTATTCCTAGATCCACCTTCGTATACACACAAACACACATATACATCCATTGTACATACGTACACTGATACGCATACTTGCCTAAGAGAAAATGAGACGAGTTGGGCCGACCCGATTAGGGTAATCCTAGCTAGCAAGGAAAGGCCAACCTAGTCAATCTGAATCAACACCATTGAATTTTGGCCCCAAATGTCCAAACTAAATTCCGATATCTATATGCGATCACCTATATAGGCTTGAAATTATTGTATTATAAATTTGATGTCACAATTCATATTGATATCATGTCATGGGTACATAACCAAGAATTTCCAAAATTAATTCCAAACAACTTATCAAAATGACATCAAACTTTCCATTTGGCTGCATTTAACTGAAGGCAGGACTATGACTTAATTCCATTGTTTGTCAACGCATAAATTCATTTCATAGCGGGGATTAAATATAAAAAATTTGCTATAGATATCTTGAAGTGATAAATAATAGAATAACCTGATTGGTATTGTTAATTTAACAATGAAAAAATAATAATAAAAAGAAGAGGGGTATAAAAATAATACTTGATTGAAAGATTGTTGGTGTTGAGGAGCTTAGAAGGAGAAGAAGAAAAGGAGACGATTGAACAAGTAGAAGTGGCTGATGATGATGAAGACTTAATTGATCCTGAACAAGATTGATCTCTGAATAATGATGAAGATATTTGACCCGCAGTAGCAGCCATTTATATGATTTTAGAGTTTGATTATGTTAAAATTCAAACCATCTACCAAACCATATATATACACATATACTATCTGTATATAGAGATGGGAGTGGGGGTTGGTGATGATAGAGGTGGTAGGTAGGTGTCTGAATCATCGGCAGACATTTTATTCAACATATTTTAACACAAAATGCATCTTGGAGTCTATGACTAAAAATTTTGTTATAGATTTACGACTTTGCATTCATTTTATTTTAGAGTTATCGACCTAAATCGTGCATGTGGTTTACCCAAATAATATAAGGAAGGTTTGAAATCTCAAAGTCAATCCTTTATAAAAAGATAAGGTTTTCCCATTTGGTCCTTTGACTGTTTGACTGTTTACTCCCTTCTGTTAAGCCCCCACGTGCCATTCACGTGACGGGTATTCGAATAATTTTACACCTATCTGGCCCCATTCTTTCTCTTTCTTCTCTTATTTAAAACGTGTATATATATATAATGGGGTTAACCAGAATGCTTCTAGGCCCCATTCTTTCTCTTTCTTCTCTTATTTAAAACGTGTATATATATATATAATGGGGTTAACCAGAATGCTTCTAGGAGCATGCTTCCACCATGATTTTCAAGGTGGAGGAGATTTTATATTCAAACATGTGATTTTCATAGGAGGAAGTTTGTGAAGGAGAAACATGTTTCTTCCATGTTTCTAGCAGCATATTGATTTTTCCCATATATAATATATACATACACCTATTTTCCCCTAAAATCAATCAAATCATCTTTATACACCAAAAATCAATCGATTTGTATCCCTGAAACCTCATGAACTAAATCAAATTGTCAAATATGACTTGTCCTTTATACATTATTCATGTTCATGATGAAGACCACTTATGGGATCTTGACACCATTTTATTGTGAGTATTTATAATTTTAGGGTTTATATATAATTTTAAGGTTTTTTTTTACAAAGTTATTAACTCTTCTGGGTTTAATTTACAAAGTAATTAACTTTTCTGGGTTTTTTAAACAATTTTGTGTGCAATGTAGATGCATATGCTGAATTATTCTCGTTGAAGGTGCACCATGAAGGTTTCTTTACTGAATGGCCATGGATGAAGTACGTAAGAGGTAAGATTGACCATGCTGATTGTATCAATATTGATCAGTTTTCTGTTCATGAGTTGGACTCCATTATGGAGGATTTAGGTTATAGAGAAGGCCTGATAAGTCTTATTTTATACCATTTTTCCACGGATTTGTTAGATGATTTTAAGTGCTTTTCGGGTCGTTTTTGTATACATTTGGTGCATTTATGGTATTTGTTAGTGTTTCAGGATATTAACAGGTACTTGAGCATGATTTCTAGAGAAAACGATATTTTGAAGTGAAATGAGCGCTTACGAAATATTTACAAGACATGAAGCTCAAGTTGAAGTTGTATAGCACTCAACTGTGCCACAGTTTACTAACTGTGCTACAGTGGGATTCTTAAAGAGATATTGTGCCACAGTGACTTAACTGCGCAGCAGTTAATTGGTCGAGAGTTAGGTTGCGCCGCAGTGTCTTAAACTGCGCCGCAGTACCTCCGGTCTTCAACAACCATTTGGTCAACGAAAGTCATAAAGTCAAAGAAGTCAACACCCACTGCGCCGCAGTCCACAACGGAATTTTTGTAATATTTTAGGAAAAATATAAATAGCTTGCAAAAACATTCCAAAACCCTATTCCATCTTTTTCCAGCCGTTTTAGAAGATCAAAAAGGAGGTTTTTCATCAGTTCTTCGTCCTTTGAAGATTGATATTACAATTGGATCATTCTCGTTATCCGTTTTCATTTATTATCATTCGGTAACAATGAATTCTTCTATTTTGATTTGTTCTTTCATATTTAATATGAGTGGCTAATCACTTTATCATTCATCTTGATGGAGAGAGAAAATATGTAAGGATTGCACAATTTTTATAATTCAAAGTTGATTTCATTTAATGTTATATCGAGATCTTAATGTATTTCTCTCTTCTAATTTATCTTGGATTGATCGGTGATATATGTGTCTTTAATGGTGATTATTGATTCCATATATGTCGTTTTGATTATTTGGGTACAAATAATTGGATCTATAACGGGTACGGTAGATTATCATTCAATGATAATAGGGGGAAAGGTGTTAACGATTGGGTACAATCGATAGGTATAATTGTTATTTCAATAACCAAAACAATTGTTTGATTATGGAAGTTATGAAAGATGTCTTGGGGTACCAATCTTTGTAATGAAACTGGTTTAAACAAGAGAGTAAATTATGTCATTAACTTAACGGGTACAGGGTTGGTGCTTAGTTTGAGTCTCGGTTATTGAATCAACTTAGTTTGGATTTGAACTTCATTTATGCAATCTTAACATGTTGTCGATCGAAATCAAGACGGATGCCTTTTAAATTATTGCTTAAAACTAACTCTCTTTTCGATTAATCTTGAGGGATTACTAACTTATCCACTGACTTTTGCAAAGTGAGAATTCGGTCACAAAACCTCCTTTTATTTGAATTACTTTATTTTAACAATTGCTTACTAAGTCCTTGTGAGCGACCTCGGATTTACCGAATTTACTATACTGCATGCGATCAGGTTCACTGCCTGTGAGTGTGTTGTAGTCAGTCTTTTCGTAATTCGTGTTTATCAGTTTTATTACTCGATTTCACACATCAAGGCCAGCTATGTTCTATCACTTTCTAAAACCAGGGTATCCATTAGATAGTGGCTTACATCCCCTTGCTAGTGATCAAGATGTCCATGAGTTGTCTAAGAATGTAGAGAATGCAAACCTTATATGTGTTCACATAGAACATGGAATGTCAAATTTAGATGGATATTTTATGCCAAGGAAATCACATGTTGTCATAAAAGACATAACAAATGATTATACCACCACTTCCTCTAAGACTAGACCAAAGAGAAAAACTGGCCCTTATAAAGTTGTTGCTTCATTGGAATGAGGAACCTGTTTTAACCCCTAGTACTCAAAAAAACTTAAAAGAGGTCAATGAGAAGTTACATGACAATGCCAATGTGAATGTGACTGTTGGTGCAAATGACAAGGGTAAAAAAGTGTTAGAGGAACATGAAACAGTTAGTAGTAGTGGTGAAAAGAGCATGAGTGATAAAAATGATGACAGTGAGGATAATGATGATTCTGAGGATAGTGACTATATTGTGGATGAGGAGAATGAGATAGAGGATGTAGAAGTTGATATGAGATAGTTTGAACAGCATGTAGATAAAGAAGTAGAGTTCATGGGTAGAAATGTATAAGAAGCTGTACAACATGTTGATGATGATCCAGAGGTTGATGTATTACACAATGATGAGTTGAAAGTGGTTATGACCCAGAAGATGATGTGAATAGGGTTAAGAACAGACTGCTGAAAAAAATGGGAAAGAAAAAGACAATTGGGGGTCCTGTCATATTTATAACTAGCTTTCACTTGTCCCAAATTTTTGGAAATGCCAAGGAGGTGAAGGATATGATAAGGGCACATGCAATAGAGACAAGGGGGAATTAAAAATTGTGAAAAATGATAAGGAAAGAAAGAAGTCAGTGTGTGAAGGAAAGTTGCAAGTGTTTTGATCCTAATGGGGTAGTTGGGCCTATTCAGGTAAATGCAAGAGCCGGGGCATTGAATAATAAAGCCTATGGGCCAAAAAATAAAGTGACAAAGGCAGCCAAAGATGTTGGGCCAAAAAAGAATTTAACAAAGGCAACCAAAGATGTTAGGCCTAGTCAATCCACTAGGTCAAAAAATAAAGACAAATCTGGGAAGGATAAGGAGACAATGTTGGAAAGTGAGTCAATTAATATAAGTGGGTTGGCAGTTGAAGATTCTCCTATTAAGAATAAAGGTGGTAGGGGAAAGAAGTCAAAAAAAACAAAGAATTTACTAGTCCATGGACTTTACATGTGTCCATGCTTTATGGCCTGGAAACATGGATGGTAAAAACATTCACTAAAGAACACACATGTCTTCAATCCAGATCTATCAAACACTTCACATCCAAGTACCTTGGCAAGTGTACTGTGCAACAGATAGAAGGTAATGTTTTTATCATTTTACTGTTTTAATATTACTGCTTAAATATTACTATTTTAATTAAAAATTTTGTTGCAGGAAACCCTAATATACCTTCGGCAGCTCTACAAGGAGAACTTCAAAGGAAGTTTGAGCTTGGAGTATCTCGACAAAAAGCACAAAGAGCTAAAAGGGCAGCAAAAGGTCAACTCAGGGGAGATTACACAAGGCAGTACAACATGCTGAGGGATTATGTTCTTGAATTGTATACTGTAAATCCTGGGTCAACTATCAAGCTTGAGGTTAAACCTCCAATGAACCCAGAATCTGATGAGAGAGTCTTCAAAAGGATCTATGTATGTTTAGGATCATTGGAGAGGGGGTTCAAGACTGCTAGAAGAGAGATGTTAGGTATAGATGGTGCTTTTATGTCCGGTCCTTTCCCAGGCTAAGTGCTAATTGCTGTTAGTGTGGACTCAAACAATGAAATCTACCTTGTTTCCTATGCAATAGTGTGGAAGCAGAAATAACAAACTCCTGGACATGGTTCTTAGAATGCTTGGCAGATGATTTAGATCTTGATGCTTGGTCTAATTACACTTTCGTGAGTGATAGGCAAAAGGTATTCCTTGTAAACTACACTGCATACCTTTTTCCAATATTATGTAACCTTACTAATATATGTGCTATTTTAGTGCATAATTCCAACTATAGCAAAGGTATTTCCATGTGTTGAACATAGGTTCTGTCTGAAACATATTCATAAGAATATGAAATTGCAATGGAGAGGAAGTGGGAAATCACTGGTATGCCTTGCAAACATGTTGTATGTATTAGAAATAATATTGTAAACAATGGTATTCCAGTTGATGTGGTTGAAACATGGGTGGATCCTTATTATAGGCTAGACACATGGAAAATAATGTATCAGTTCACCATTAACCGTACCAAAGGTATGAATATGTGGACCAAGACTCCTGAACACTTGACAATCATCATGCCATCAAAGACCAATTGGAAGGCCTAGAAAGAAAAGATAAAAGAATGCAGAAATGGTGGTATGTAAAATCCAAATGTCAAAGAATGGTAAGTTGACTAGGAAACTTAGGTCTGTGGTATGCAAGAAGTGTGGCAGTATGGGGTACAACAAAAGGTCATGCAGAAATGGTAGTTCTAGTCAAGGCAATACAAATCAAGTTCCAAGTCAGTCAAGCCAACCAACTACAAGTCAAGCAACTGCCCATGGTGCAGGTGGTCCAAGTCAAGCAACTGCAAGTCAGAGAGGTCATGGTGCAGGTGGTCAAAGTCAATCAAGTGCAAGTCAGGCAGTTCCAACTCAAAAACATGTTAGTGTTAGAACAAGTAATGCCAGGTTGATTTCTAGTCCAGGTGGTAAAAGTGTTACCTCAAAAGCACAAAGTGAAAAGATGTTTACTGTCATGTGCTATATGTTGGTCATGTAATATTGCCACTTTTTAATCTGTTGTTACTTATGTGTTGTCTTTTGCAACATTTCGTATCTGTTTTGGTATGTAATCTATCAGACTCGTGTGTAAACTTATCTATGTATTGTCTTTTGCTACATTTGGTATCTTTTGGGTCTGTAATCTTTTACAATATGGTATCTATGGTATTTGTGATATTCAATTAGGCAATCTTTGACACATTTTTGGTGTATGATTTTGTGATATATACCATTGTATCAATATCTTTGTAAACTAGCTTCCAAAGTCAATAACACAATTTGAATTACCAACGTCAATAAAACATTTACAAAGAAAGCAAACAACTTATATTATCATTCATTTTCAGTCACATTTAGTTACAACACAAATATAATTGCAATATTACATATCTTGCATTCAAACAACTAACAAAGCTACAAGAAACACAATGACAATAGAAGCAATCACCAAAAGTAACTTGAATTTCTTCAATTTACCATCTATTTTTTTTTAAATATTTCTGCTTCCAATTTGTTCTTTGATCTCAACAATCCTAGTATGATATTAGTAGCCCATTAACACATTGTCAGATCAAACCATCCTTTAAATTTACACTTTGAACCCTATTCAACATAAAACCCCAATTCAATTTAAGTAAGAAACTTTAACCTAATTGAAAAATTCAGGGCAATTACCTAGCTGGGACAAGCATAAAAACGCCTTCCTGGGTTTTTGTAGTGTTTCTGGGTTTGGGTCGACTTTAACAGAGAGGGAAGAAAGAAATTAGGTTTACTTCAATTTTGGGGGAAGGGGGGGTTGTTGTATGTATTCACGATTAAAAGAAGCAGATGGGTGAGAAATTACTCGAATACCCCTCACGTTAATAGCACTTGGGGGGCTTAACGGAGTAGAGTAAATGGTCCAACAGTCAAAGGACTAAATGGGAACCTTATCCTCCTATAAAGGATTGACCTTGAGGTTTCAGATCTTCAAGGATACCCAGGAGACGTGGGGTAAGCTTGTTGACAAGTCTCTTCAAGAACATTTAGACAAACGCAAAAATGCCATAGAAATGAAGACTTAGTGGAGACTTAGCGAGGTTATACCTATCTATAAGAATAATGGGGATGTGCATAGTTGTAGCAACTATAGGGACATAAAACTTCTAAGTCATACCATGAAGTTATGGGAAGAGTGATCGAGATGAGGCTTAAGAGGGTCACGAAGGTGGCACAGAACCTATTCGGCAGGGAAGTTGACGATGGAGGTTATCCACATCATCAAAAGCCTTATGAAGAAGTACAGAGAAAGACAAAAAGCACTACACCGTGTCTTCCTAGATCCGGAGAAGACATAGTTTACCACGGAAGCTGATTAGGGGGTCGCTACACACGAAATGAGTTACTGGGAGATACATTAGTGTTATCAGGGATATGCACGGTAAGGCAAGAACCAGTGTTCGGACCCATAAACACTCGTATACATATTTCTAAATTCCTCTAAATTGTATCCGATCAAAAAGTTAGGTAGGACAGCCAATTGATTTGGTCAGAAAGTAATTACATGCCTTTTAGATTTTTGTATTAGCCCCAACATATGGTCTAAATGAAGAAAAGTTTTCAACATCCAGTAAAATTTTAGATTCGGTGTTACATGTCTCCTCGGGGATAATATATGGATTTCACTCGATCAATGTGATGCATGACCGGTAACACCATGGTTGATAATGTTTCAATAAGGGACCGTTTCTGCTATTTAAGATCTTTAAAAAGAAAATTCTGGAATCAATTTTTTCTGTAATTATGATGTTACAATTTGGCTGATTGGCCGAAACACAAGATCCAAGCTTTTGGCGAAACTCGTGAAAGTAAATGCCAAAGAAGTTTATGGAAGCCGAGATCAACTATTGAGGCTAGGCATGTTCCACTTGGTGCTGGGAGGATGATTTGTATGGGGCTGGACATTGCTCATAGAATGTTACCTATAATGTTGGGTTATTTGATTCACAGGTATGATTGGAAGCTCGATAGATATATGAAACCAGAAGATATGGATCTGGATGAAAGGTTTTGACTCATATTGCCAACAAATGTACCACTCATGGTTGTTCCAGTTCCAATCAACGTTTGATGGCTTCCAAATCATTCTTCTTGCTTTTAAATAATGAAATTGAGAAGGGTTCAACATTTGTAACAATTATATATTTAAAAAGAAAAAAAAAAGACTATTTCTACTTGTAACAATCAGCTTTGAAAAAAGGCCCGTGTAGGTGAAGAGGATTTAAACAGATACAGGGGGCTTAAGAGCAATAGTGGCTATCTTGATTCTCTCAGCGGCAGTCTGCAGGGTCTGGAGGGATGCAGCGAATGTAATCCTGATACAGGTGTCATCGCCGAATGCATTACCAGGGACAAGAGCAACCTGAGTAATACCATACAAATTAACTTAAAACTTCTACAAGTGATATGATGTTTAATTCAACTCTGCAAAAATATTACCTGCCCCTTTTCCAGAAAATACAGACACAGCGACTCTGAATCCTTGATCAAACCAAAGCCATCAACCTCTGAGCCGTAGTAATAGCTAAAATCAAGAAACAGGTAGAAAGCACCCTGCAAAACCCAAGTGTAAGAACCAAGATTATCAAAACCTTATACTCAGCCACAAATTATGTGGAAAACTCTATATATTCTAACATAAGGGAAATAAACATAAGTAGAAATTTAACCAAATTTAATGATCTTTTTTTGTGATCAACTCTAAACAAAAAGGTGACTACTTTGTTTGCTTAGAAATGGCAAATAGATTGTACGTCATGTTAATGTCTACAAACGATATAGTAATAGTCTAATAGTACCTGAGGTTCAGATATGTTGACACCATCTAGTTCCCTGAAAGCCGAGACCAAAAAATCTCGTCGTTCATGAAATGCTTTTACCATATGCGCTACGGTTTCTCCACCTGCGTATCCCATTCCTAAAGCAGCAACAGCCGCTTTTTGAGCTATACTACTGGCACCTGAAGTTGACTAAATAAGCAAACAGAGACAACTTGTGTCATTAAGCAATAATAGGTTACGAGTAAGTGAGTAACATTTAACTAAAGATATAATGAATAGAAATTGTGACGTTATTTACCTGACTTTGAACTTTGTTACATGCAGCAACAAAGTGTTTAGGACCAGCTATATATCCAAGTCTCCAACCAGTCATTGCAAAAGCCTACGCAAATGAACGCCAAGTAAGATATTGCTCAATAATTGAAGAATACGTCTTGTGACTGCCTTCATATACACCAATTCATCAATGCAACAATATACCTTTGAGAAACCGTTGACTGTCAATGTACGTTCCCACATGCCTGGCAAAGATGCAAAGCTTGTGTGGACTGCTGGCTTATATATAATGTGCTCATATATTTCATCAGAGAGCACCTGTACAGAAATATTGTAAATAAAGTTCACACTAGCTAAACTATAGAGGAGGCACTATCAAGCCATTTACTTATCAATGGGTCGTTTCAGGTTTGCCAAGATAGGGACTGGGATTGAGATGCAATACCAAAAGTCTTGGATGCTTTGCAACAACTCGAGCAATCTCTTCAAGCAATTTCTTAGGATAAACCGACCCTGTTGGGTTGGATGGAGAACAAAGCATTAGCAATCTTGACTTCTCAGATAGCTTAGATTCAAGATGCTTTGGGTCTAACAGAAAGTTTTCTGAGATGCTTGCAGGAAGAATCACGGGTGTTGCGTCAGCCAACCTTGCCATTTCAGGGTAACTCACATAATATGGAGCTGGAATTATAACCTGAAAGAGGATAAATACTGTAAGATAATGAAAATGGTTCCACATTTAATACACAAAGAAGTAGTCACGATTATTAGAGCATATATAGCAAAAATGTGAATTGCACTTGACCTCGTCTCCTGGAGAACAAACGGCAAGGATTGCTTGCAGCATACTCTGGTTTGCCCCGTTACTAATGACAACCTGGTCAGGTGTGTAAGAAATACCATTCTCCTCTGCAACAAGTGAATTACTGAATTATAAATCTATATATCCAACTAGAGAACTAATGTCTCAAATTATCCAACTTACCCTTTAATTTCTTACATATAGCTGTCCTTAGTTCAAAGGTACCCGCATTAGGAGTATACCTTGTGTAACCTTCGCGAATTGCATTTATTCCTGCCTATTTATCATGAAAAAGATAGACCAACTTTTTTTAACTATAGCATTGAAACAAAAATAAATGTGAAAGAATAAACGAGGATTAGATGAACACTTGACAAAGATATAATAAAGTGAGGTACCTCAACAATAACAGCTGGGGTGTCAAAATCTGGTTCTCCAAGAGCTAAACGAATGACAGGAACACCAGCTTCGACAAGAGCAGTAGCTTTGTCGGTAATAGCCAGGGTTCTCAAAGGCTGTATGGCGTTAACTCTAGGGCTTAAGGTTATATCAAGTTCAATTTGATCAGAATTGCTTTCGAATATTACGGCTGAACAAATGGTAGACGACTTATGACACCTTTTTGTCTCCAAGAATCTACTCGAAAAACGATATAGAAAGAAAAACAAATCAATTAGTGCTATAGTGCTAGCATCATTATATGATAATAAATCTACCCTTAAAAAGCCAATTATACAAGTTTTAAGTCAAGGCCCTTTTTGTACGGAAGTGTTTACTATGTAAACATATATTGTGCAATAACAAATGGGGAGAATCACGATATATATATACATTCAAGATATAATGGATCGTCTTTCTTAACATAAACGGCGGATGACTTTTGCCAAATTCCCTTCATTTCAGTACATTTATATTCAAATTTGAATGAACATCAAAAGTTTTTACTATATATTACAAGAAAAGTAAGAAAAGGATAATAATAATACTTGATTGAAAGATTGGTGTTGAGCTTAGAAGTAGAAGAAAAGGAGATTACTGAACAAGATTCATCTCTGAATAGTGATGCATTGGATGAAGAAATACCATATATTTGACTAGCCATTAATAAATTGATGATAAATTATAGATTAGATATTGAGGCGATTGGGGATGATAGAGGTGGTGTGTAGGTGTATGAGTGTATTTTTTTTTTTTTTTTTTTTGAGTGCCAAACTAAACTTTCATTTCATTTGAAAGACTGCCAAGATGGTACAGATATATAACAAACATAACACTTGATAGGACAAAACCCCGCCATTGCTCCACACTTAGAGTTCAATTTTTAGAGTTTTATTTTGAAAAGATAAGAAAAGAAAGGGTAAGAAACTTTTAGTTTTTGTATTTTTGAGTTTTTGTTTTAAAAGAAAGTGAAGGGGAAGAAAGGGAAAAATAGGATGTTTTGATTCCAAAACTTTCTTGCCAAAAGTGGCAAGATTTGGAAGGAAAAGTGATGAAATTATTATTATACCGCTCAAACTTATATAAAGGTTTTAATTACTACAAAGCTATAAATGTAAAATTGTAACTTTTTATCCTTTCTTTTCCTTCCCTTCTAAATCAAGAATACATTTAACTATCAACTTTCTTTTCTTTTCTTTCAACTCGAGAATGCCTCTTTTTTATGTAATTATCTATCATTTCTTCCCCTATCTAATCTTCTCCTTTCTTTTCTTTTAATAAAAAATCGAGAATACAGTGTTAAATTACTTCTACACTTCAGTTGAATGCTCTAAAATCATATGGTGAGGCCGCGAGGAAAATAGGGAATACCCCATGCTATAGATGTTTAGAGTTTATTTTTTTGAAATATGGGATATGATGATTTACACGAACAATCTTTCCCTCAAACTCAAATTCCGCAATTGAGCTTCCACTTACACTATAATCCTTGATTTCACCTTTTTCATTTCGCCAATATTTTTCCTCGGAACACACCGACTTTTACCGGTTTCTTTTTGGTACAAGGTATACAAAGATCCACTAATACTGTTGAATCAGGGGTCTAGTTGGGGAACCATCTACATCAACATTTAGCCAAATCTGATACCAATTATAGAAATTATATTCACAACTAATCAAGCCCACTATAAGCTTATTGGGGTTTCACTTTAAACCCAAATGGTGATAGAAGGGCAGCCAACAAATTTTTATATACATTTTTGAGCTTATGTTGGGCTTGATGGGTTGGAAATATAAAACCTATAGACAACAACTTCACCTCTTCCGCAACCCTACTCATCGGCTAAATATCACTAAAAGCCGCGTCGTTTCTTTCCCTCCAAAGATCGTAAGAATGACTAATCGGAATTCGGAATATTGATTGCTCAATCCATCATCCCTCTTAGACCCCTCTCAAGGGATACATTGGTCGGGATACCTATTGCTCATCAGTTTCTCCTCAAAACTAAAGCCATTGGCACCAAGCCACCAATGTATCACTTGTACTTTGATCCCTTCGGTAAAGTGACAAGTTTGGGATGAGTTGGGGGTCCCCATATTTGGATTTTTTTTTTTCCTTTTGTACTACCGTTTCATTTCATCTTTGTTGAAAAATGTTGGTTTTTTATTGAAAGATATTGCTGGTCTTTTCATAAAAATCTGAGATGGGCAACCGACAAACAACCAATTTACTGGCTTTTCTTCACCCTTGGTATTACAGCAACTAATTGGCTACCAACTGTGGATTTTCGTGACCCATGGTATTTTGGCAACAGATGGCCAACCGGATCGTTTTTTCTTGATCAAATTCTGTGGTTGGGTGATCCCATTTCTAGCGAGAATATGTTTTGTTTTTTTTCTTGACATGATCTAGAAAGAGACGATGATAGATCCAAGCTCAAAATAGGTGATTCTGATCTTGATAATGGATCCAAATTCGAAAAGGGACAAGCTTTTAGAAATAGTAGATGGTAGCTTGGAGGGGCCAAATTCGAAGGATGTTAAAGTTCCGGCACATTACAACTTTTGAAATTGCAGGCATGAAGAAATATCCACAACTTGTCGCATGTAGTATAATAATAAAGAAAATTTCATGACTGTTATTATGATGGAAAACTTGATGTATAATGAATCGATAGTAAATTATGTATTTTTAAAATTTTAAAAATCTAGCATTTATCCTGAGACATTTTGTGATATTCATTGTTAAGATTAAAAAGATTACAAACTTAGGTAAAAACAAATTTTATTCATACTGACAACACAGGTAACAGCACTTGCAGCAAGCAAAAGGACAGTGTTTCCCATCAAACCAAAAAAAACAGCTTTAATTAGTAAACTGGGATTGGGAGTAAATAAAGAGGATTTAAACAGATACAGAGGGCTTAAGAGCGAGGGTGGCTTTCTTGATTCTCTCAGCGGCAGCCTTTAAGGTATCGAGGGATGCAGCGTATGAAATCCTGATGCAGGTGTCATCCCCGAATGCGTCACCAGGAACAAGAGCAACCTGGGTAATACCATACAAATTGATTTACAATTTCCACAACTAAAATGATGTTTAATTCAACTCTGCAAAAATATTACCTGCCCCTTCTCAAGGAAATACCGACACAGAGACTCTGAATCCTTGATCAAACCAAAGCCATCAACCTCTGAACCATAGTAATAGCTAAAATCAAGAAACAGGTAGAAAGCACCCTGCAAAACTCAAGTGTAACAACCAAGATAATCAAGTATCATACTAGACACAAACAAAAAGGTGACTATTTGGTTTTTTTAGAAATGGTAAATAGACTGTCACGCTGATGTCTACATAGAAAATGGTAATAGTACCTGAGGTTCAGATATTTTGACACCATCTAGTTCCCTAAAAGCTGAGACCAAAAAATCTCGTCGTTCACGAAATGCTTTGACCATATGTGCTACGGTTTCTCCACCAGCATATCCCATTCCTAAAGCAGCAACAGCCGCTTTTTGAGATATACTACTGGCACCAGAAGTTGACTGAATTATAAACAGAGACAACTTGTGTCATTAATACTAAGCAAAAAGATATAATGAATAATGATTGTGGCATTATTTATATACCTGACTTTGAATTTTATTACATGCAGCAACAAAGTGGGTAGGACCAGCAATATATCCAAGTCTCCAACCAGTCATTGCAAAAGTCTAGGCAAATACACACCAAGTGAGACAATAAGACTTAAAAGATATTGCTCAAACCTTGTAAGTGCCTTCAAAGAAACCAAATCATCAACGCAGCCTTATACCTTGGAAAACCCATTGACTGTCAATGTACGTTCCCACATGCCTGGCAGAGATGCAAAGCTTGTGTGGACTGCTGGCTTATATATAATGTGCTCGTATATTTCATCAGAGATCACCTGCACAGAAACAACATAAATAAGGTTCACACTAGCTATAATATAGAGGCGGCAATATCAACCAATTTACTTATCCATGGGTCTTTTCGGAGTTGCAAATTATAGACTGGGTTTGAGATGCAATACCAAAAGTCTTGGGTGCTTTGCAACAACTCGAGCAATCTCTTCAAGTAATTTCTTAGGATAAACTGACCCTGTCGGATTGGATGGAGAACAAAGAATTAGCAGTCTTGACTTTTCAGTTATCTTAGATTCAAGAATCTTTGGGTCTAATAGAAAATTTTCTGAGATGCTTGCAGGAAGAATCACGGGTGTTGCGTCAGCCAACCTTGCCATTTCAGGGTAACTCACATAAAAAGGAGCTGGAATTATAACCTGAAAGAGGAGAAATACTCTAAGATAATGAAAATAACTCCACTTTTAATACCCAAAAAAAAAAATAGTCGGAATTATCAGAGCATATTGAGCAAAAAACTTAATAGCACTTGACCTCATCTCGTGGGGAACAAATGGCAAGGACTGCTTGCAGTGTACTCTGCTTTGCCCCGTTACTAACGACAACTTGGTCAGGTGTGTATGAAATACCATTCTCCTCTATAATAAGAAGAGATTTACAGAACTATAAATCTATGTATCTAAACTTCAATAACAGTAAGCTGGAGAACATTGTTGTAATGTCTCAGATTATTGAACTTACCCTTTAATTTCTTACATATGGCTGTCCGTAGTTCAAGGGTACCCGCATTAGGACTATACCTTGTGTAACCTTCACAAGTTGCATTCATTCCCGCCTATTTATCATGAAAAAGATAGACCAACTTCTTTTAACTTAAGCATTGAAAATGGATTAGATAAATACTCGACAAACATATCATCAAGTCAGGTACCTCAGCAATAACAGCCGGGGTGTCAAAATCAGGTTCTCCAGCAGCTAACCGAATTACAGGAACACCAGATTCTACCAGAGCAGTAGCTTGGTCGGAAATAGCGACAGTTTTAGAAGGCTTTACGGCGTTAACTCTAGGGCTAAGGGTGATATCAAGTTCCATTTGATCAGAATTGCTGTCTAACATCACCGCTGAACAAATGGTAGACGACTTATGACACCTTTTAGTCTCCAACGATCTACTCAAAAACAGGATATAGAAAGAAAACCAAATCATATAGCTAGCTCACTCTACCTTTAAAAAGTTAGTATTTTGCAGGGAATTGTTTGATATCAATGCACATATTCTGCACTAACAGATGCGGAGAATCACGATACACATTCAAGATATAATGGATCGTCTTTCTTAACATAGACAGCGGGTAATTTGTTAGACAGCAATCTGTATTATACATTTACATTTCAATTTGATAGAAATTTTTACAACTGAGGACAACTTTAAGTTTTCTCTACTCTAAAATTCAGGCAATCTGTTTATGATTTTCAGTAACACAAGTTAATTTGCACATATGCTACTTTTTTTGTACTACCATCAAACTTTCAAAATAATTCAGATAATTAAGGTCCTTAAACTTTCAAAAATTGAATATACATGGTCATTAAAAAAATTCAAAGTCTGATGACTAGTGAACAAATTTTAAAAATTCACGTTCATTTTTTAGCAATACTTGAAAGTTTGACGGTAATAATAGAGTATGTTGTGCTTACGCGAAAATTTTTGAAAGTTTGCTAGGCAACTAGGTCAATCAAAAAAATTCATGGCGCAACTATGTATAAAAAGGAAAATACGTTGACATTAATCCCTATTTCAAGTGACAAAAATACTGTGAGAAAATTGATTATTAGTATTATATGGGTTAGGAGGTACGGCGTGTACACTCATAAATGCGACGAAGCATGGGTCAAGGGGGCCTGAACGCCCCTGCAGTTGCGAGGGCAGCTCTCCTTGTGGCAGTCTAGCTGGTTTGTTAGAATGATCCATTCAGAATGGTAGTCAAAACAATAACATAAACCTTAGGAAAATCCACCGGGGTTCAAAACTTCAAATCCAACTTCCTTCATTTGTAGGAGTGGATTATTGGAGGGTTTGGGTTTCATCCTAAGCTGCATGGTTTGAGCTTCGCCCAATTGAATGTCATTGTGGTGTCTTAAATGTTAACCAGTAATTACTAACTCGTTGTTATAAAAAAAATAACATTACAAGTAATTAAGGGGATGGATATAATAATAATACTTGATTGAAAGATTGGTGGTGGTGGTGTTGTTGAGCTTATAAGTAGAAGAAAACGAAATTATCGAGCAAGTAGTATTAGTAGTTGATGATGATGATTTTCTTGATCCTGAGCGAGATTCATATGATGCAGTTGTTGAAGAAATACGAATACCAGATACTTTACCAGCCATCTATCGATGTAATGGTTTTGAGTTCGATTTTTTATGTTTATTATTTTTATTATGCTATATTTTGGTTCAAGTTACAGAGACAAACCCATCTACCAAACTTATATATCTATCTATCTTCTCTAATCTAACCAAAAGAGGGGTTGAAGCCTGGTGTACATTTGGCACCCTTAATCATTCTCATTTAGTCTAATTCTTCATTCTTATTAATCTTCTAATTTTTTAATATTAATCTAAATTAATTTACACTTTTTGATTTTTTATCACTAATTTACACTTTAACCCCAATATAAAATAATTAATTTACACTTTTTGGTTCCTATCACCAATTTACACGTTAACCCAATTTAAAAATAATTAACTTACACTTTTTAATTTTTCATCACCAATTTACACTCTAACCCAATTTAAAAATAATTAATTATACTTTTTGGTCTTCTATCACCAATTTACACTTAAAAAAAATTAATTTACACTTTTTGGTTTTCCATCACCAATTTACAATTTTACCCAATTTAAAAAAAATAATTTACACTTTTCGGTTTTATTGGTAATCTATAATAATTCACGTACGACAAAAAAAAAAAATCCAAGATCCACTACAAAAGGGTTTTTCTTTTTATATACTTTGCACATAATTAATCATTAATAATATTTTTTAACATTGAATTTTTATGTTATCGTTATTATTATTATTTCTTTTAATTTAGTTTGTTGTCCATTATAGGTTCGTTATAGTTTTTCTTCAACAACAAAAAATATGACCACATTGTTTATCTTGAAGATCTCAAGCCAACACATGTTAACCATCATTTACGACTCCGTGTTGTGCATTTATGGACTGTTTCAGAGTGGAACAATCCGAAAAAAATCAAAACGTTCGAGATGGTCTTTTGTTGATGAATTGGTATGTATTTTTCAAATTATATAGTTTACACATTTAGAATATAAGAAACTATAAAGTTTTTATTTAACTAAAGTTGAAAAGAAAAAAAAAAAAGTAAACTGGAATCAATATTTATATGGAGTTCATTTTCGTATGTTTCTTCTTTAGCTTTCGTATTGATTAAGTTGTGATATATGACTTAACTAATCTAAATACTATATATTAAATTTTGTATTTGTAACCTATACTAACTCTTAAGATTTACGATTACATCTTTCTATAACCTTTTAGATATAAAATCTAAATTTGCTATGAGTAGGTTTCTGATTACTTTAATATATTGACTTTGATTATTTTGATATCGTTTTGAACGTAACTTATTAATGGTGTATACTTAAGATTTACGATTATATCTTTCTATAAGCTTTAAGATAAAAAGTCAAATTTAATGGTGAAAATTTTTAGCCGTTGTTATTTAATCAAGAAAAAATGATACATATTGAGATGGTGTTGAATGTTTTAATATGATTATTTAGCATGGTGGAACAATTCATCATTTTAGTTTGTGTATGACAAATATACTTCGGATCTTATGAAAAGCATGATATCAATTTTAAATAATACCCTTAGATAAAACTCTTTGATCCACGTTATGTTTAGGATTTAACATAACAAGACATGGCTTTGCAAGGTTTTTTGCTCGACTCTTTTTTTTTTATCAAGAATTTGTTTCCCTATCTTTCTTGCATTAGCCGATAAAATCATTTGATCGACGTCTGGAATGTCCTTAGTTGGGTTCCTTTTTATCCTGAATAATTTTCCTGAATTTGTATGTAAAGATGTTTATTCGATTTTTATGGTTAATTTGTTTGGGGTTTACTTTTTAAATTTGGATTAAATACATAGAAACACACTAAGAGAACTTACCATTTTTTCCTTTTTTTTTTTTTTTTTTTTTTGCTATTTGCAGGGCACTATCAGACATGGCTCGGTCAATGGTAAATAAGCGGAAAACTTTAGGAGTATTTTGACCGATGGAGTGGCTATTCAGCTAACAAATTTTCAAGTTGATTTCGATAAATCTATTTAATATATTTGAATCCTAATTTTTTAACTTTGATTAATATATTTTAAGATTACCCGTCCGAACTGAACACTAATTTATATATATATATATATATATAGGTATTAGGTAAAATAAAACAAGTATTAATGTAAAACAAATAAAACAATAGGTTTTTCTATAATGATAATCACCATGCATCATAAAAATCATCGTACATCAATTGTTTCATAAATCTTTGTGCATCAATTTAACCATGATCTAAGGGTCAAGATCTTGTCTTATTTGTTTTACTTTAATACTTATTTTACAATACTCAACCCCTATATATATATATATATATATATACGCAATATATACATGCATGTACATAGAATATAATAATGATAGATATAGAGGGGATTGGTGATCATACAGGTCGTAGGTTGGTGTATGTCACAATCAATCAGTCAGTCAAGGGGGATCGATCAGCCGTCTTAGCATTGTACATATTTTATTGACTCAGTCACTCATGGAGTCATGGGGATCCATATTTTATTGTAAGCTAATAATTGTCATGGATTTATCAATTTTTTCAGATCATTTTTAACCCACATTGAATCTTTATACTGAAAACTCAGTTTAGGGCATTGAGTTAAGCCAATAAACCTTGAAAAATGAATCTTAATGCCATAACTTTTACAAATCCTTTAATTTTAGTCATTATCTTATCCAATGTCTTAAATACCGGTACATATTGATCGGTTTTACGCAAAATATCGGGTATCGTTTTATCGTCTGGTACAATTAACCTGTTTTTGTTTTTTGTATGTTTTTCAATATTTCTTATTGTTGGTCTTTTTCTATTAAGTTTGGTTTTTCCGATAATACTGGTACAACCGGTTTCTTTTATGTTTATTTATTTTATAGAAAACGTTTTATGAATTACTTTAAAGAAACCTTATTGTTATTTTTTGATTGTTTGTGAACTTTTAAACTTATATTTTGTCATAAAAATCTATTTGGTATAATTTTTTGGTGGATATTAATTATATTTTGACTATTTTCGTTGAATTGTAACAAATTTTGTAACATTTATATATATAATATTATAACCATATCAGTATCATCGGCAAAATTGGTACCCGGTGGTGATAGCTTTGTGTCATATGTATCCGGCACAATCATTAGATTAATTCCACAACCAAACCAGCCACGAATCTCTTCGAATGGATTTTGTTACCATATTGAGCACACATACATGAACTTTTAGAGACTAGAATGTCCTACATGCCCAACTGTTTGTTATAAATATGTATATTTTTTTAGAATCATGAATTAGTTACGAGTATTACTTATTATCGATAAAGTCTCCTTATATAGTGACATTCAAACGAACAATATGCATATTCAGATCCATAATTCACGTTCCCTTGTTACCGGGTACATTAAGGAAATCCTTGGAGATGCCATTCTCAAAGAAAAACGTTAACTCGAATCCAAAATCTTTTTGAAAAAAAAAAACACTCAGAGCAATATTTAAGTAGTTAGTCCTTTCGAAATTGATTCCATTAGATATTTAATGGAGGCCTAAATTGAGAGGAATTATATGAAAGTATTATTTTATTTTTTTTGAAAGGTGAATTTCACTGGAAACTTCATGTCGTGATTCGACAGCGGAAGGTCTAGCATACGTTGTCTTAACTGGGTCCGCGCTAGAGAGCTCCCTCGAAATAAAAATGCCTATTTCAAATACCCGATGTGGGAAAAACCCCCTACTAATCCGCCCGAAGGCAAAACGATCAATAGGGGTAAACTCTGCCCCTCAAACTTGAACATGGGAATACCCCAGCCAATCCCTCATAAAGGGACTTCCTTAAGTCCTCCCTAACGCTTGAACTCAAGACCTCATAGATAAGAGGATGGTATTTCAAATTTTCAACCATTGAGCTAATGCTCGGCACTCACAGTTGAAGCGAACAAATAAACAATTCGATGTTTCAATCTGTTCCATCAAGCTTTGTTTTAAGTTTTAACTCATTAAGATATAGAGTTACTACTGAAACTTGTTTGTCCAACGACTATATTTTTTGGAGCCTATTACTTACACCCCTCCCTCAAAAAAATATATAGGTATCGGACCACCTTTTTGGGACCACTATACGAGTATTAATTTTCTCTATTTTACTATTATGGACATATTCAACACTCCACACTCTCCCCAAACAAACACTTTTCAAAACACTATAGTCATCAGTTTTTTCAAGAATCAACATTCACAAGATTCGATGGTACCAAATTTGGCCATGAAATTGAGTTAGAAGTGGTGGCGAGATCCTGTAGTGGTGGAGTGGTGGTGCAACGGAGATGGGAAGATCCGCGGTGGTGATTCGATGAGGAGATCCGGCGAGGTGATCCGACAATAAATTTTTGTTTATAAGTTTTTGTTGACAAGATTCTTGGTTGATGAACATCTAGTAAGATCCATGTAGCAATATGTTTTTTCTGTGTTTGAATACTTAGTAATATACGAGTAAAATGTGATAAATGTTCAAAAAAAAAGTGATTGTACATTATGTATTAAAAACAGTAAGAAATACATAGATGTTTGTATTAAAGCCTTGTCTTGATTTGGACATGTTAGTGTAAAACAAGTTATCAGTTTTGTGAGAGGGACCTTTTTCTTGAAAAAATATAAATGATCAGAATTTCAAAAGGACCATTCTACTTTTAAATTCATGGGGGTGCAGAAAAGATAATACTATTTTTTTTCATATATACGTATGAAATTTGTGTAACAACGAGGGTAGGTGTTGGTCTGCCTGATGATGACGCGTATCAAGCACGGAATTCAAATGTGATTTTTATAGCAACATGGATCTTCAAAGTTGTTGACAAGGCTCTTTTCCTTTTATGCTTTTACAATTCAGTTGCGTATCTGTAAGTCCGAGTATTTTTTAAAACCATTAGTGGAGTAAAGAACATATCACCATAAGGTCTTGTCAGTTTTACTCTTTTTTAAAGAATTTAAGAGATGGTTAGACATTTCAAAAATCAAAAACCTAAAAAACTTGTCACTTAAAAAAGTTAAAAACCAAAACTTATGAGTAAAAACCATGAAAATAATAGAGAAAATGTCACAAATGGTCCTTGTGGTCTGTCATATTCGCATTTTGCCCCCTAGCTTTTTTTCGTTACAAATGATCACTAGAATTTCCATGTTTTTTGCTACAAGTCCCTAACACTAACTTCTGTTAATTTAAGCCGTTAAATCCCTCACGTGCAAACCACGTGAGGGTATAATCATCATTTACCGCACCCATTCTTCCCTATTACAAGCATCTGCATTCGTATCCCTGCATTTGCATTTGTATCTCTGTTTGTTCTCAATCTAATATCTATATCTAACACAATCATAAAATCATCATAATAAGAATGATATAATAACAATTTTAATACCAACTCCTGGAATCTTTATCTAATATCTGGATTTTTTTATGGAAGTGCTTGAATTCAGCCTTGAAAACAAAAGTGATTTTCATTGAGTCATTTTGTCGGACACCTAGTGTGCAACTTTTTACCACTGATTTCAATATGAAATTGGAATCAATGTTGTTGCCCAAACGCAAGAATCAACCAAAAGAAGAAGTATGAGGAGATTTATCTTCATTTTCACTTCAAGTTTTTGGTAATTTACCTTGTTTTTTCACTTTTTGAAGCTTGAACTATATATGGATTTCGATCTCAACACCACTGATGTGACGTTGTATGTGATGGGATTGGCAAAATTCAATGTTCAATAAGTACTTGGAGAACCCGATGAGCAAATGGCAGTTTAGGAGGGCAAAGAAAGAATTAACTGGGTTATCTAAAGTTATGATTGACGATAGTGAACAACTCTAGTCGATGTCACATAACTTGATCTTGCCTGGACCATATGAAATAACAGCAACTCGTGGCCTTGCAGACGTTGTTTTTACAATAAGTTTCGCAAAATTAGAACATGTCGGTTGGAGGGTCTTGAAAACCTATGTAGGATATGTTCTTGAGGAGATGAAATTGGCCATAAGTAGAACGGACAAGAGAAATTCACATAGTAGTGGATTTTTAACAGATTGGAGATTGAATCAAGTCTTATTTAGAAATCAAAGTGTGACTGAGTATATATTATATGTGTATAAGTATATAAAGTTTATGTATGTATATATTATTGCTGATTAAAAAATCTTATTATCACATATAGTCCCTATGGTTGTTAAAATTACGATTATACCCTCACATGGTTTGCACGTGAGGGATTTAACGACTTAAACTAACAGAAGTTAGTGTCAGGGACCTATAGCAACGAAAACAGAATTTCCAGGGACCATTTGCAATGAAAAAAAAAGCACAGGGGGCAAAATGCGAATATGACAAACCATATGGACCATTTGTAATATTTTCTCAAATTAATAATTTGGGGAATGTTGGAGTTTGTCACATAGGACCAGAAAGGCTGAGATTTTATTTACATAGAGGGATAATAGTCAAAAAATGATATATAACTAGATTTTAGACCCGTGTCCAACACTGGACACGGGATTTACGATATTAACAATATTAGATCTTCATACATTTAATTCATAAAAGCTTACAATTTTAAAAAACACGGTTTTAAGTGTTATATTTTGCAAGTTGTAATACAATAATCATAGGTTCCTCACTGTCATTATTAGCCTAGACATATTGATGGAATTGTTTGTCGTAGTCATTCCACAAGGCACATGCTATATATAATAATTTCTCCATTATAGAATATTTTGAAACAGATGTACTCATAATGTGATATTATTAGGAAAAATAATTAAGAATTAAAATATAAACATATTTGTGATCTTGTACTCGACACTCAAGTATATGTATTTAATCATGATGCGCGTTCATAACATGCATATGTTTATTTTCAATCACCTGTTCTATGATAATATGATAACAATTAGGATTGTTTTTATATTATTTGATAACAATTAGGACTCTTCTAATATTTGTTAATAAGTCATTAGGTTTTCAAATTATTTTTTGTAGAAAATATTTCATATGTTAATTTTTTTTTTGTTTAGTTAAATGATTGTAAATTTTAAAAAATTCTCTCAAGTTGATGGCTAAAAATAAATATAAATGAAATATTCAGGGCTAAAAAGTATAAATTATTGATGGAAAACAAAAAAGTGTAAATTAATGAGACTTTTTCTACAAATTAATATAAGTATTAATATAATAATATATTTGGATAATGATTACTTATGATTTTTAATTTGTAGTTTATCTAAATGATGACATCATCAAAAGTCAATTTGATTAAATCGAACAATGTGATTGGTTAATTAGTTATTAGTTCAACTGTCTTATAGTGTATATTAAGATATCTAGATAAAATTAATTTATGGAAATGATATTAATAAAAAGAAAAGTGGATATTAGGTTGTCTCACACCCAACTTAATGGAAAAACAATCCCACATCTTAATTTTTTAATGTTTTTTTATTTTTTTACAAAATAAATAAATACACCCCCTACAAAAATACTAAAAATTAGATTTGAGATGTTTTAACAACCCTAGTTATAACCCTATCGTGAATAAAATAGTTGTACTCTTAGCATAGAATTTAACTGGGTTTTTTAATATTGAAAATTACTACCTTTTTTATTTATTTATTTTCCTTATATAAATACATTGAAAATCATTCATGTTTTCTTACTTTACATCAAAGCAAATGACGTTGATATACTTTCATTAACTTTTTCATGAGTAGAAATTCCCTTAGAGAAGACTTCATTTACGTTCAACTTACCTCCTTGGTCAAAATGGTTTTGTGGTCATCAATTCAAAGTCTGTAAAGCAAATTATATCATACTAAAGATCATTGTTTAACAAGTTACAACTTTCATGTTCAAAAATACTGCTCATACAAACTCCTAATAAGCGATAACACTCGAACCCTTTATATAATTATATCAACCTACTAGTTATTGACAAATAACTAACTACTACCATACATTTTTTATTTTTTGAAGAATGGTAACTACTACCATACTTTTAGTTCACAGTCTGGAGCATTTTACGCTACTCCTGCCAAAACACCTTCATGGTAAAATCGTATCCTTCTTTAATATTGATTAATATTTTTGACAAACTATATCATTAATGAAAATATTATGCCTCAATGCATCTTGGCATGATATTCATGTGTTACCGAAAGGTATCTGCTAAACGAGAGGGGATTCTCTAAAGTTATTCCAACTTGAATAGTCAAGTTCGGATAATTTTAGGTAATCCTTTTTTTTCTTCCACTTTGGCTTCTATAACATATAACTCGATAGATTCATTATTTATTTCCATTAACTTCTTTTTCTTTCCTTAATAACAAACAAAACATTAAACCGAAACTTCAAACCCCCAAACATACCATCATTCACAATTTTACTCGGACTTTGTTGGGTTAGTACACCCTAGTTCAGTTATTCTTCTTGTGAAAGGCCGGCACTTGGGTTTTGCTATAGCTCTGTTTTAATGTAATCACCAGAAAAAGTTCATATAGTTTGTCAACTTATTTGTAAAACTGGTATTTGCCAAGTCAAGTCAGGAAACAGTGGAAAGATTTTCAAGGTATCTTGGGGTAAATACTTCAGCATAGCTGCATAGGGTCCCAGACGGTGCATGAACCAATTACTAGGTCCAATAAATGAACCGATTATAGCTGGTACCAGTCAAGTCGGACTCTTTTTTGTTCGTCCAAGCAAATCTTTGCACACCACCGCCACTATTTCTTTTTCATATTTTTGACTCAGCACGAGTATAAACATTTAATGTTAATTCTAATAAAGAAACCAGGAACAAGGATATGCACACACAAGCACAAAGCCTCTCCAATCCATAAAAAGGTTAGGCTGTTTCCATGACCAAAAACCAAAGCACTTGACCCTCAGGTAACAATGTATGTATAATGCTATTTATAAACGATTTAACACGATCAAATTTTCCATTGGACATGAAGGTAAATCATGAGGGGTAATTCATAGATTGATACATTATATTTGTGAAGGTTTAACTGATACAAAACCGGCTACAAGTGCAATCTCGATAATCAAAACTAACAAAGGAGGAGACACTTACATTTGACTAGTGGGTTCAATTACTTATGCTGATGCAGATTCCTTAGCTTCTTCGGCAGCCTCTTCTTCTTGTAACTTCTTTAAAGATGGAGGTGGTCTTGGTACAATGCTTTTTCTCCATTTTTTGTCGAGCTTCCTAGACAGCCTCTTCCCAATACCATCATCAATTTCCCTTTCTCTTTTGACAGTCAGCATACGAGCAACCTATGAACATCGACATTCAAATAACCGAATAGATTTTAAAAGGCATACTTTCTGGGTGAAATTTGCAGAACCAACGAAAAGCAAAATTTATAAAAATGTAGGCTTTAATACCCACATTTAAATCATCATTTTTTACTTAAAAATTGTTGTTTTCTATCTATTTGTATTGTTTTGTTTGGGAGTGTTTTTGAACTACCTGCATTCCACAAAGATATAAACAATATTTATGTGCCCCGAAGATGGCAATCTTACGATTAAATCATTATCAAAAGCTTATCTGATGCAATTCATTTTATTTATTTGGTGAGTATTACACTATTACGTGGTTTGCAAGAAATTTTGGTACAAGAACACAAAAGTTCTACCCTGATGCTTCAAGTCTCTAACTAATGTCGAGATTATGATCAGTTGATCACAGTCTTCCAAGATAGAACTTAATCCTAATTGAGCATTACAACTTTGGCACAGTGGTATTAAACACATAACAGTGTTTCATTTAGCAATGTTCTCGCTCACCACTTGTCAAAAGAATAGAACAGCACAGCTAATAACCAATAATTATAGACATCTTTTTTCTGCAGGGTAGAATTGATGATAACGCCATTTTAAACAGCATACTACAACAGAAAGAAACATTAAAAAGATAATATGCATCTCCATTACCATATTTTGCCCATAGAAAAATATGCTGAGCATAGGAAGTCAACTTGATAATAGTTAAGGAGAGTTTCGGAACGAGGAGTAAAAGCTTGAACCTTACCACGTGATACGTAATACACTAATACGTTACCTTCTAAAACGCAAAAACTATTATTACAAATTTAAGTACTAGCAAGATAGTAATTACCCTAGTCAATGTTCGTGAGACCTATACAAGAGGGCACACACATATGCTGCAAACTGATTTTTTCAAGACAGTGTAAGTGTTTAACCAAACTGATTCTGATTCTTATATTTTGATTTTAATACAAAGTTAAACTTTGCTTTTGATTACGGGTAAATAAGAGATAATGCCATTAAAAAGTTGTAAATAGAATGGACTTCCACAAACATCGTGTTTTATGCAACATATATATGTAAACATTTGGAAAATGAAGGAAACCTTGGCTGTTGTAATCCCGTAACTGGATGGAAATGGATGCACACGCAAAACAGTGTGGGTTGAATATGAACAAAAAGCATCAAGATCTGACCGACGCAGGATTTTTGGACATGCAGATACACAATGTCCTAAAACTGTCAAGGAGACTGCTAAAAAAACAAGAGGAGACAAAAGATGATCATTTTAGTGATGAAAGGAAACATGACTGCTAATAGACAAGTGGGGTTTCAGCTGCTGAAAAGCAAATCGATGTATATCAGCCAAAGAGGTGTACTGATAGTGCAGAAAGTTCAGGAATTAAATCTTCAAATGCATTTGATGTATTAGAAGTAAGGGAGGAGGTGATTCAGATGGATAATACAGGGACTGAGCGGGGGACAGGAAGCAGGTACAGGAGCAGGGACATTTTTATTGGCCCCAAGGGCACTGGAAAATCGAGCTTGTACGCACATTTTCTGCATAGCAACAATGATGCTGAGGATACCAACCCGTTTCATCAAACATATACTAGTCCATACTAACAAACATATATACAGACACTTAAACTGTTCATCAAACGTTCTCTTGGTTTACAATCCTAAGTTAAGTTGCAACTTTACAGCCAACCTATATATTATCTAACATTATAACTAGAAACAAGAAATGCCAATTATGAACGGAAACCGAAAACTTTAGCAAAATTATAAACAAAAAAAAAAGTACTAAAGAAGAACAGAAAAAAAGGTAAGGATACCGACCCGTTTACGCATTCTGCGAAACTCACTGGACTTGAACTCATTTCTGGCAGACCTTTGAAGACGAAGCATGAACAATTCACCTTTCAAATCAACAATTTCATCATTGATTTCTTCAGTAGTTTTAGTCCTTATTTCTTTCAATTCTTCTTCTCTTTTGGCCATCATAAGTACTCCTCCTGCACCTGCACCTGGTTGTTTTCTTGAAGTTGTTAAAGAAACGGTGGGATTATAAGAAATGCGGATGCCATTGAAGGAAGATTTGTTGTGGGTGTTGGTTAAGATTTTTGAAGAAGTGAAGGTGGTTTTGGGGGTTGTGGTGACAATGGCGGATGTTGAGGAGAGTGTCAGCATTTTGTTGCAGGTATGTGTGTGTGTTTTTGTTTTGGTTTCGTAGAAATGGATGATGATTGTTTTGTTGGGGATAAGGATATTGATTGGGTGGGATGGGGATAGTATTTGTTTGTTCCGACCCGGATTCATGACTTGGGCAAATTGGGTTACCCAAGTTGATAAAAGGGAATGTTCTAAAAATCGGTAGATATCGGTCGAATCTACCGGTAAAATCGGGCACCGGTTGGTCGTATGGTAAAGCTAATCCGGTTTTAGGTCCCTTTTTTTACTATTTTTTATTGTAAGTTTTTATCTGTTATTCAATTTTATTAAATTACCAAATGACTAGTAGGATATCAAATTTGACATATCTAAAAAACCTAATTTTTAAACATTGGTAAATATGGATGTATTAACTGATATAAAATGAATAAATTGCGTCATGTTCATGTTCATTTATTTAATTAAATAAATCTTTTTGTCTGTATTTAACCATTTGTTTATTTAAGTTAACGAATTGAGTATAAGTAAATTTTCTACCAAACAATTAATGAACAAACATGAAAGATCGAGATGTGTAAAACTTAAACCAAAACCAGTAAAAATTTTAAGTTAATTTTAAGTTGGTTACAATGTGTTATAAACTAGTTTTATAATATTTAAATAAATGTTTTCATCTATAACCCCTTAAAATATTTCACATACACTATCCTTTTAACATTTAAGCAGCATGGTTGGATCAGTGGTAAACACCTTTGCCTCTGGAGACAGAGGTCATGGGTTCGATCCTTATCCCATGCAAATGTTGGAGGGCCTTTTCTACCATTTAGGTATAAACTGAAAGCATCCTCTCTACTTAGGTAGAGGTAAGGTGTGCCTACATCTTAACCTCCCCCATACATCGTCAAGATATTGGAGCTCAAAACTCACGGAATGCGGCACTGAGCAGTTACTTACTTACCTACTACTATCTTTTTAACATTAGTAATATAATTACCTATTCTTTTTAAATATTATTTATTAATCATTTAAATAAATTACTTTTATATTAATTATTTATACCTTTACCACCTCCACAATCATCGTCCTATTAGACAAATATGATGCTAGTAAAAACTAATAAAATTGAAAAACAAAACCCACAATAAAAGTCTCATACACACTACCTTTTTGGCTTTTGGTAGTTAAATAAAAAAGAATTGAGAGAATCTTAAGCCCACCGATGTTAACGATATTTTCCTTTGAACTTTTTGGTATTAATTTAACATTTTTTCTAAAAACAACAACAACAGATGTATTGCGCCTGTTTGTTGGTTGCATTGCATCTTGTTTTAGCTGCTGCTTTACCCTTTTTTCTTTCTGTCTTCACTCACTCCTCCATACTACCCTTCTCTCTCTCTCTCTCTCTCTCAATTTCTCCTCTACACTACACATTTTAAGAACTTCAATATATACATACACACACTGCCAATCTATATATCTATCTATAGTCTATAATAATCACATATATAATTATACTGTAATTAGATAAAAAAAAAAAAAAAAAAACAATAATAATATAAACCACATTTAGATCTCATCACCTGATAATTTCCACATTACTAGTAAAAATAATACTCGTAATAATTAAAAAATAAAAAATCTGTCAGCATCATCATCATGAAAGTAGCTCCTCCTCTAAGTCTTTCAGTTACTTTATCAATAGCTGCTTTTATAATAATAATAATAATAATAATGTTGGGAGAATGTAGCAGTTTATCTGAACAAAAATCAGCAGTCAGTTACTCTTCTTATGGGGTTTCAAAACAAGCAATTAGGGTTTCATTTGAAAAACAGAAGGTGAACATGCAGCATCAGTTGCTGTATCCTTCTGCTGGTGGCACTACTATTTCTGGTGGAAATGAACTTGGATGGTTATCTCTCCTTTCTTACTTACCTTTTTTTGTTTATCGACCCTCGGATAAATGTATGACTGTTTGTGTTTCACCTCCCCTTACTCCGCCTTTGACGGGATTGGGTATTGTTGTTGTAGATTGTTTCTTGTAGCTGCTGGTAATTGGATCCATGAATATATATATATATATATATATGGTAACACTATGTAAGAACACTCTTAAAATAAGAACGGTGAGAACAGTTAAAAACATCATTTTGATGCATTAGAAGTCCATAAAACTAACATAGTGCATAACTAATTATCATTATTTAAGTGTTTAACAACACATTGATCCGTCAAAATAAAAAAAATCACGTTTTTTGTTTTGTGCATCAGGCCTCATTTTGGGCAGTATTGTAGTTTAATGTAACAAATGCTGTCATTTTATATACATAAAAATGAACTTGTACGGTAAAAGCCCTAGTCTTTGGAAGTAGAGGTTTAAGCGTTCGATTCTCACTTGCTGCAAAATGGCCGGAGGTCCTATGGAAGCAGTCTTTCTACTACCTTTGGGTAGGGGTAAGACTGTCTACATCTCACCTCCCCCGAAGATGGGATTGGGTAACTCTTGATCAGTTTTTTACTCCTTGTATTAATTAAAAGGCGACTATGTGTCAATAAAGTAAGGTTAATTTCAAGCCCAAGGTTAACAAAATCTATGTTCCTTGCAAAACTCTTCATTGTAGTTCAAATGATTATTGTTATATAGTTGAGAAATATTACAACATGGAACTTGTCTGCTTCGAGTCTATCTAAATGGTACTCTCGTTACGCCAATATTCCTTTTCGTAATTTTCACGGAGCTGTTATGTGTTACAGGTTACATTATACTTATATTGCTGTAGGGATGCCGAGTGTTTCTTTCCTTGTTGCACTTGATACTGGAAGTGATCTTCTCTGGCTTCCATGTGATTGTGAGCAGTGTGCACCACTTTCTGTAAGATAATATTATAGTAGTTTTAATACAAGATTTACTTTTGCGAATATCTCCTTTACCTGGTGCTGTTTTTGTGTTAATCTTATATATTATTAAACAGTGATAGTATTCTAATTATTCATATATTGTTTTGGGAGTTACTTCTATAACCTTTATTATGTTCAAGAAATTGATTCAACTTATAATGATCGCTGCAGAACCATTACTTATTTTCGGGCAGTGAGTGGTTGAAGTCATGCCTAGAATGATTTCTCTAAGAATTGACCTGATTATACCTACTGTGTGTAATTTATTTCAGTAGGCAAACAGCCACTTTCTTAGTGTTAAGTTTCAAGTTCCAATAGGATTTTGCATTCTTTTTTCCAAAGTTACATGCACAAATTTAAAGAGAATTTGAAAGTTGCTTTGAAAGGAAAAAATGTTTAAGATAAGTCACTTGCAGTTTTTCCACATACTAATTACAGTGTTGTTCTTACAAAATGTGTGTATATCCATGCAACATTTCCCTTTTTCTATATTCTTTATTGCTCATGAAGAAGCATAAATGTAATGTACTTTACCTTAGATTTGGTTTGTGCCTTATACTTCCAAGACCAACATTTATAGGTGAAAGATCCCAACTTTGAAGAAAATTCATATGTCTAATACTAATGTGGATGGGTAAATGCTCACCTGCAAGTACAACCCAACTTAGCCTGACATGTTTTATTAATGACATGGCAATTTCGGCCATGTCATATTTGAGAAAAAAAACCGTGATCTTAAATGATTTCCATTGACCAGCAGTCACCTCAAAATGTGGGCCATGCATACAAATCTTCATATTTTAGTCCATTGTTGTTACCTTGACTATTTAATGTCTAAACCACTTAGCTGGTGCCTGGCATTGTGTTCATGATTAAACTATTGACCTTATTTGTTGTGTCTGGAAGTACGTTTGGTAAAGTAGAAATAATTGTTGTTCTCTCTTTACACAATTTCACTATTTGGATATTATGGGTTGATGTTATAGCTCATCATTGTATTTGTGCTGTTTACTCTTACCAACTTTTTCCTTTGATCTATGCGTATTTTAAAGGGAAAAGGAAGAGCAAAATGTCTTATGGTGTTCCTAGTTATATACATTCATATGTGATATATGTTATTGTAACAATTCTTTTTTTATGAATAGAAGATATTTTTGTTATTTTATTACAGATCTATCATACTGATAGTCTGATACTATTTACCCAAAGCGTTTTAGTCTATCTTTCTCTTCGCACAGCTAATAGACCTCCACCTTAGAAGGGTTCAATAGTTCATATTATGTACTAGAGGTGACATTAGGGATGGGTCAGATGGGCTGGTTTACAGATCAAGTGAGAATGTATATATATTCTGGTACAGGTCAAAACCTGTTTGTTCGGGTGGCCGTAAGCCATTGAAAACTAATTTTCCCTTTACTCGTTTGACATGTTATAGATAAAAGATAACTTGAATCAACCCTTTCATTAATTACTAGGTTGAAATCGCCACATCTATAAAAGTCTGAAGAGGTATGCAGGAAAAAAATATGGTTACTTTTTTTACACTTATTCAAATTGATTGATTTGCAGGTGCTCCCTCGTATTTGGGGCATCTATTATGCAGGATTATGATGAGAATGAATATAATCCTACTCACTCAAACACAAGCAAAAGCATAACATGCAGCCATCAGTTGTGTGATCTGGGTCCAACTTGCAAAAACCCTAAGCAACCATGCCCCTACACTGTTAATTACGCCTCAGCGGGTACATCCAGTTCTGGATCATTGGTTGAGGACATATTACATTTAGCAGCAGATGGTGTTAATGCATCTAACACCTATGTAAGGGCTCCGATCATTATAGGGTATATTCTTTATTTGATCTTCAATTTCCCTACGAGATATAAAGGCGTTTTTGGGATTGCTTATCAAAACTGCTTATGCCTTTTGAATTTATTATAATCAAATAATCAGCTGTGACAAAGTATAGTGCAAGAGATAGTAGAATTGGCTTCTGCTTCATAAACGTAATAATCAGAAATATCTGTACAATTGATAGATAATTCTGATTATACATGAGTTGGGAATTAAAAAAATCAGAGTCAAATAATCTGTTTGAATTAGCGAGCTTTGAAACTGATTACATAAAAGATACAACTGAAACTGATTACCTAATCGGACCATTTTGTGACATCTATTGCAATGAAGTTCACTTTTGGTGGTTATTGAATACAGATGCGGCAAGGAGCAAAGCGGTGGTTACTTGGATGGTATTGCTCCTGATGGTGTTCTAGGCCTTGGGCTTGGTGATGTCTCAGTTCCAAGCTTCCTTGCCAAATCAGGAGTTACAAGAAACACTTTCTCTTTGTGTTTTGGAGAATCAGGTTCTGGGAATATATATTTTGGGGATCAAGGACTATCAACCCAAAGAACTACTCCATTTTTGCCAGTCAATGGAAAATAGTACGTATTTCTCTAGTTCTCTCTGATATCTTTTGGGTATCTGTCTATCTGACAATGTGATTTAGGGGATGTTTGAATGTGCTTTTTGAAATCACGTTAGTTTGAATAATATGAATAATGTTGTGATGAGAATGGGCCATAGGAGATAGTATTTGGATGTGTTTATGCTATTTGAAGTGTAAGAACTGTTTGAGAAAGGCTGATTATTCAATAAATAATACACAAAATGACCCAGTAGATCACTTGTGACAAAAAGAAACCTGCTTGAAAGTAGGAGTAAAAGTGGGGTTTTAGGTAATTTTCTACAAACGCTATTATGTTTATATAAACACTACCCATGATTTATTTGAGATCAGATGATAAGAAACACACTATGCTTTACAAAAACTAAAAACCAATTATTGCAATTGTGACATGATAATCAGATAATCAGTTTCATAATGTAAATGTGAACACCTCATTTTATAATGACATAAAACTGATGTGAAAATCTTTTATACAATCATGTAACTATGTGGATGTTCATGCAGCGTTGCCTACATAATTGGAGTAGATAATTTTTGTATTGGGACTACTTGTCTTGATCAAACAAGCTTCAAAGCTCAATTTGATAGTGGGACAACTTTTACCGTACTTCCAGATGGAATATATAAAGCAGTTGTTAAAGAGGTAAGCCTTAAACAACATTTCTTAATTTTAATCCAAAAGTCCTAGAACCTGACACTCTGCTTTATTTTATTTACATAGTTTGACAGACAAACAAAGGCGACACAGTATAGGTTTGAAGGCTATCCATTTGACTACTGTTACAAATCCAGGTATTTGTTAAGGAAAATAATATTTTTTTTTGGTTGCCTTTTTAAATGTATCGATTTTTTTATATATTTTTTTGTGCCCGTTTATACTGATTTTGGTGTTAAACAGTTCTCAAGAGCTGCCAGAAAGTCCATCGGTGACAATTAAGTTTTCAGTGAACAACACTTTTGTGGTCCATGATCCACTTTTTGTTGTGAATGACAGCCAGGTTAGTTTTCTAAATACATAATGGCTGTTTACTTCTACTTTTTTTGTGATTTAACATATGCTTAGATAAATGCATATCCCACGGTGTATATGTTAATCTATCATGTGTGCTTTACTTCTATCGGTTATTTTTCAGTGATGTGTCTCACTGCTTTCATTAGCAAACATTTATGGAAATAAGTGTTAGCTTTATTGTTTATCAAGTTAATGTTTTTGAGTAGGAGATAACAGTTCATGAAAATTTGTATCACTAGAACAATCAAACTAGAACAATGAATAGTGTTTAGGAACATTATTTTGCTAGAGGAATGTGGTATTCGATATTTCATAATTAGATGTATGCATTTTTGGTCATGAACAGCTTAAATGACTTCTTAATTGTCAATTTGAGAATTTAACTGCTAGGGTTCTGGAGAGATATCAATATTTGTGTTAAAAAGAACGTATCTTTAGAGTTTGATGTGGTAATTTTTATAGATTTATACATAAAGTTGAATAGGGGTACATGTAACATAAGTGAATATATGGGTATTATTTAGAAAATGGGCGGTAAAAGTTACTAATTCAGTAATTTGATATCTGAATTACTAATTGCCTTGTTTATAGGGGGCTAAGGGATTTAAATCTTGGATAGTTTCATCTTCCTTTTTGTTATGGAAAAACTGTAGAAGTCCAAATTATCTTAAGCACTTGTTCAAGGCAATGGGCTTGTTGATTTTACTTATTAACAAAGTGAATCGTAGAAACGGTGTTTGAAAAAGTTTACATTTGAGAAACCATATTGAAGTTTTTAAATTCATGTATAAAGTTGGTGTATAAAGTGTAAACCTGATATTAATTTTTCAATATTCACAAAACTATTTTACCGCAGAAGAAAAAAGCACACGAATTAACAAATTTACTCTATTAAATTTGAGAAAAAAGAGTTTTGGCAGACAGATTTATTCTTGTTATTATAAGTATTGCTTACATGATATACAAGAGTTACCACCGTAGCATTAGTTAACTAAAATGCTAGCAGATTTATCGGAATCTTTGTGCCTTGGATGCTTTCTCTCGCACAAAAGATATCCCTGATAATCTGATATACGCATTTAGTCAATGGCTGGATGGAACCTGAGTAGGGATAAACACCTGTAAAAAGGAACTCATAGTGTATTTATGGTGGTGTTTGTGTGCTGGGACGGGGTTGGCTACACTTCTTTTTGTTACAACGCTAAAACCTGTCTTGTTGTAAACATTATACATTGTCTTTGAGCTTGTAAGATGTCATGCACCCATTTTTCTTTTTCAGAATAGTACCATTCCCATTGTAAGCACTAAGCACTTGAAGCATGTGTAATCTTGTATGTAGCAAAAGTTTATTCTTGACATTTTTGGGGCCTTTTGTTTCAGGGAGAAACTGTTGGATTTTGTTTAGCTATACAATCAACACCTGATGAAATGGGACTTATTGGACGTAAGGCAATCTTCATTTTTGCTTTTGTTTGTCTATAGTTTTGTCCAACCAAATGTTTAGTGGAGGTTGTAAACCAGCAATCAGAGTTGGCAAGATTTGCTGGGCTTGGTAATAAGTTCGGGTCAAAACATGCACTTTTTTTGTACGGATCAGTTGAGTCAGATTGACTTGCAAACATTTTTTGTGTCGGAGTTGTCACAAAAGCAGTGCTTGTCTGCTTGGGTTGTGTTTATTGCTTCTCTTGGGATGCCTTTGCTGTATAAATTATCTGTGGTGACTACTTGTAATTATCTGTAGTGACTACTTGTATGATTATTTATTTGTTTAGTATTATGGAAGTCTATCCTTTATGATAATTAAAAATATACACAAGTCTATGCTTTGTTTTTGAAACTGATGAATGTTCCTTTTTTAACGGTGCAGAGAACTTCATGAAAGGATATCGGTTGGTTTTTGACAGGGAAAATTTTACGCTTGGATGGTCACGATCAAAATGTAAGTACATCATTCACTTTATACAGCCATCACATATAATAGAACACATCTTCCGAGATCTTGGTTTGTTGTTTTGAGCTTTTAACAAGACCATAACAAGCTATAATAGCTAGACAATCAAATGTTTAACAGTGATTACGTGATTTACGCTCTGATTTAGCTAGACAATCTTGTTTGTGACCATAGTTAATCACATTATCACTGTCAAACATCTGATTATCTAATTATCACAACTCAAAATGGCAAAAAAAAAAAAAAAGGTACATCCAGGCATCTTCCACATCCTGTTCTGTCTCCAACTGATGAGTAAATCACTGTCAAATTTGCACATCCAAATGCCAAACAGTCATTAGATACTTGTGTTTTCGGTTATTATGCTGTTAATCATGCATGGCATCTATTATGGTTAGTAGTTCACATGGTTGACCCTTTGATGATGTCTCCTCAGGTCAACCTCTAAAGGGCAAAAAAGCACTTGGAGGTAATGCCAGCTCACCAATACCACTTCCGACAACGGAGCAACAAAGGTCCCCTCCTAACGCAAATGCCGTTGCCCCCGCTTTTGCTGGAAAGACTCCAAAATCTTCAGCCAACTCAAATATGTTAATGTCATCTTTTTTACCTATCTTACTGTCTCTTCTTCTACTACTATTTAATCAACTAGGTGTCAGGTATTACCTGTTTTAGTTCTTAGTAGTCATATGCTATGGTAGCTAACTTAGATCAGTTGCATGAGAGGTGGTGTGTCATCTGTTTCTCAAATATATGTGTTTTGTATGGGGTTATAAACTCATTCTAAAATACTTCACGTAAATATATCAGGTATGATGTTGGATGGTCCAGTTTCTAGTATATCATTGCATATAATAAAAGAGTTGGTTTTTTTCGGTTTCTTCGATGATCGAGTTTGTAACTTATTGTCATTTGCTTTACAATAAAGGGGGTGATATCTACACCGTTAAATTTGTCAAAACATCGGTATTTTATGCGTTTAGGACTTATACGAGTAGTTGTGTAATGCCTAACATATCGGTGCATCCGTGCATGGACAAAAGTACGGGTGTACATATTACCAACTGTTATATAAATGTATCTATTTATGTATAGAGCAATCAAATCTTCCTAAATGAGCATTTCTTTTGAACAATATGAATGGTGGATTGGTGGCACATGATAAGTAAAAAAAAGGATACGAGGAAAAGGGATTAGTGGAATTAAATGATCTCGAAAAAACACAAATGCTAATACTTTCTAGAAAACCACATATAACTCTTTTGTCAAAAACTTTTTTCCATATATTTGTGTCTTGCTAACGGATATTAAATGATCTCGAAAAAACGCAAATGCTAATACTTTCTTAATACATGAAATTTAAGAAACGTTGTTAAGACATTAATTAAGTTCGAAACTTTGGCAACATGATTGAAGACATGAGACATCAATGAAGTTACAATCCATGAGTTGTAAATTTGCAAAATTTGACAATGAAGAACTGGGTATTTTGCCTTTTTATCTAACTCTATGAAAGTTGCAAAAAGAAGTGCCTAGTCCACACAACAAGCAACTGTCATGAAGGATGTTCTTAATCATGCACAATTGCACATCCAAATATATCAGATAAACTGGATCACGATCGATTTGTATGAGAAACGAAGGGGTGCCATCTCAAGCAAGACTCTAATCAATTGCATAATGATATAAACCGTCATATGATCGTGTTACAGATAATCTATACTCAAAATAAACAACGGCAAATGACATTCATAGAATCATAGGCATGCCTGTTTGGCTATCTAAAAGATATACTCATTAGGTTTCGAATATAGCCCAGTGGCCATCAGCCGCCACTTTTCAGGGAAGGTCTTGGATTTGAGTCTTGTCAAAGGCAAACTTGAGATAATTAGGAGATTATTAACTTATTAAGTGGTTGAGAGTCACTTGGACACTAGCCTAGCTGGGGGATTAGTGGGTACCAAATGGTACATGGGATCAAGGGGTTTCCATCCAATTACCTTTTTTAGTTTTCGAATATAGTGAATGTGATGTGTGTCGATTTCTTCAGCCAGCTCAGATAGTAAATGTTGTCCTTGCTCACACAGACTTCTCCGTCTATAATGTTGACTTCTACAGTCAAAATACACTCAATTTCAAAGTTGCCACTTACACAGTTATTTCACCCATGAGAGAAGATAATGTTAATTTGAGTACAGGGGAGGTAACAAGGACATATATGTGATTAGAAAAGGGAATAAAATGTATAAGAAGAAATAAAGCATATTGTATATAAATCTCAACAGACAGACATTTATTTTGGAACAAAGGACATAATACAAACGGTTACAAATACCAACAAAGTAAAAGAAAATCAGACAAATAAGGCTATGGACGCCAACACTACTCCTAAAAGAATTCAAGGGAATTCTTACCTGCACAAGCTAGTTAGAATCTATCACAACTTGTACAACGGATGGAACATATGATGGCTACTGTCTCTCCAGATCAGTCTTGCAATCATCTCTTAGTTCTTTAAGTGTAGATAAGTTTGTTTCCTGCGATATAATGTTCAAAACACATCTCTTTAAACGATTAAAAAAAGAAAATTTTAGGACTACATGCAATGATGCAACATATTTATAAAGTCATGCAAAATAGGTTACTAGACTAGGATCATCTACGTTACACACACTTATTGTTTTATGAATTTGCTATACTAAAAAAAAGTTCCAGTAGGCTTTTGCCTTCTATCAGTTTGGGCCACAACACTGCTGAAACACTTGTTGAATCTAACAACACCAGTGCTTACAGCCCCATTTCACATAACACTTGCATTTAGGGCATAGATATATTGTGAAGTTCACTAACATAATGTTAAAGGCTTTAGCATCAGTCTTATATCAGTTTGAGTCGGTTTAGGGACCAATACACAACTGCAACAGCAGACACCATTTGCTTTCAACAATTGATCATTTCATTCAAGGTCAGTTCATACGACATATCATTTAGGGATAGAGTCATAAACTAATAGTACTATTTGTTTACCATTTGCCTTTTTTCGGTGTATGACACAATCTGCATTTGTATATGATTATTTGTTTAAATGTGATTTGACAATTGACATACCCATTATGATTCCCTCGGTCATCTTGTTTGTAATTGGTTGATGATGTAATTTCATTGGTGTTCTAATTAGTTAGCATTTTTTATTTGAAACTGTGTTCACCTTCATTCTATCATGTGAGCACTAAGTGACTAGAATATGACTTTTGGTTAGGCTTTATGCTTCACAGTTCACAATGTTAGTTTTTTTTTTTTTTTTTGCAGAAGATAATCTGGGTGGAACCTCAAAATGGTGAATGAGAGGAAAGCAACCCGTCTAAGCACTGTTTTTGAAACTATTCAAGTTATTTTTCAAGCTCATTGTTCAATGTAAGACATGTAACAATTTATGGTTTTGAGTATTTTGAAACATTTATTGACGATTATTTTCATGTTAGAAGACATCAATTGCATGCATCATTTATGTATCAGTAAAACTGTGCTATTAACTTATTATAAATAATCAGATTGGTTTGAAACTTATAGTTATTCGCAGTAACACATACGGGGGCATTTCTCAGTTCAATTTACAACATCAAAATGCCTAATAAACATCACTAATCATAAAACAATGGTATGCCAGATATACCCTTCAATGTAGAACAAAGATATGTACTTTTTAGTTTTTGTTTTTTTTCAAAAATATTCAGAGGTAACAATGTCTTTAGGAAGTAATCTTCTTGCAACTAAAACATGGTATCGTTATGACCAATCTTGTTGGAAATACTATGTTTCTGCAAACATTGCCTGTTCTGTCTTCCTGTCACACTGTTTTCCTATGGCACTACTTTCCATTCGGACCACTATTCACTTATACATGATTTCAGGCACCTTACTCATGGTGATAATTGATGAAATATGATGACATTAAGATAGTTCTCAGATCGCAAAAATAAAGTTCATAACAAGCAATTATCAATTCATAAGCTCTAATTGATCACACCATGATTCATGGTCAAACTGACATGTAACTATTGATCGTCTAATATAAACTGCTGGGTCAGTCTAAGTTTGTGCAGTATTGGCAGCATATAGCGCAGATCTTTGCTACACGGAATTCATTCATTTTCGTTTTGTAAACCTTCCACATACATGACCAGTCCACACTTAAGCCATGATAAGAAACAAACAAAGATGCAAAATATGTGTACTTACCAGTTGGTTGCTCTCATGAACAAATATATCTTGCATATGAAGAAAAAGTGATTTCCATCGACCCGAGAGATCAGATTCCAAGTTTGAGTAGTTTCCAAAGTTTCCTTGGCCGTATCTGCCAGCTGCAACATCCCTGCTATTTTGGTGTGCCAAAATGAACGCTTCTTTCTGACTCTTCTTTACCGCTACGAACGATACAAAAACAAAGAAAAAGAAAGTAAATATGCAGAATACGTAAAGGGACTCCAACAACACTAGGAATTACATTCTAACTCACCAGCTATCCGGCCTTTCATATCTTGGTAATGCAGATCCGACCAAATGTAAGCAGCTAGATTGCATACAATACCGACAAATTCTAATCAGTTCATCTTAAACACTCTGCAATCTACCTTAAAAATAGAAAGATACGAAAACTTTCTTGCTAATTCCATTTGTAAACTTAGGACTAGCTTATTTTCAAAGCTTTTAGCTTTTTTGTGTGTAGCAAACTTTTTCTAATCTTAATTTTCATGGCTTATTTTTAGATTTACAAACTTATCCTGACTAAAATACTGAAACTAAGCTGCCCAAAAAACTTAGCTAAAATGCTAACTACATGTACAAACTAAATAATCGTTTCAAAGACGAGTTTAGATAAACGACCTTTGGTGCAAAAAGAACACGGGCAAGATTTGATCAAATCGACACTCAAACTCGACGATCCATCACCACCCTTTTGCCCAATGCATTTCTCCAACCCACATATCGACTCCTGCGATTCAGGAAATCTCGAAACATCAAGAAACTCATCTTTACTTGACTCCAAATCACCCACACTTACATCATTTTCCTCATCATTCACCCCCAAATTACCAATTTCCCCCTTTTTCTCTGTAATTACCATTATACCCTCAGAGCCACTACTTTTTCCATCCTCTCCCTCCTCAGGCTTCTTAACCGGTTCGGAAACGATATTGTCCGCTTTTTCGTGTGGGCGTAAAACGAACTCCCCGGTGATCTGTTTAGTAAAGTGGGGCCCAATACATTGTTTTTTTGCAGAGTGAAAATTAGAAGTATTATCAGAAAGCAACTCTCTTTTGTTAACAATTTGATTTGTTACATCTGCTAAAGCAGATCGGTGGTTTTGACTCATTATTATATCGATTGAAATCGAAGAAAAATTTAGGACAAAATTTACTGAAAAATTGGAAATGTGATTAATTGAGAAAGATTATTTACTGACCTTGTTTTTGGTATAGTTGTTATTGAGATAGATAGAGGAATCTAAAAGCCCTAATTTTTATATGGAAAGGGTTGTTGTTGGGATGATTATAATTGTGACTGAGGGATGTTAATTAATTATTACTGAATTTTGCACCCCCAAAAATTTTTATCAAATGGAATTTTTTGAGCGGGAATGAAAGATGCTTTCTGTCAAAATTTGGATACCCGCCTGGCCGCCTTCGAATTTCAACTTATGGGTTGGATATTCGGTTGGGCTTTTTCTTAAACTCTATCTCTCAGGTTGGGCTTTTTCTTGGATATTACCTCAAAACAGTACCAATGTTTTCATAACCAAACCGCCCGACGCCGGTTCAAGGTTCAACCACTAAGATCCAACCGTGTTAAAAGTAAGTGTAATAAAAACGGTTGGTCATAGACATTTTCGGTTTTACCCAAGGTCTTGAGTTCGATTCTTAGGTATGACAAAACCTTGGGGTTTTTTTTTCTGGATACTTGTAACAGCTCATGGTTAACATCTCGTTTGTGTAGGGTACGTACAAGACTTCACCATTATACGGTGAGGTTTTCCCAATGACGTATGCTAACTGAATGTTCAAAAAAAAAGTATAATATAAACTTAGTGTTATTTGTGTCATTGTTCTAACTTTAGAGTTATCCAAGATTGTCTTATATTTTTCTTGAGGGATTAAAGATGGACATAGTAAAAATACAAAGAGGTCGGTAACAAGTTGTTCAAAGTCCGAAGCACATAACTGAAATAGGGTTCCTAATCCAGATCATCACATGTATTTCATATTTCTCATATTATTTTTTTATTTTTTTTTAAAAGAAAAACTTTCATTTTTCAGTGGGAAGTTTAATGACATTTTAAAATCATTTTTCACTTTTTATTTTTCGTTTTCTAAATTTTAAAAACCTCAAATTATTTAACTCTCCTAATAACCCCTGTCACCCCACCCTACCCTAATGTTTTCTAATATTAAAAAAATTACTCTTTTTAGTTTTGGTCTTTTAGAGATGTAAAACTTATTCTATTTTCTAGAAAATTATACATGAAAATTTTAACATTTTTCCCAACTAAACGCACCAGTGTTTCCAATTTTGGAGGGTGAAGATATTTTGCGAGATTTCATTATTGATTGTACACCAGACCGAGATTAGGTTTAGAAAAGAGGATGATGAGCGTTTTTGGTTGTTTGTTGGCAATTCCCCGAAAGTAGAGTGAATCTCTTTACGCCAATCGAATATGAATGATATATGACCGATCGAGACTGTGTTATTGTGTTTTGGTTTCAACCTCGTCCGATCATGTGTTATGATGTGAGTGTGTGCTTGCTATTATCGCGCCCCTGAATGAGTTTGTAATCTGGTTGATAATGCTGAGTTGATAAGCGATTACGTGATGATTCGTTTGAAGGTTGTTTTCTCTTCCTTTTATAAGAGGAGTTCGACTTGGAGAGAAAGCCAAGATTTAGGGTTTTCATGGTAAAAGACTAGGATTATAACTTCCGTAATTACCGGTCCTTCTTGATAAGAACAAATCCCGACTTTATAAGGGAATAATTCTTATCTTTCCCATATTCTGCGCGACCCTTTGTTACAGACAATCTTCGTATCATGCTACTGTTCCCTTTTCGTACCGCAGGAGGGATATGTCATCAATTATAGTTCATACAAAAGGTCCAACGAGATTTGATTTTTCTAACAATATATACTTCTACTTGACTACATACAAAAGGTCCAACGAGATTTGATTTTTCTAACAATATATACTTCTACTTGACTACATACAAAAGGTCCAACGAGATTTGTTGCGCACAACCCGTTATTTTTCCTTGGATCCATCGGGCTCTAGGATCTTCTTAGTTAATTCCTTATATGTAGGTAGGTTTCTTTTTTTTTTTTTTTGAAACACTTTTAAATCCGGCTACGTTCTATTTGGTTGTTATTATATGTGTTTTGTTTAACCTCTGCTTTTAGTTATCTAGGTTGCTTGTTACTACCTTCCCTTATTCTTTTGTTGTCGGGGGTACCCATCAGACAGTTCGAGAGTACTAGGTGTGTAGGTTACCTTTGTCTTTTTAGGAGTGTTTTGTGAGTAGACTAAGATTTAGTTTACCGTAGCAGCCTAAGGTACTTTGCTTCGTAGGTTGTTTAGAAAATAGTTTAATTCCCTTAGTTTTTAGTCAATTCTTATGTATAGGTAGGCTTTGTTTATTATGCTCTTACTTTTATGTTGTTATTTGCGTAATATGGTTGCTAGAGTTTATGTTATGTGCTAAGGTCTTGTTACCGTACATTTGCTACCCTTCCCTACTCGTAAGGAGGCATACCCGGCGGACAGGTATTATCGTCTTATCATGTTCTCGACAGACAGGTATAAACACTTTACCCTTTTACGGCTTTTATATCTTCCTGGCCGGATGTCCTTATGGAAGTAGTCTCTCCACCTTTGGGTAGAGATAAGACTGTCTACAGCTCACCTCCCCCATACCCCGCGCAGGGATTAGGTACAATTATTGTTGTTGTATATACTTCTACTTGACTAATTCTAAGATGCTAACGTAACATATAACAATATATAACATAAAATAAAATAAAAATAAGAACTAGTTTTTTTTTTTAACTTTTAACCTTTTACACTTTTTCCTCAAACTTGTAAATATGATGCAACAACGATACACTCTTCAATATTTTTAAAAAAATAATAATAAAAAATAAAAAATGAATTAGGTCTTTATTTGTATCATTGATAACCTTGTTATCACGTGCCTTGTTGTGTTAAACTAGAAGGGTACCCGCACATTGCAGCGATACTAAAAGAACAGTGGTTAAGTGTAACGGTACTGTTTCTTTGTGTGAATGAATCCACGAACAACATATGCCCACATGATTGCTATAAGATGGAGAATATGAGATATAACAAATTAACAGTCATAGTTGTTTTTTATTTTTCAAAAAGAAGTTAGTACCTCAATTATTTTATTAGAACAAAAAACAATTAATTACACTTCTCTTGTATGTATAATGGATATGCCCATCATGTACATCTAACCAAATAACACGACTAAAATCAAACACCAAATGCATCTCTTACAAACTCCAAACAACGTATAGACACTAAACAACAATAGCCCGAGCATCCGTATAATAGACTTTATGTACACCCAATCATCCACCTTCAAATCAAAACCAATTCAATAGTAAGAAAATGTCTTCCCACAATCATGCACCTAAAACTCTAGCCGCTGCCCTCCACACAAAATCCATTCTTCTGGTAATGCAAGCAAAGCCATAGAACTTGGAATCGATAAATATTACTGTAGAAACAAAATTCCTATTTGCGATAGGAAAGAGTGAATCGGGAAGAAGGAAAATTTTGGGGTAACCTCGTAGAACAAATGAATCGACGGTTGAATCTGAGCTCATTTGTGCAACACCTATAAATCGCCAGTTAAGTCTAACCTCAAAACATGAACATGATCCTATGTAGACACCTAAAAGGAAATAAATTTAAAAAAAAATAAAAAATTAGATAGGGTTGTCATTGTTACAATCGACCAGGAGATTAAAAGTGAAAATAAACACACATATAAAAAATTTTGACACGTATAATTGGAGCCTTTCAGAAGCTAAAACGGTAACAATATACTTTAACGATATAATGAAATCCCCACATACAAAATAAAGAAAGGATTTGAACAAAATCATCCTAACATAGTACACTTTATAGATAGTTCCCACATGTATACTGTGTCATACATCAATCATCATCCTACATGATTTCTAAAGACATGTAAAACACCAAAATTTGATCAGGTTATTAAAAAAGTTCCAAAATACTCATCAAATCTTACCAGAATGAATGAATTAACAGGTAATAACTTTGGAAAAAACTTTTGTTCATGAATGAAGTGATAAATCAAAATGCAAAAAATTCTTCAATGGGGCAATGCCTTTTTTTTGCTCACGATCTAGCAAAAATTATTCATCCGGGTCAATTGACTAACTTGTCTTCAACATGACCTGCAAATAAGAAAGTAAAAATGAATATTCAGGTTTGTAACGATATGGTAATGATATATGAAATTAGTACATGAAGATTTGTGTACCATAGCATATATGAATCGATTTTTAGGATATAACCCAAAAGTATTAATACAATAGATGGAATAATTCACATAGATACTCAATATATGACAGAACTTTTACCCAAATGACTTGATACTTTTACAAACGATGATCTGCAGCTTGCTGCTTCATTTATGAATATGGTTTTCTTTAACCTCGTGCATAGCCTGTCAAGCTCTTAGCATCGATTGGAGCACTTTAAAAATGAATACTTTTTTAAGCAACGATGCTCTAAAATTCAATATTATGTATTTTTATTTTCAATAATAGATCGAGTAAAAGCTAACTATCTGGTAAAATTTTCAAAGATGGCTCTCTTCTTGAATTCGAAGTGATCGGATCACCATCCGTGGCAAAGGGTATGAGGTCAACATGAATAGCTTTAACCCTTCCACTGGAAAACAAAAGATTTCTTGATCAAAAAGATTATAACAAAAAAAATTTATAATTTTTAAGTAAATTAAGATAAGGGTTTCGAGATATCCAAATTCTCATCCTCTATGGCAGTACATAGAGCAAAACATTACTTACTTCCATTTGAACTTGGCATATAAACATTCTTTTTATCCATTATAGTCCTCATGGAAAAATTAAAATATAGAACAAAATTAAACCTAAAATTAAGAAATAACAAAGTTGAAAAGAAGACTGACCAAAAAAACTGGGTGGTGGCTGCGTTGGCAGCTTAGCTATTTTGTATTAGTATTATAGATGATGAGTTTGAGAGTGATAAGGAGTGAAGCATCATCAAACCCTAATCAATTTGAGCAATTACAGAGAACTATATATATTATGTAAAAAACAATTAAGAAAAAAAGGAACCAAGGGACTTATAAGAGAAGAAAAGCAAACCCCGAAATCGAATATCGGATAACAGTAACTGAATCCCAAAAGCAAACTCTTGCTGGATGTCCAATTCGAGAACGGTAGTCATTACCCATATTGTGATGAACGAACTAAAACCAATAACTTAATAGCATCAGTTTCGATATTAAAAGTTGTGTCGATTAGAGTTCAAATGAAAACCATTTTTATCCAATGAACACGGCTATGTTGATTTGGGTGATGGATGGATGGTGTTGTTACGTTGATGATGGCGACACATATGATGGTGGTGCTGGAAGAGAGAGAGAGAGACAGAGGGAGGCTGGGAGGGTGAAGGAGGAGCGAGGAGCATAAGTTTAAGGGTTAGGATATGAGTGCCAAGGGTAAAAAAAGTATTTTCAGATTTTCTATAAATAGAAATGGGTTATTTGTTTTAAAAAGTAGTAGAGATTATTTCATATTAAAAAAAGAAGAAAATAAAAAATAAAAAAAAATACTAATAATATTTAGTACTTGTAGTTTTCTTACTTGTGGTTTTCTAACAGATGCAAGATTCAAAGGTTTTCATGGGAGGAATAGTTAGAAAATCCTTTCTTGTTCATAAATAAACTGTGTTGAGGCAAACTTTATGAACATTTACTTTTATTTCTAGATTTGTGTAACATTTACTTTTATTTCTAGATCTAGGTAAGATCTAGATCTAGATCGTGTAACATTTACTTTTATTTCTAGATTTGTAACTTTATACTTTGGTTTCTAACATCTTGCTAAGGCCTACTTTTATTATAATATATATATAGTCGTTCAAAAAAAATAAAATAATATTTAGTACTTGGATAAGACAAACATATATATCTATATCTATAATCCTTTATAAAACAAATTGTTTATTCTATTTTAAGAAATTCAGTATTTTTTTATACCAAAAATACCCCTAGCCTTAAACATTCATAATATATTACTCCTTTATAAAATAAACTAGTCATTCCCTTATTAAACTTTTTATCTTTAAAAATGCCAAGATACCCTTAACTTTCAACATATTTTCAACCCACACACTATACAACAACAACAACAACAACAAGGTACCCAATCCTGACATAAGCCGGGCTATGGGGGAGGTATGATGTAGACAGACCTTACTCCTACTCAAAGGTAGAGAGCCTGCTTCCAGATCCACCGGAGTGGAAGGGACCTCCGGCCCAAAAGTGAAAAATATGGTTAGATCCACCGGAGTGGAAGCCTTAACCGGATAGGGATAATCTCGATCTCAAACTCTTAATCTCAATCTCAATCCCACTCTTCGGATCACAAATTCAGATCTTAGATCTCGAAATTTGTTACTGTTAGGGAGAGGGGAAGTTAGAGAGAGAACCCTCTTTCATTAAAACTAACTATATCTACCTAAAATACACATCTATCTATTTAAACTAACTATTTCTCTTATTCATTTATTTAAATATTTTCATCTAATATACTTATAACAGTCTTAATTTGATTATTTACAACATACATCTATCAACCCATAAATAACTATTAACTACACTATCTTTTTTTACATTAATAATCATATCGCTACCGCTATCACCATCACCGCCACCCATAGCCTCCACCACCCCGCCACCACCGACCACTAACCGTCGCCTTCATCGCCGCCGCATTGCGCGGACACCTTCTATCTAAAACTAACACAAACATAGATGAACTTAATCCTTATTAACATTTTTATTAACCGATGTGAATCGAATATCACAACAAAGTCTAACAAGAAAATTAATGAAGGCAAACCTGTCCCCAGGACTCAAATCCAAGTCTCCCTGAATAAGGGCTTCATTAATTGGAAATATTTCTTTTTGCTAGTGGATTTCCTAACTAATGTAACATTGTATCTTCTGTGCAATTTTATTGTTTTGACTCAAAATTATAGAGATAACATCATAAGCTTTTGAACACTACGGTGGCTCATATCAACCTATAAAACCACATATCTGGGACGCTTTTGGAAGTGGTTTATAATTTAGTTGCTTACTTGGGTCGAACAACAAGAAAATATCGACCAAGATTAGTTGATGTCTAGTAAGTTCCAACCGTAACATGCATTTCACAAGAACTACAAAGTTCCATTATGCGATGGTTTTTACTTGTAGTTATGGATACTTGGTAGAAATATACGAAGACAAACATGCGTATGACATTTATGTGATGACTGATGAATTGTAAGTAAAACAAGATGATAATAATAATAATAATAGAAATACTAAACCTTCACTTCCAAATACTTTCCTAATGCAAAAACATGATTTATTATTTACTAGACCAAAGTGTGGTAACATATATTTGGCTAGTTTCATGCATAAACCATAAATATCTAAAGAAAAGTGAGTGTGAGGTCGTCCCACATTTAAGTTGGGTGAAAAACCTTTCACATATTAATACTTTAATATTAATGAATAAATGATGATCCCTGATTTTTATGAAATAAAAAATCAAGATGTGATGGTTTTTCACTCAAATTGGGTGTGGGACAACCCCACCTTCCCTTTCCCCAAATATCAATATGTAATTCTGTTTTCTTTAACGGTCATTTTGAGATCATTGACGACCCACAAGATAGAGTACCTTCGTGTCACCAATAGAGCACCGATAATATTTTAATAGGAAACTCCGTTGAAAGAAAACCTATGAACGTGACAAAACCCATTTGATGAGATTTGATTCAGAAGCCATAACCTTTTGGTCATATGGACCTTATCAGACCACTTGATGTGCAATTATTTGGTAGCTCTATTGCCTTTATTTATTACATAAAGCAAAGTTCTTAAGTCACTTTCGTGTTAAAATCTCAAATTCTTCATGAAATCCCTACTTAAATCTTTTGAAATACAAGTTTCAGTTTGAGCTTATTAGACATCAACTAATCAAGGCGTTATATATTTAGAGTGCATTTGGTTCAAAGTTGAGAATGATAAAAACAAAAAAATGAAAAAAACTGCAAAGAAAAACTATAGAATACTAGCATTGCTGTTGCTTTCGAACCATGAAGTCTAAACTATACTCAAATTCTGTTTTATTTAGTTTTTTATAACTTAACAAAATTATATTTTATTTAAAAAAAATTACAAAATGAAAAGGAAAAAAGACAGCCCAAATTATAAACTTAACCCAATTACAACAAAGCCCACATCCTACACCTATATACACTCTCAAAAAAACTCATTTCTCTTTGCCCAAAACCCTAACCCTACTAACTTCCCTCCATCTTTCCCGATCACAGCAATGGCAGCCGCCGCCCGCCCTCTCGTCACCGTCCAAACACTCGAATCCGACATGGCCACCGACAACTCCACCCTTCCTCTCCCGGCCGTCATGACGACCTCAATCCGTCCCGACATCGTCAACTTCGTCCACTCAAATATCTCAAAAAATGCCCGACAACCTTACGCTGTGTCCCGAAAAGCCGGCCACCAAACCTCCGCAGAATCATGGGGTACTGGCCGTGCTGTCTCTCGTATCCCCCGTGTCGCCGGAGGCGGTACCCACCGTGCCGGCCAAGGTGCGTTTGGAAACATGTGTAGAGGTGGTCGTATGTTTGCACCCACCAGAATTTGGCGACGGTGGCATAGAAAAATCAACGTGAATCAAAAGCGATACGCCGTCGTTTCAGCTATTGCCGCTTCTGCTGTTCCTTCTCTCGTGATGGCACGTGGCCATAAAATTGAAGAAGTTCCTGAACTTCCGTTAGTTGTTAGTGATTCTGCTGAAGGTGTGGAAAAAACCCGGATGGCAATTGATGTTTTGAAACGAATTGGAGCATACCCAGATGCTGAAAAGGCGAAAAATTCGGTTGGGATCCGACCCGGAAAAGGGAAAATGAGAAATAGAAGGTATATTTCTAGAAAAGGTCCATTAATTGTTTATGGAACAGAAGGAGCAAAATTAGTGAAAGCATTTAGGAATATTCCTGGTGTGGAAATAGCAAATGTGGAAAGGTTGAATTTGTTGAAATTAGCACCTGGTGGGCATTTGGGTAGGTTTGTAATTTGGACGAAATCGGCTTTCGAAAAGTTGGATTCGATATACGGGTCGTATGAGAGGAAGAGTGAGAAGAAGAAAGGGTATGTGTTGCCAAGGGCTAAAATGGAGAATGCTGATTTAGCTAGGATTATTAATTCGGATGAGGTGCAGAGTGTCGTGAAACCGATTAAGAAGGAGGTTAAACGGGCTCCGATGAAGAAGAATCCTTTGAAGAATTTGAATACAATGTTGAGGTTGAATCCGTATGCTAAGACGGCTAAACGGATGGCTGTTCTTGCTGAGGAACAAAGGAAGAAAGCTAAGCAAGAGAAGCTTGATAGCAAGAGGAAGCCCATTTCTAAGGTATATCATATCTTGTTCACAAATGTTTTGTTATGCATACTTATTGTTATAAATATATATGTTATGCATACCGATTGATTTAGTTGCCCGACAGTATAATTACTCTACGTCACTTAGACGAATTTATTGGGTGTTTGATATGATACCTATCAGTTTAGTTTGGTAGTATAATTACTAATGTGCTACGTTGCTAGATGAGCACATTGGGTGTTCCATATGCATACCTATTAGCGTAGTTCGGTTGTATAATTACTAGTGTGCTACATTGCTTAGATGAGCCTATTGGGAATTCGATATGCATGCCTATTACTTTAGTTGTTCGGTTGCATAATTATTAGTTTGCTACAATGCTTATATGAACATATTGGATTATTGGGTTCGATAATCACACCTATTAATTTGGTTGTTCGGTTGTATAATGTCATACATTGCTTAGATGAATATATTGGGTGTTCGATATGCTCATCTATTAATTAGTTGTCAGCTGTATAATTAGTAGTGTGATATAGTGCTTAGATGAACATATTAGGTGTTCGATTGTAAAGTATGTTTCTCTTGCATCTTTCAAAGCTTGTAAAATTTGTTCAATTTCACTACATTGGATCATATCTGTCTTTGAATGACACTTGATAGCTAGTTTGTGTTCGAGTTTGAACTCTTTGCATCCGAGTTTTGTTTTATTGACTTCAATTGATCTCACTTTGTTTCTAACAGGAGGAAGCTACCAAAATCAAGGCCGCTAGCAAGTCATGGTACAAAACGATGATTTCTGACAGTGATTATGCTGAATTTGATGTTTTCACCAAGTGGCTTGGGGTTTCGCAGTAATCATTCTACTCTTTAATACAATTCTAAGTTTCATATGTTGGTTAGTCTTTGAGATAATAGTTTACAAACGCCTTGAGCTGTTATTTTACCAAGTAGTTTCGGATTTTATGGGGTTAATTTGGCAAGTAGTTTCCTTATGACTGGTTTCAGCTGTGATTGGATATAAATCTATATTATTTTGATATATTTTTTTTTTATTCTTGATTGATCCTATGAGGCATATGGTTGTCGATTTGAATGTAGGACCGGCCCGCATCTGCTCAAACCCATACTACATTGAACATGAATGAATCACATAGAATACAGCCAAATAACTGAACTTACAATTAGAGGCTTTAGGTGTGATTTGGGCGGGGGGTCAGTATAAATGGAGCATTGTTTAGTAGGGGTGAGCAAATACCGATCCGGAAAACCAAAAACCGAACCGAAAAAACCGAAAACCGAACGAAATCCATTGGTTTGGTTTTGTTTTCTAAAAACCGAACAGATCGGTTCGGTTTCGGTTTCATATGCCAAAAAACCAATCAAAAACCGAACGAAATCCATTGGTTTGGTTTTTGTTTTCTAAAAACCGAACGGATCGGTTCGGTTTCGGTTTCATATGCCAAAAAACCGATCAAAAACCGAACCGAATCAATTATATATTAATTATTTAATATTTATGTCATATTACATTTATATTTATTACTTATAATTTGTAAATATGTTAATATATTTAAATTTTTTGTCTTTTTAGTATACAAATCTATATAAATTGTATGTTTTAGATGAAAACGTACAAAAAAATCAATTCGTTTTATAAAAGTTATATCAATTTTAACACCTAAAAAATATAATTAGTCGATAAAAAACATCTTTATATTTTAATTTCTATATCATAATTTTTTTTTGTTAACAACTGAAAATTAAATTTATAACATAATAAACAAAAAAGTTTAAAAAAAAATTATAATAAAAACCGAACAAAAACCGAAACCGATCCAAACAGAACCAAAAAACCGGCAAACCGAACCGAACAAAAACTGAATCCAATGGATTGGGTTTTCTAAAATCGAATGGATCGGTTATGGTATCGGTTTTAAGCTAAAACCGAAACCATAACCGACCCATACACAACCCTATTGTTTAGTATGTGTGGATGGTCAGGTCTAGTTACCGTTGATCTGCAAATATTGGTTAGCTCAGTCAAACATAAATCAAATGTACACCTTATTAAACATAAATCAAACTCAAAGAAGTAATAAGCTTGAAATAAGCTCAGTCAAACACCCCTAAATCCAATAATTTGTTGGGGATTCAGTGTTCAAACTTCAAATGTACACCAAAAAGGAGCCAAACACACTCTTGAATGTGGACGAAAGAAGACACAGAATTACATGGTTGAGTATATAATTCGATCCGTTTATTTTTATTTTTCAGCGAACCGTTGCGCCTTCAAACCAATATAATTGTTTTTTTTGTCAACAATCTTTTGATTAACCGATCAACCCGTCTAATTACACTAGAAGCTTTTTGGTGATTTTATAAATTGCGTTTGGTTCTATATCTAGATTCTAGAGTAATATCACACTTGCTTACTAAACAAATTACCACAGACTATCTAATGACAGTGGCTTAGAAAGTTAGAATTATCACCAAAACTCGGCTTGTATCTTAACTTTGTATTCTAAGTATTCCTTTAAGATGATGTCAATGGGAGAGGCATAGCACTAGGGGTGCTCATACTTAGCGACAACATTGTCGTTACAGGAGAGACATGAGCTAGGCATGAATGCATGTCTGCCACAAGCCCACAATTACTTTCGAAGAGATATGACTTGCTGCAAAAGTTTCCAATGACTATACAACCTACTTTTTGTGATTTAATGAATACAAATATTAGATGAGGCAGTGATCATAATTGTCATCGGTTAGGTATAAGGGAACATGAAATCAGTGTCTCTGAGGAATTATAGACATCGGTCGAAAAAAGAAAAATGGGTCCCGGAGGATAGATGCAATAATTATAATTATATAAACTAAGATATAAAAGCGATGATAAATATTATAGCAAATTGGTAATGTGAGTTTTTTTTTTGTTAGTACTATTGTTTAATTTTTGGATAATTATTATATTTGTAATGGGCTTAATTAATAACATATATTTTTATATAAATACATAAAAAATAAAAAGTCAGGCCCCTTAAGAAATCGGACCTCGGCCAGTCGTCCACTTCGTCCTATGCCTAAGCCCCATGCATGAAATGATATGACAAAACATTATTGGTGGGTGGCATCTAGATTAAGAATGTCTACGCTAATCAACATTTTTTTGAAAATATAAAAAAGGATATATGAAAGTAATGTGGTAACTATTAAACATATGACCAGTGATAGATTTAGAAAAATTACCTAAAGAGAAAACTAAGTAATAGATGTGATGATACAAAGTTAGATAATAATACAAAAACGAGTATATTGTTTCATTTAGTTACACAAAATACATAAAAATTACCATATTAAATTTTTAGATATAAAAATAACTAATTTAACAAAAGTATATAGTAATAATCTAAATAAAAATATAAAGAAATAATGATGGTTGGCTATGATGTACCGAAACTCCAAAGAAGTAGTCGTACCCGTTTCAGATACTCCATGGAAACGTTTCCACGTACGAAACACGTATGAAACTTTTTCTTCAATTTTCAATAGATACCAAAACGTTTCTTTAAAGTTTTAATACTGTCTAATTAAAATCAGGGTTTTAACGGACTTTTTTAACTCCAAAACCGAATGCCATCTTACTAATTATACATATCCTCAAACCCAAACAGGCTATATTATATACAACTTGATCAACATTAAAAAAAAATTTATTCCAAAACCAATTATTAAACACTAAATATTCAATTTCGTTGAGTGACAACTGATCAAACATATATTATACAATTATACATATATAATAATACATAATCTCTCAAGTCTCAATCTACAAAATATCAATATAATTAATATTTTTGTATTTTTTTGATTGCGGTACCCGTTTCTTGAATTTTTTAGTTTTGCTGTTCCCCGTTTCCGTATCGTTACTTTACCCTTTTGTCATACCTGTTTCGGTGCTACATAGATGGTTGGGCCAAATTGACAAAGGGCTTAAGACCCCTCTAATCCTACACTGCATCTACTATTGCTGTATTGCATAAGACCAATTAATCATGCCAAGTAATTCCGCTCCTTACGTGATCAACCAACTAAACTTCTTTTTACACTTCGTTTTAAAAGTATTGGTTTTGTAACTCATAAGTTCATAACCTTAGGGGATGTTTGATAGAAGGAAATGAAGCTGGAGAAATGAAAATGAAATAATTTCCATCGTTTGGTTGGCAGAGAAATGCTTGACACGGAGAAGTGTAATTCTTTGAGACTTCAAGTTCTATGTAATTTGATTTCCATTCGTTTTGTAGGGAAATCAATTTTGTTATAGATGATTTCTCCGTGTTGTTTTATGGAGAAATTGAGCTTCTTTTAAAAATTGAGAGTATAAAATGAAACTGCATGTAAGTAGCACATTTCATCCAAATATGAAAAAATTTTCACTCCGTCTTCCACACAAGTCTAAAAAAGCTCCCACCTTTTTTTCTCTCTTGGTCACTTCCCAGATCTTAAATCCCCTTTTCTTTCATTCTTTTTTTCACTCCATGATCTAGGGATGTTAATCGGTTCGGTTTTCGGTTATTCGGTCTATTTGGTTCGGGTTTTTCGGTTTTTTATTTTTGTTTTTCAAAACCAAAACCTAATTCAAAATTGAAAAACCAAACCGAAAACCAAATTAGAATTCGGTTCGGTTTCGGTTTAAAACCAAAAAAACCAAATATGAAAAAACAAATTCACAATTTTTGTCTAAGTTGTTTTTAACCAAAAGGTTCATAATTTTTCACCAAAGTAGTAATTTTAGACTTCAAACACGAAATGGATAAATAAGTAACATAATCATCACAAAAAAAACTATTCTTAAAAAGTACTGAAACAAATAAATTCTTGGTTATCATCATGATTAAAAACTTTTAATCTTCGATTTGCAAGTTCTTTATTGTTTTTTCTATCTAATCGTTTCAAATAAATAAAAAAGATGAATATAATAAATAAATAAAACATCTGATGTAAGAAGTGCATTAGTATTAATCCATATAAATAAGACAAATATTAAATATTTTTTGAAATACATGATAATGATAAAAGTTATTCGGTTTTTTCGGTTACAATTTCGTTATCGTATACCCATAATCAAACCAAAAACCAAATATACAATTCGGTTTCGGTTACAAACCAAACCAAAAACCAAATTCAATTTCGGTTTAGTTTTTTTCGGTTTTTTAAACGGTTCGGTTCACGGTTTAATCGGGTAAAAACCAAACCACGAACACCCCTACCATGATCCCATTGATAATAATTATTTATGTTACCAAATCTTCCACTCCTTTGTGTTACCAAATCTTCCACCCCCTTTTTGTTACTTTCATTGTTACATAAAATTTAAGGCAAAAAAAAAATCATGAATTATAATAAATATATAAAACTAATAATCAGACATTCATGTACCAAAAGATTTGTAAGAAAGCGTATGCTACTTCTCGAAATTGCGAGTATAGAAAACCCGATGTTTAGCGATTGTTGCTTTCAAATCGTAATACCCAATCAATGATTTATATTTATAATATAATATGTAATTAAATTGGCCACAAACAAACACTGGTTGAATTATAGAAAAAGAAAGATAAATATTTTTTTATAACTCAAATTCAATTTCATTTCTTTACCTACTAAACAATAGAATTTATTTCTTTCAAATTTCTCAGATTATTTCTCTGTCACTACCAAACAAAAGGAATTATTTGATTTCTTAATCAATTTCATTTCTCTCGCCATTTCATTTCTCGGAATTTCTTCTTACCAAACGTGCCCTTAGCGTTTTGGTTAACACATTATAAAATTTTATTACATAAATATGTTAGAATAAACATGGTTTGATTCAAGGGAAAATACTCACCAGATGATCCTGTGGAACCTGTAAAGGCATTAAACATGTTTGCCAATGATTTCGGGTTCCCAAAACAAGGTGATTAAGTGATGATGAGATGAGTAATTCGGCTGTGATGTTATGCACGAATCAGAGAGAGGAAAACACACGAAAATTAGGGTATTGTATGTGTAGGGATTAACCTTAACTTAGGGTTAATTACCCTCTATTTATAATGAGAGTAATCACACATTCAACCCTTTAGTATTTACACATTCAATCATTCTGGTGTTTAATGTGTGTACCATTAGTCCTTTTAGTTACAATCACCTAATGGGAAACCCTATACTACGTCTCTAAGAGTAAATACGTCCATCATATATTTACTTAGACATAGGGATTTCATTATCGTCAATTGTCATATCAGGAATGATAAACGATCAGTAACGGTCACACTAACGTAGTTCTAACAAAATAATCGTCGATGCTAGAATACTTTCCTACGGTTAACCATAGTCGTAAACATTATTTATTAACAAAACTATCAGGCCATGTTACATATGCAACTTTCCATTGCAATACATGATTTTGTAACCATGAAACTAAAAAGACTGCATATTGAAATTTGATCAAAGTAAATGGACTAGAAGTGTTAATCTGTCTCAAATTTGGAGTAGCGCACAACTTCTTCTTTTTATAAGACTTCATGCATAGGGTTGTGTGCCTGATTAACAACTTGTACATTATCGTCAATTGTCATATCAGGAATGATAAACGATCAGTGACGGTCACACTAACGTGGTTCCAACATTCTCCCACTTGACCGAGCGATCATTTATCTATGAGTATTCAAATAAGTTCCGGAATAATACTCATTTTGTTTTAAACCGAGATCATAGCCAATAAGTACAGTCGTAGAGAAGAACACCAACTCAGGACCCCCACTAGTTAAACTATGACTCAAATTTAAAATTAATAAGCAATGATCAATTGACTAAGACAAATTTCGTTACAATAATGTCAATACACCAATACGAGTACTCAAAGTGTAATTAATAGACAAACAAAATCTGAATAAGAAGGAAAATTTCATAACAATAAAACTAATGACCAAATAAGTACAATATGCTATTAAATTAAATTAAGTCTTTAGTAAACCCCATCTTCGACACGTGTCCTACGAAGACACTAGAAGGAAGACCTTTGGTCATCGGATCTGCTAGCATATCATTCGTACTTATGTACTCAATAGAAAGAACATTTTCCTCAACCCATTCGCGTACAAACAGATACTTTGTATCGAGATACAGCCCAACGCCAGTTGAACTGTTACTATTCGAGAAAGTTACGGCAGCTAAGTTATCACAGTAAAGCTTCAATGGTCTAAAAATAGAGTTGGCAACTTTGAGTCCATTGATAAGATTCCTAATCAACATCCCATGGCAAGTAGCATTATAAACGGGAATATATTCAGCCATCATGGTGGACGTTGCAGTCAGTTTCTGCTTATGACTCCGCCAAGAGATAGGTCCGCTAGCTAACATGAAAATATACCCAGAAGTAGATTTCTTATCTTCTTTGCTTTTGGCAAAATCGGAATCGGAATAGCCTACTACTTCTAGATTGTCACTTCTTCTATACGTTAGTTTGTAGTCTTTGGTCCCTTGCAGATATCGTAAAACTTTCTTAGCCGCTTTCTAGTGTGCTAATCCGGGATTAGATAAGTAACGCCCAAGCATACCGGCAATGTAAGTGATATCTGGACGAGTACAGACCTGAACGTACATAATGCTCCCAACTACTGATGAGTAAGGTATCATCCTCATTTGCTCCTTTTCAATCTCAGTGCTCGGACTTTGGAAGGTTCCGAATACGTCTCCTTTAACTACTAGAGCTACAGTGGGTGCGCAATGTTGCATGCTATAGCGTTCTAAAATCCGCTCAATATAGACCCTTTGAAAAAGACCTAAAATACCATTATGCCTATCTCGATGTATTTCGATACCTATAACATAAGAGGCATCACCGAGATCTTTCATGTCAAATTTCTGCGAAAGCATCCGTTTCGACTCATGCAACATATCCAAGTTGTTACTTGCTAGTAGAATATCATTTACATACAAAACAAGGATTTAAAAGTTACTCCCACTGACCTTGAGATAGGTGCATTGATCCACTTGATTCTTTATGAAGTCTTGTTCTTTAATGACTTCATCAAACTTAAGGTACCATTGTCTTGATGCTTGCTTCAACCCGTATATGGATTTCTTTAACTTGCAGACCATGTGTTCTTTACCTTTTGGAATGAATCCTTCAGGTTGCAGCATGTATACATCTTCTTGCAAGTCTCCATTTAAGAAAGCTATTTTGACATCCATCTGATGTAACTCAAGATCAAAGTGAGCTACTAATGCCATAACGATCCTGAAAGAGTCTTTACGAGACACAGAAGAAAAGGACTCTTGATAATCAATTCCAGCCTTCTGAGTATAGCCTTTCGCAACCAATCTGGCCTTATAGCGTTCGACGTTTCCTTCCGGGTCTAATTTGGTTTTAAAGACCCATTTACAACTGACAGTTGTGGATCCTTCAAGAAGTTCAACCAATTCCCAAACGTCATTATGCTTCATGGAATTAAGCTCGTCAATCATGGCTTCATTCCACTTAGTGGGTTGGTCGCTATTAATGGCTTCTCGATAGGAAGTAGGATCAATAAGCTTTCCAACGTCCTCAACTTCAGCGAGATAAGTTATGAAGTCATCAAAATTAGTGGCCCTACGTGACCTCGATGATCTCCTGAGTTGATTCTCGAGATTTTCGGAAGATCCTTCAGCATTAGTGGTCTCATTATTAGCATCAGGAGGAGTTGGATCAGTGACATTCGGAGCAGCGTTCTGTACAAGAGGCATTATCAGAGGAGTAATAATAGCCGACGAATTATTTCCCCCTGCTTCTTGTACTTCTCGCAAATCGAAGTTATGATTTGACGTGCTCCCACTGATCTCTGAGTTCTCTAGGAACGTGGCATGTTGCGTATCAGTGATGCGAGTAGTGTGGGTAGGACAGTAAAAACGATAACCTTTTGAGTGATCCGGATAACCAATAAAGAAACATGTAATAGTCTTAGGATCAAGTTTCTTTAAGTTAGGGTTATAGACTTTAGCTTCAGCAGGACAACCCCATACTTTCATATATTTAAGACTCGGTTTCTTTCCTGTCCAGATCTCATGAGGAGTTTTAGGGACAGATTTTGAAGGAACTCTATTGAGTATATGAACGGCTGTTTTTAAGGCCTCAGTTCAAAAGAAAGTAGGTAAGTTAGTGTTGGCAAGCATACTTCTCACCATGTCCATTAGGGTTCTATTTCTCCTTTCAGCAACACCATTTTGTTGAGGAGAACCAGGCATGGTGTATTGGTTAATTATGCCATGATCCTTACAAAAGTCATGGAAAGGACCAGCGGCTTGACCAACATCAGTGTGTCTACCATAATACTCACCACCTCTGTCTGATCTTACAATTTTTATTTTACGTTCAAGTTAGTTTTCAACCAAAGTTTTAAAATCAATAAAAGTTTGCAAAGATTCAGACTTTTCCTTAATCAAATAAAGGTGCATATAACGTGAATAATCATCAATAAATGTAATAAATGAAGTATGCCCTGTAATGGAAACGGGATAGGGGCCACTAATATCAGTATGAATTATTTCCAACAAGTTGGAACTTCTGGTGGCTCCTTTCTTATTCCCTTTAGCCATTTTGCCTTTGAGGCACTGAATACATGTTTCAAAATCACTAAAGTCAAGAGAAGGTAAGATTCCATCCTTTACGAGTCTTGTTATGCGATCTCGTGAGATGTCGCCTAGACGTTTATGCCACAACATGGAGGAATTCTCTTGTTGCTTAGGTGATTTTGTCTTTGTTTTAGTTATATCATCAACATTAAAAGATAACAAAGATTGTGAGAAATTATGATCTAGTTCTAATTTATACAGTAATCCATCCAAGAAACCACGACCAAGCAATTCATTATTAAGAGTAATAGTAATTTTGCCGAAACCATGAATTATTACAAAACCTTCAATGTCTAGTCTAGAAATAGATACGAGGTTCTGAGTAATCCTCGGTACATATAAGGTATCTACTAGTCTAATACACTTTCCAGTGCTCATATGTAAAACATAAGTTCCCATGGCTTCGACATCTAAAAGATCACCGCTTCTAACTTTAAGTTTTCTTTGGCCCTTTGGTAGCTTCTGGATTGTATGGAATCCCTGCATTGAGTTAGTCACATGAACCATAGAACCAGAGTCACTCCACCATGTATTAACAGGAACATCAGTCGTAAAAGAATCAAATATTACATAAAGTACGTTACCTTTCTTAGCTAGCCATTCCTTGAAATTAGGGCAATCTTTCTGAATATGCCCTTGAGTACGACAGAACTTACATTTGATGTTCAAGACATTAGAGCTAGAGGCAACTTCACCAGGACTGATCTTTGAAGCTTTCTTTCCAGTCTTGTTACTGTTGTTACCCTTCCTCTTCTTAGAATTAGCAGTGGTAGTAAGGTGAACAACTTCAGGTTTCTCGAGCTTAAGGGCGATCCTCTTCTTGTTGACACATTGCAATCAGTTCACTCATCTTCCATTTATCCTTCTGAGCATTATAGTTAATATTGAAGGGATCAAATGAGCAGGCAATGATGTCATTATGAAATGCACAAGAAAATTATCAGAGACTTCCATTTCGAGAGTCTTAAGCTTGTTCGCCATGTCACTCATTTTCATTATGTGTTCACGGACACCGCTACTTCCATCATATTTCAGAGTAAGCATCTTTAGCATTAAGCTGCTTGCATGCTCTTTAGATGATCCCTTGAAGTAATCTTCAACAGATTTGAGGTAAGTTTTGACTTTGTCAGACTCAGGGATAGCTCCTCGAAGACCAAGGGAAATGGAGCTCTTAATCGTCATAAGTGACAAGCGATTCGCCTTATCCCACTTCTCAAATGTTGCTTTCTGTTCTGTAGTAGAGTTCTCAGTAATAGCAGCAGGTTCATCATTACGAATGGCATAGTCAAGGTCAAAGTACCACAGAGTAAGATCTAATTGATCTTTCCAAGCAGTGTAGTTTGCACCGGTAAGTGGCTGAATGCCAAGAGTAGGTACTACAGTGGAAATAAGGAAGATATAAATTTATGATACAAGTAATAGAAGATTAATAAATTAATGCTTAAAACTAAGGGCAATTAGGTTATAGTGACACAATTAACTATCTAAGGCAGACTAAGCAATATCTATAAGACTAAGAGAATTTAAAGTAATGCCTAAAACTAATTAAGGGCTAATTTTAACGTTCCTACAAGTAACATAATTAGATATCTAAGGCTTTATTAAGTAATGTCTCTAAAAATAATGGAACTAACGTAATGCCTAAAATACGTAAGAGGCTAAAGTAATGTTCCTAAAAGTAATGAGACTAAGACCATTATACTAATGAAGCTAGTGATAAGTAAACCTATTGTAAACACCAAAACAATAAGTTAACATAAGGCTCTACTTAGATTTTACATCACCTTTGGGCAGAAGTAACTAATATCTAAGTACAAATGCAACACAACGCTTATCTTTTGACCTTTGGGCACAAAATTAAGAATCGTGTATATTATGCATGAAAGGATGTTCCTTTAAGCACACAAAGTATATTAAATCACCTTTGGGCATAATCAATATACTAAAATCATGTTCATTATGCAAAAGGAAAAGGACGCAACATTAGATTACATTTGACCTTTGGGCACAAATGATAAAATCATGTACATTAGTGCGAAGCCCCCCCCACACTACGGGGTTCCGGGGGCAGCTCCCCTGGGAGCGGGGTCCAAGGGGCAAAGCCCCTGGCTGGGATCGAGCTAGGGTAAAATAGTAAGCACGAACTCAAGTCATAACTCGAACTCAAAATTATAAGGTAAAATAGTAAGCACAAATACATTCATCAGCTAAAACATCTTTAGTATAACACGAACTCAAGTCATAACTCGTGAATCAGTAAGCACGAAGTATATAGTAAGTTCGTGATGATGTAAGCACGAAGACATCCTTAATTCGTGATGACGTAAGCACGAAGATGTACTAAGTTCGTGATGACGTCAGCGCAAAGTTGGCATAAGCTTGTGATGATGTAAGCACGAGATTTCGCGTATGAATATAGCTGAATTTCGTGTGATGACGTAAGCACAAAGAGGTGCAGAAACTATGATGACGTCAGCACGAGGATGAACATAAGTTTGTGATGACGTCATCACGAAGTTCGTGTGACGTCAGCACGAAGTTCTTCGATTTTGCACTTTCTGAGCTCGCGAAAACCCTCGAAATCGAACCAAAAACATGACCGGACTTCGTAACGTGGCTTTGATACCACATGTTGGAATAAATATGGTTTGATTCAAGGGAAAATACTCACTAGATGATCCTGTGGAGCCTGTAAAGGCATTAAAAATGTTTGCCATTGATTTCGGATTCCCAAAACAAGGTGATTAAGTGATGATGAGATGAGTAATTCGGCTATGATGTTATGCACGAATTAGAGAGAGGAAAACACACGAAAATTAGGGTATTGTATGTGTGGGGATTAACTTTAACTTATGGTTAATTACCCTCTATTTATAATGAGAGTAATTACACATTCAACCCTGTAGTATATACACATTCAATCCTTCTGGTGTTTAATGTGTGTACCATTAGTCCTTTTAGTTACAATCACCTAATGGGAAACCCTATACTACGTCTCTAAGAGTAAATACGCTCATCATATATTTACTTAGACATAAGGATTTCATTATCGTCAATTGTCATATTAAGAATGATAAACGATCAGTGACGGTCACATTAACGTAGTTCCAACAAAATAATCGTCGATGCTAGAATACTTTCCTACAGTTAACCATAGTCGTAAACATTATTTATTAACAAAACTATTAGGCCATGTTACATATGCAACTTTCCATTGCAATACATGATTTTGTAACCATGAAACTAAAAAGACTGCATATTGAATTTTGATCAAAGTAAATGGACGAGAAGTGTTAATTTGTCTCAAATTTGGAGTAGCGTACAACTTCTTTTTTTTTAAGACTTCATGCATAGGGTTGCGTGCCTAATTAACAACTTGTACGTTATCTATATCTAATCCACGTCAACCAGATAAAGTCGTCTCATATGAAATTGTTAGTATATCATCATAAAAAAACAAATGTCATACTTTGTATTCCTATTTTTCTAGTGATATTTTTTTTTTAAATTCGAGCTTTTATTAAGAATAAAAGCTAGCGAGAAACTAGAGTACAAAACAAAGAAATAGCAGGAGATAAAACAAGCAAGTATAGGCTAGTAAAAGATAGGGCTGTAAACAGTTCGGTTCGGTTAGCTAGAAATTTCGAACCATTTTTCGGGTTTTGGTTCGGTTCGGTTAGTTAGAAATTTTGAACCGTTAAGTTCGGTTACCCGAAAAAGTCGGTTAATTTCGGTTAACCATTTATTATAGTTATGCTAATATAAAGTTTAAGTTTTAATTACAATAGTCAATTTACATTGCATTAATTAATTTTTTTTTATATATAATAGTTATTTAACTACATTAATATTTTGTTTTATAAATAAATATACATTTTATCTAATTGTGAATTACTTTTTTCTAACGTTTTATTTATACAATGCAAGTTTTTATCTAAGAGTATCATGATTTACTACTTAAAATGTCTTTTATATGATATTACTAATGTTTTTGATAAATATTTTAAACAAAGTTAACAACTTTTCTTAAAAAGAGTATATATATAAGAAAATTACTTATAATATTCAAAATTAATTATAGATTGTGAAAGAAAGTTAGTAAAATTGTTAATATCTTAGACAACAAATACAAAAATTTAGCTAAAGAGATATGTAAATGATGTATTGATGGAATACATATATGTGTAAATATACATATATATGATTATATGTAGGTATATATCAAAATTCGATTCGGTTCGGTTAACCCTGGGTAATGAATATTGAAAAACCGTAACCGAACCGTTACACTTCAGTTTTTATGTTTTTCGTTTTTTCGGGTTTCGGTTTTTTCCGGTTTCGGTTTTTTCGGTTTCGGATCACACGGTTCGAACCGGTTTTTCGGTTTTCCGGTTCATTTCTGACGCCCCTAGTAAAAGTAATACAACTTTATTTAAGTTTATGAACTGTTAGATGGGCCTTTATGTTCATTTAGTTTGGTTTAAAGCACTCGGAAGGAGATAAAGATGTGTGTCCATTTTGTGTTCATTCAAACACACAAAACTTATAGGTTTATAATGAAATATAATATGTCGATTTAAATATAGCCTATTAATCATAGAAAACAAATGCTCTTTTGGTTTTGTAATTTTGTAGGCAGCTCAATTCTTAGATATCATGATTAATTGTTATTGAACTGATTTATTTAGAAAATTTATATCATTTTACACTTATAACGCTAGTCAGTAGTCACATATTCATGTGGTACGACGATATGGTGGCGGCGGTGATGAAAACGACGAATGGTTGTGGGGATGACAGATAGTGATGACGGTGATGACGACGATGGTGGTTGTGTGATTATTAATGTAATAATAACTATTTTAAAATAAGGTAATGTATTAACGTAGTTGTTTTAAAAGTCGAAATAGTTGATTATTATTTATAAATAATCTCATTAAGGTATTTTTTTATTAAAAGTATATTAGGTGAAAATAGTTAAATGAATAATTTGTTTTATTAAGGGAAAAAAAGATAGTAAAATAAATTAGATTTCCTTTGTAATAATATGGCCATGCCATACCACCATCAAACACCTCCCATACTTCCACGTTTCATATCATAAATTAAAAAACTAAACTCCATTTCTTTATTCAATTCAATTCAACACATACATACATACACACACAGATCATATATTCATCTTCATCAATCTTAATCTTTTCTTTCAAGCATTTCATCAAACATGTCATCTGCATCATCATCATCACCACCACCACCAAACAACAAAGTCAACGACATCATCGACTACGAACAACAACCCACAACCCGCCGTCTCCGCCACCTCAGCCTCCACCTCAACCCACCGTCCGACAACCACCACAACCACCTTGACCACAACCCATGTTCCGGCGGCCGTACAAAGATGACAGTAAGCACAGAAAAACTATCAAGTTACATAAGAGGAAAACATAGAGATATACAAGAAAAAGTGTTTGAGTATTTTAATAACACAAGACCTGAATTACAAACACCAATAGAGATAATGAAAGATGAGTATAGGGAATTGTGTTTGAAACAGTTGGTGGGTGTGGTTAGAGAATGTGGGATTAGACCATTGAAATATGTTGTTGAAGATCCTGCTAAGTATTTTGCTTTTGTTGAAGCTGTTGGTAGTGTTGATATGTCTCTTGGTATCAAATTGGGTGTTCAGTACAGGTATAAATTTTATATTATTAAAAAAATTATGTTTTGATAAAATTGGACTTCATTTATTTATTTAATTGGTTATGTCATCAAAAATTAATTAAAAGTGAGAATATTGTTAATTTGTTAATTTCATGATCCATTAGTTATTAGATGAAATGTTGGTTATAAGTGCATATTATTTTTACTTATCTTATAATTTTGTTTTGTCCATCGATAAATTACTAGCAAACAAATTGTTGTCTACTTGTTACGAGACCAAATTATATACAAAGTACTGTAGTTATTATAGACAAATCAGAGGAAGTAAGTAACTGCTCGTGCCGCCTTCCGCGGGTTTTGAGCTCCAATACCTCGACGGTGTATGGGGGAGGTTAAGATGTAGGCAGACCTTACCTCTACCTAAGTAGAGAGGCTGCTTCCAGTTTCTACCTAAATGGTAGAAAAGGCCCTCCAACCTTTGCATAATAAGTGCAAAATGACGAGAATCACCAAATGTCATCAAACTCGTTTCTTATTCCAAATGTCGCAGCCGATAGTTGCATAACAAAAAAAGGGTATCGTTTAATGTAGATAAAGTATCGTATCTTGGAAGAGATTGATACTAGATGATAAGTGATGCTAGTATCTGTCTGCTTGTTCTTTTTGTGGTTTATTTTGTCTGTTTATAGTTGAGAGCTATAGATATGCATATGCTCTAATTTAACCTTTTATGCAGGATTATATAAGATAATGATTAGCCGATGCTAATTTTTGTTTGTTGTTTAACTAGGTCTTAATTTGTTTACAAGAGTAACGGTAGATTCGATTTTACATTATATTGTGTTCATTGTACATAGAGTGGTCCACGTTTGTGCTGTTTATGCATGTGATCTAATGATGGATCTAAGTTTGTTGTTTGATTATGACTACCAAAGTGGGAAAACTACAACTTTTTGAAACATTTTTGCAATCAGCTTGTAATGACAAATGCATGTTAAACATGTTGTAACGAACAATAAAGAAACAAACATACGTACTTTAGTTACTCAAACAATATATTATCTGAACATCATTCTGGCATACAATGGTCATTAAACAATATATTATCTGAACATCATTCTGGCATACAATGGTCATTTGTATGTCACGATGACAGTAGTTTTAACAAATATGGTCAAAACTCATAAGTTGAATCTATGCCTAAAAGGATTGTATGTTTAAGATAGTACCAGAGTGGTGGAATTCCTCACATTTTATCTTAAATTCTTTGTGTTTATGTAGTCTATGGGGAGGCTCGGTGCTAAATTTGGGAACCAAGAAACATAGGGATAAATACTTTGAAGGTATCGACAATCTAGAGTATCTTGGATGTTTTGCCATGACAGAGCTTCACCATGGTATGCCTTTTCTTTTACTTCCTATTATTGGTTGCAGAACAGGCGGGTCCCTCATGAGCCTGGGTCAGAATGGGTCGGGTACATTACACAGATAATCGACATATGAACTTTGATTGAAAGTCTATTTTTACTGAATATAATAACTTAATTTCATCAAAATAAACAAATCTACAATTTGAGGACTGTATGGGCAATTGGATACAAGTTAGAGTGACATTGACCTGTTAATCTGTTTAGTCTATAGCTATTTTTTTACATTCTATCATCTCAGTCCATTGTCAAACAAGTACGATGATCTGTTTGACTGTTTACATATGAATGAGCTGAAATCGCCATTTTACTTCCTTTGACCGTGAGGTTAAAGAGAAAAGACGACTAACGGGCTCTATTTTGATTTTTAAGGCTCAAATGTCCAAGGCATCCAAACTGTTGCTACCTTTGATCCCATAACGGATGAATTTATTATCAACACACCAAATGACGGAGCCATAAAGTGGTGGATTGGCAATGCTGCAGTCCATGGGAAATTTGCGTCTGTTTTTGCCAAACTTATGCTACCGACACACGACAAGAAAGTCGTTTCTGATATGGGTGTTCATGCTTTTATTGTTCCAATCCGGGATCTAAAAACCCACAAAACACTTCCTGGGGTTGAAATAAATGACTGTGGCCATAAAGTGGGTCTAAATGGAGTCGACAATGGTGCATTAAGATTTCGTGATGTAAGAATTCCACGGGATAATCTTCTTAATCGATTTGGAGACGTGTCAAGAGATGGAACTTACACAAGTACCCTTCCAACTATAAATAAACGCTTTGCTGCCACTTTAGGTGAACTTGTAGGTGGACGGGTTGGGCTTGCTTATTCCTCAGCTGGTGTACTGAAAATTGCAGCCACTATTGCTATCAGATATTCACTACTTAGACAACAATTCGGGCCTCCAAAGCAGCCTGAAATTAGCATTCTTGATTATCAATCCCAACAACATAAATTAATGCCAATGTTGGCATCAACTTATGCATTTCATTTTGCTACGGTCCATTTGGTTGAAAAATATGCTGAAATGAAGAAGACCCATGATGAGCAATTGGTGGCGGATGTTCATGCACTCTCGGCTGGGCTTAAGTCTTATGTGACTTCATATACGGCCAAGTCTCTGAGCATTTGTAGGGAAGCCTGTGGAGGCCATGGCTATGCTGCTGTTAATCGGTTTGGCAGCTTGAGAAATGATCATGATATCTTTCAGACGTTTGAAGGAGATAATACTGTGCTATTACAACAGGTACAGTTTTCTTAAATCAGGTTCAGTACCTTATCAAAACAGGTTATTGTCTTCCTATTGGTCATTGGGTGGGTTAAATCTAAACACTTTTCCAAAAATAATAGAATTTCGAAGAAGTTCAATGTTAAAGATAGTGCAACGCCAGGTCGACTGTTAAACACCCCAACAATAGCTGTTGTATTGGGATTTTCTTCGTTAAAGTTAAGATTATACCAATTAATCTTGCAAAATTACATATATGTCCAAATACAACTATTTAGAGCATAAAGTACGATGTTCTTAACGCATGATTTGGATATATATGTAATTTTGTAAGTTTGGGTGGACATATATGTAATTGTCCTCGCTTCAGGTAGTGTTGATCTGCTTTAAGCTAATTATATCCCTCTTTACCTGCTTGACCCGTTATTGATAAAACTAATCCCAAATCCACGATAAGTAAATGGGCTGCCATTGCCACTGACCTCTATTTTTCTTGAAGATTCAGTAATGGTCGACTGATGTTGTTTTTCGGTTTGTATACTTAGAATGTATTCTATCCCTTCTTGTACTTCAGGTGGCAGGTGATCTCCTGAAGCAGTACCAGGAAAAGTTCCGGGGTGGGACGTTTACTGTTACATGGAACTACTTGAGAGAGTCTATGAATACGTATCTTTCCCAGCCAAACCCGGTGACCGCTAGGTGGGAAGGTGAAGATCACTTACGAGATCCTAAATTTCAATTGGATGCTTTCAGGGTAATTATGAATTTGTTTTTCTTACATTTATAAATCAGTATTATCAATACCTATATTTAGATTGTTTACACGTTTACGAGTGTGTTTGACAGTTAACTTTTTATCTGTTATTTAGAATGTTAATCAAATGCCACCTAACAAGAGAAACTAAGGAAACTTGTAGATCATTATCACCAATTTTGTTAAAACGATTGCTATTGAGCAAAAAGATCATTTGGGTTAGAATCTTATGCCACAAAAAAGGGAAAAAAAATGCTGCATTTGTTTGTGATCAGGCATAGAAATGGTTGCTCTAGGGTACATGTAGAAACTTATATTAAGACTAACTTTATTACACTTTAATAAAAAGGAAAGTCTGTTTTGAGTTTTGAGTTTCATATGGGGTTCTTGTGTTATAAACTTTTACCAGAATAATTCCAGATTTTCACAGAAATATCTAATAAAAAGTCAACATTTGCATTTTTTGAAATTGTATGCTAAAAGTATCAATGGCATTGACAATTGCAGTATCGGACATCTCGGTTGCTTCAAAGTGCTGCTGTCCGACTACAGAAGCATACAAAAACTCTTGGGAGCTTTGGTGCATGGAATAGATGTTTAAATCATCTTTTGACCCTTGCAGAATCCCACATTGAAACTGTCATACTTGAAAGCTTTATTAAAGCCGTCAAGAGGTATCTAAATATCTACTTCTCATTATCCTTCTTGATGTTGTATGGTAGAGTCACCAAAATGGCAGGTTAGATAGGTTGGGTAGCAGGTCAGAATGGGTTTGGTCAAAATAGGACCTGTTGAGTTTGGTTGACACGAAACACTCTCCTTCCACAACTTCATGTTAATAAATATTTGGTGCGTCAAATATGGAGATAGATATTATTTTTCATGGTAATCCTAATGTCTTTCACAAGATGGTGAGGTTTTTTGCATCAAAATACAATTATGGCGAAATCTGTTGACCTATTTGTTTTTGTAGTAATCTAAATTGATCCCTTCTTTACTTAATTTGTTGAGATTGCCATATCCTTTATATGTTTTCGTGATCTAATGTTGCTATATATTCTGTGATTCAGCTGCCCAGATGAAAGTTCTCGAGCTGCTTTGAAGCTTGTTTGTGATCTTTATGCTTTGGATCGAATATGGAACGATATAGGAACTTACCGTAATGTGGATTATGTGGCTCCTAACAAAGCCAAGGTATTAAAGATCGACACCATTATCATAAATAACTTACCATTTGGATTTATGTTTCAAATCTGGTTAATGGACCCGTTCTTACTGTTTTGAGTAAATTAATACAACCAGTTCTGGTTATATAATTCTTAATTATTCAAGAATCAAGATTACATAATTACTCGAAGAGTACACACCCAAAAAGCACCCATCCTTTTTTTCAAAATTTGAAAACAAAGCACATCTAAAATGTGTCATTAATAGTCTTCGTTCTTCTTAAGGTCCCAAATGTATGACTGATGCACTCCATCTTTCTATTTTTCGGCAGGCAATTCATAAGCTGGCGGATTATCTAAGTTTCCAGGTGAAAAATATCGCTAAAGAACTTGTTGATGCATTTGATTTACCTGATTATGTTATAAGGGCACCAATAGGGAGGCAGTCACCAGGTGAAGCTTATACAGAATACACTCAGTACGTTGGCTTCTAAATACAGGGTCATATAAGTCGGAAAAAGCATAAAGGTAAGACTATGCTCTAGTCTGAAAATAAGAAAGAAAAATGTGGTATAATTTGTTACTTTTTTGTTTCATAAGTGAAATGACTCGACTTAATTTCCACTATATCTTCAATGGCAAATTGCTATTACAGGTCTATTATTATATTGATACAACATATAAAGTTACTCATCTGTCTTGGATTGTTGAATGCACCTACAACTTGGTTTAAATAATAGAGTGGCCTCATCTATATACTATATTATAAAACAAATCTACTTTTCAACATTCAATATCAATAATGTATACATAATAATGCATGATGTACTATACATTAATGCTTACAACTTTCTCTCTCCTTCATAAATCATTTTATTCTTCTAATTTTTTCAAAATCTTTTATTTCAAAAACCGTACATCGATAAATTATAAAAATTATATGAGTGTTCTTAAAATTTCATTTTTTTTCATTAGAGATGTTATTTGATATACATTCGACGAATTTTTAAATCCGAGGTCGGAGCCTGTACGGCTAAGGCATTTGGCTATGACACTCTATGACATACACCTTCTATAACCTATCACCCTGACCATCTTACCGTCGCAACGCGCGAGTACTTGCTCTCGTGTCCTATAAACCATAATTCTTGCGGAAATATGAGGATAACGATACACTCTATTAGTACTAAATGATTTGTTTTCTGCAAGTAGAGTCTAACACCCTGTTTTAGGGAGTAGCGTTAGATGCAATAAATTGATCACAACTAGGGACGTTCCTTTTTTTGGCAACACTTGGTCGTCACTCGTCAGGACTAATTACTTTCTCACAGTGTTTTAGGAAACAATCAATTAAAAAACTCGATTCAAGAACCATTCATTGACGATATAAAAACATGTGGATAAAACTATAGTGTTTTACTAACATATATCATTACTCAAGAGGCATAATTTTGATCGTGCAATAAGCTATTAATCTCTATATAGATGTGTTGGCTTGGAGTCATGGTATTGTGATAATGAAATAAGCTAACAAGGTTCTTAATCCGCTAACACAATTTGCCGTGTTTATTTTATGCATTTATATGTAAATGTTTTCAAGATGAGGTACTTGGATACAAAACAAGAATATATACATTATCCTACATAATTAATGGATTCATGAACCCATGAGCAGATCTACATCCAGCCTTTTGCTTACCCTACTTTTTTTGGCTTGTAATGTGGTGTATAATTTTTAATGGTACGATCTCTAATAATTTAAATCTATATATTCTTAATACTCCATTACTGCATGAAACTTGTGAACAAAGGTTTGAGGTTGCCACTATCAGACGGAATGGGATTGTCAGAAAATCACATTCACAATTCACCTCTTGTTTTGATTCTAACATATATCATACTGCCATTTTTTTTAATTTGAGAAAGTGCAAACTAATTTCACCAACTTCACGTGCAAACAAATTCCATGTATATTTTGGTTTGTTCCTATTAGACAATCGATTTTCTTTTTCTATTTTTATTTCTTTTTCAAGTCATTTCACTTTAATATGAGTCTCATTTTGTTACGTAAACGACGTCATTTTGATAACAAAATAGGGGCTTTTGTTTTTCAACTTTTAATGACTGATATAAAAAGAGACATTTGAAAAGTACGATTGCGTAGACATAAAAAGAAAGAAGTATAGTAACATGTAGGGGGAAAAAGTCCTATAGTCCGAAAAAGACAAATAAAAAGATATATAGAATTTCCATGCAATTAAACAAAACTTTAACCAATAAAATGAACAAAAAATAGATTGTTTATGAGAAAATGATGCGAGAACCGGCACTACCACCAATCCACCATGATATACTTTCACGTCCAAATTCACAATGTGATTAAATAATGATAAAACAAAAAAGTGTGTGTTTCAGCACATATAATAAATTAATAGATAATGATAAATTAACTTAATTGGTGTGCCTAAAGATAAGCCTAATAATAAGATGATGACATGTGAAAAACCAGGGGGCAAGATAAGGAAAGAGAATTAGTGAAATCCACATGTTAAATTTTTAGGGTTTTAAGTTGATTTTTAGGCATATGAGTTAGGTTGATTAATCATTTTCCTAAATTAAAAACCTTATCATTTATACATCTCTTTACATCATTTGTTTTAAACGATTCATTCAACCTTCCAGTATAATTAAAGATATATTATACATGGTAAAATTCGAACAAACCTATCATCAAGATGGTCAAATGGGTCCTAAAGGTCATAACTAAATGTTTATATAATCATATCCTAAGAAAAACAAGCTATATATATGACCATGAACTAAAACATAAACCTAGAAGATTTCATATTTTCATATGCTAAAAGCTCTGTTTGGTGGCTTATAGTTTGAGTACACATTTTCAGCAGTCTCACATTTCACTTTAATATCTTCATACATCATCAATGAACTTTCAGAAAACTCGGTCAAACGATCAAGAACTTTGGTCAAACAGGAATGCATCTTGCTCAAACTCGACCCGATAACTTCACCATTGTTCATCTCCTCCCTATTAATCAAACTTATCTCCTTGTTCTGAAATTCTTCATTATAAAGGCGACGAATTTGACATGAAAAGTCTTTGATGGCATCACTTAGTTTTTGAGAAGGAAGAAGTTTAAGCCCATTTGACCAATCACGACTTATAACGAAGATAGGTGGGGCCACGGCCCGTCTAGGAGAAAAGACTCTTCTGCCCCTGACTCGTTCCTTTGGTAGAACGATGCAGTTTTGGAGCCAACTGTTGATTGAATCAATGTATGAATTGTAGCATTTGACCAAGTCTGAAAAACTTGATCCGAAGCGTTCTGTTTCATGCTGCAGCTCAGACATAATCTGGTTCTTGGTTTCACTGCCATATTTTTGGTTTTTTGAAGTCTTTGAATCATAAGCTAATGAGATGGTTATGTGTTGTGTACGGTGACATTCAAGTATCGACTTCCACATCCTGATTAATCTGCATTGTTTAATCACAAGTTATAACCAAAATTTTAGCAGTTTTTTAAAATGTGTCTCTTACCCGTGAATGAGTTCCAAGAGTTGCGGTTGTAACTCTTCATCCCTCATTTTCTCAATCCGTTTTGATATGGAATCAACTGTATGCAATGCAACCTTCAAACGTGAATGCAAATCCTTAGCCACGGCTCGATTTTTATCAATCAAATGAGGTTTGATATCCTTTGTGAATTGGTGCCTTAGTTCATCACATTTTCTATCATACTCCTTTCTAATACTTTCACTCGCCTGCACAACCCGAAAGCATAAAATGTTCAAACTCAAAGTCAAAGTTGATCTGTACTTGAATTGTTAAATAAAAGCAAATGGAGGCTTACCTTTACTTCATCATAGAGCTTTCTTTCCCAAGCATATACTCTTTCAAGAGTTGAAGAATGGCTCCCTGCTATCATGCAAAACTCTTCCATAAAATTATTTTCCTTATCATCGGTTGTTGGGGGGCTCTGAAGGTTCGATAACGATGAATTTAGAGAAGTTGATCGTTTCCATGTAATGACCTTTGTTGTTTGTTGAGGTTCTACATATGGTAAAACACCAATAAAGCTTAATGTATGTATTTTCTTACAAGCATTCATGGTCTAACAAACGAAAATCACGAATGTCAAACCTTACCATATAAAACAAGCGCGTTTTCTCCTCTAAAACAAGTTAAGAAAGATAAAGAAGACCCCGTTGAGCTACCTAAATCAAACATTTAAACCAAGCCATTTACAATGATCAAACGGAAAAAAAAAAAAAAAAAAAAAAAAAAAAACCCTTATAACTAGCATATGAAATCGAAATGAAACATGATATATATACCTCTTGCTTCAGAATAGCTAACTTGGATCTTATTAGCCTCAAGCATCCTCGAAACTTCATACCCTGATTTTGAAGCTCTAATGAAGTGATTCTCAATTTCTTTAATACTAGAAAGAAAATCTTTAGTTCTATGAGCAATCAACTCAACAGGATGATCATCACTTTCTTGCTCTGTCAAACAACCATCCTTTAAACTATCACATTCTTCACTTTGATCATTTTTGCATACCAAATCAGACTCCTTCACTTCACTCTCAACTACATTATCATCAAAATGCCCATTTTGATCCTTTCTTAGCGATTCAGGAGGCGTAACCAACACTCCTAAATCGTCATCTACATTCTTTCCATTTTGAAACCTATTATGACCCATTAGTCTAAAACTTCCATCACTAGGCTCAAAATAATCCCAAGAAAACCGCGGTGGTGGTGGTGGTGGTGGCTGCAAAGATTCTACATCATCTACACTAACTTTATTACTAAAACTACTACTACCTGATGGATTAAGATTAAGATTAACAGTTACAGAACTAACCCCATTTGATTTCATGTAACTTAACTTAGAACTATTGCCATTATTAACTCGTGGTGGTGGGTGTGATTGTTCTAAAGAAAATTCGGTTTCTGCGAATTTACTTAAGGCAATTCCTATATTATGAAGGGATTGAATATAAACAACATGAGCAGCTGCTAAATTGTACCTTGAATCAATTGCTTGTTTGATGAACTTTTTCCTTTCTTTGCATAAACCCAAAGGCTTACATGTCTCTACTTTTGAATTTGAAATACCCATTTACTCAAATTTTAGTATTTTTCTAGCATATGTGGATTATTTGCTTCTTGTATTTCTTGTTGAATAACCAAATACTAAACAAAAAAGGACATAAATAGCTATAATGTAGTTGCAAAATGAGTTGTTTTAGAACATATAGAGTGATAATGTAGTTGCAAAATGAGTTGTTTTCTTTTATAAAAGAAAAGGTATGAAAAAAAAAGAGTTTGTGACAAGGTAGAATGAGTTGGGATTTTGGAAGGAAAAGATAGTCCAAATGCAGAGGCTAAAAAGAGAAATGTAAGATTGTGTGATGAATATCTGGGAATCTTGATTTACTTTATGAAAGGGAGGAGAGGTGGTGGGTGGTGTTATGAAAAAAAGGAGAAGGAATCTGACAAGATGACTCATGAACACAACATAATTTGTTGTTGGTTTGATTCTATTTTTCTACAAAGGGGATTAGTGGTGTGCTTGTCACCTTTGTTGTAAGGTAAAAGATGGTGCTTTTAGTAACAAAGTGTATCATAAAGGATTATAAGGATTAAAAGTGATGACTTTATGACATGTTATTTGCAATAATTAATTAATTTGAGTTTTTTTTTCTTTGTATATATATAAACTAGTTATATTACAATGTAGGGATTGATTATGTTTCATGAATGGTCGCTCTCTTTATATAAGAATTAGAACAAATTAAAATATATATATATATATATGAATCTTTAGCTATATTAAACAGAGATAATATTTCTTAGTACAAATGGTTTGTAACCGTTGCGGCATTACATAAACCAATTTTCAAATTTACATTTGTCGCATGCATTTTAAATGCTCGTGTAATATAAATACAACGCTTTCAAAAACACTTAACTAATTCAATGTGATATACTGATATGTAGTAAAAAAAGTTTAGCTAATTTTAATTATTTCTTGAATTATACACAATGTAACACCGGTATGTTTTGACCCCGTTGACTTTTTTAAGTATTTGTTATGTCAAACACTTAGTGTCATTATATGATTAATCTCATGTCCAGTTAACTATATGTTCCTTAATGTATTTTGGTATTGTTATACATTTACGACTTTAGTTATGATAACTATAAGGTTGTGACTAGCTAGTGGTATAAGCAATGTGTGTCAAGTGGGTGAGTCTACTTACCAAAAACCCCCCATTCTTTCATTATTGTTGTGAATCATGTGTTTAGTTATAAGATAAACTATAAATGTTTCTGTAGCTTTATAGTATTATATTGTCTTGATTATAGTAGTATTTTTTAATTTTTATTCAATTTTTTATTTTTACTTTTGAATTAAGTTTGTTGGTGAGGTTTTTTCTTTAATTTTTATTTTACTTTTGAGTTAAATTTGTTGGTGAGGTTTTTTAGGATTTTAGAAATATTTCAACTTATTTATTTTATTTTTGTAGGGTAATTTAAGAAAGGGGTTGTAAATGCTATCATCATACTCATATAAATATATTCAAATTTTAGCCACCAATTAAACCATTTGGTATTAATGTTATGGTCGATAACTTGGTCCATCATACCCAAATGAACTTGATCTTTTAGTAGCTAATTTCATTAGAAGCAAATTTGACGACACCGTAGGCGAAAAATTCACTTAAAATCCATAATATTATTAATAAAAAAAAATACCTTGGGGTTATCATCATCATCTATCAATACTTTGTAAATAATTGATCTGCAAAAAAAAAAAAAAAATACATAAACATCGATAAAAGAAGATAAAATAGAGAAGGGAATAAAAAATGAATTGAAGGCTCAATGGAATTCATGAATCGAAGAAACAATCGAATTGTATGGATATGTACAAACCAAATCATCACAAATTGTGACCAATTTCAACCGGCATCAAATGTTCCAATAAAATTGCAATTTTTCTCATACGATGAATAAACCGAAAACACTAATCATATTGAACTCGAACTCAGAAGCCAAGTCAAGGGCTTCAGCCTGACCCACAAATTTTACAGCACCCCTGCAATTTGTAAGACATAAAATTTTGTATAAAAAAATTTTACAAATTTCTTTTAGACATTTCATCAAACACTTTATATGCATCACCATAAATTATATTTCTTTATATTAGTAATCACCTAAATCACAAATATGGAGGCGAACTAAAAAATTGTAATAATCACAACCTCTTTTAAAACAAAAAACCACTCCAAAAGTCACAAATAAACTGCCTATAATTAGAATAAAATAAAGTTCAGAAAATAAGAACACTTATGGATGAGTAATCTTTATACCTTTTTCAGCTTACTGAAAAACACATTCTTCCCCTTTTTATAACTTTTCTGAATACTACCAAACAAAAATAAACCAATCAATCGTCTTTCCTTCGGGGTTTTTTTTTGAACGGCATATAGAAGAAGAAACATAATCCAAATGAGAAAATAGTAGGAAGTGTGTGTTATTTTTGAGAAAGAAAAAAAATATGATAGTGTGAAAAGTGGAATAACCCTCAAATTCAAATTTCAAAACAACCGCCTAATTTTTATACACAAGATGCAGAGAAAGAAAATAAAGAAAATTGGCTAGACCCTACCTCTCTCTCCCATATTCTGGTCAAAAGGCCCACCATATTCTTTCAAAAATACGAAAAGTAACTTTTTGACATAGTTCAAACACCTTCAAATACACATCAATTTCATCATCCAATAACCTCAAAAATTAACGTGACCTATCTATCTATTTGACAGCTCCTATTTTGTGACATCAGCTGAACTACTCCTCTAATAGAGGAGGAGATGTATAAATTTAGGAGGATTGGTTTAGTTGTTTTTCTTTATTTATAAGATTGCGTCTTCCAACAATCCATTTTTTTTTTGTTTTCTTGGTTGTAATTAAAATCTTGGGTTTAAGTACTTAAAGTAAGGCCCATATGAGGATTAGAGTTTAAACTTTAAAGCACGTAGGGTTAAAATTAGGCCCATAAATATTATTATTATTATTTTTGTTAATAAATAACATTTTATGTATTGGTTTATATTTAATAACAATAACTTTATTTTATATTTTACATTTTAAATATCTATTGTTGAGTTGATATATATATATATATTTTTCTATTTTAGCATTGTTTTTTATTTTCTATTGGGTGAACAAATTAAAAATTATATCAACTGACATGATCTTTATAGATTGGTCTATTTCAGCATTATATTTTACCTTTTTATAAATATGTTTGTTATCCCTGGCTATTTGCCGGGTATAATGCTAGTTTATATATATTCCTTGTTCATTTAATATGATGAATTGATGATATGATATTTTTTTTCATCTTGTAATGCATTTTAAATGAAAAGTTTTGAGGTCAGGCCGATGCACATAACTTTCCTTTCTTGTCGCCGGAGAGTAAATCTTGAACTCTATACAAAACATTTATCCTTACTCAAGATTTATGCTATTTGTTTTGTGTGATTCATGTTTTACATCAATCGCTGAAGATTAAAATAAACACGTTGTTTGTTGACCTATTATTTTAGACCAACTTAAGTTAATATGTGATAATAATGCTTTTTGTCTGAAACCTGTTGCTAAGAAGTAACACATATTGTTGTTTGTTAGTCAGTTTCAACAAATGTCTATTAAATACGAGTAATAGTTATATAGCTACGTATCATTGTTTGTCTTATATGTACTGAGTGGCTACTGTAGATACATATATTCATACATCAAAATCCTAAGAATAAGAACTATGACATGCAACTAAAAATAAAGCTAACACCATCCATAAAAAGTTGAGTGATATTTTATCAATTATTCAATCATGGTGAAAGATATAAGTAAAAAGCTAGGACTAAGAAAAATAATTAAATATGATTAACAAATGATGCTCGTAGTAATATTGTGTGTTGTTGATATCGCAGGGAGAGCGAGATGTCCTGGGAATGATAACAAAAGTTAACCTGATATAGTTAAAATAACGACACACAAGTACACAACATTACAATACTCAATCAGGGAAGTGAGACATTGAAAGAAAGAAAAAAAAAAAGTAAAGGAGGACACCCTACCTCCGGAACCACATTTGATCCCCATCATTCTACCTTAAAGGGTTATGACGCCGGTAAAATACTTTCACTTAATACCCACATGATTTGGGCATCCCCAAGGATTGAACCCGTGTCTCTGCCCTACTTCACATATGTGCCCAAGCTGCATTGGTAACGGGTACCACTCCATCTAATGATGGATTAACATAAATGACATATTTAAGATAGAATGTTTACTTATATTTTCATAATCATAAGTAATTAAAGTAGGAAAATGCAAAATCGTGACTGCCGTCATCAAGATTCAAGAAGCGTAAAACTATATAATATGTAACCTTTCAAACTAGATCTAGACTCTAGAGTACGAAAAATAGAGCTTCCGGTCACTCGACTGATGATTTGGTTAGTAATTAAAATAATCCAAAGCAGACCATAGCTTAGAATTTGTTTGGCTTAGCTTATTCAGAGGGTTTAGTAAGAGCCTACTTATAAGATTGTCTTTTATCCAAATAGCTTAATTTTCAAAAACCAAAGATATACAGCTTTTACAGAGATTTTTTTTTTTTATATTTTGGTTAAGAGGATGTTATATGCCCTTGTTAGATTGTGTATACCATAAAATGAAGTTAAATGTCAATGCAACTTAGTACAAAACAAGCATAAGGCAACAACCTATGTCAGCAACGACATGCCACTGTCATACTACAAAGGATGACATGAACAATGTCATGAACAATCACAAGACTATGCAAGGCAGCTTCCAAGTATCCAAAATAGTTCTGATGCTTCCTGTGATCTTGAAACGAAAAGAAAGCAGTTTTAAATGCACCATAGCATCAATAACTTCAACTAATTGTTGAACTGATCTCTTCTTCGGTTGAAAAAGTCTTGTGTTTCGTTCTTGCCATAGAAAATAAGTTATTGCGGCGAGAACCAGCTTAGCAATAATTGCATTAGCCGAATTCTTTTTTGCAAAGGACATATAGCTCAGCCAAAATAAGCTTTTTTGCTAGAAAGTATAAGCTCAAAAAAATAAGCTAAGCCAAACATGCCCTTCTAATGTTGGTCAACCTAACTTTGGCATTCAAGTTTTCACGAGTCAGTCAAGTCCAAACATTACTTGGGTCACTCTTTCTTTACCAGTAATATTCAACACCGTAATGGTCGTTGCAGTACTACTCAATGTTTGACAACCTTCCGGTTTGTTAACACCTGCTCTAATTTTGTTCTCCTTATTTCGTAGATAATAAGCTCTATTGTAAACTTTCCTCCTTTGAGAAGCATTGTCTGATGCACTTGCCTGGGTTTCTTTGGTATTGAGTTGACCCATATCACACAATACTTTTTGAGCATCTTCGTTCGCCCTTACATGAGGTTCTTCAGTATTGAGTTCAGCCGAATAACATGATGTATTTTGAGCAGCTTTATCTGCCCTTACATGAGTTTCTTGAGTATTAAATTCGCCCATATCACTCGATGTTGTCTTATTTGTAATTAAGGTCACTGCCCTCATTGCACATTTCTTTGCAGAATGTAATGAATTGTTTATTCTTGGATATTGCCATGATTCAGTATTTCCTTTAGCATTTACTTCTCTTAATTTCTTCTGTCGTGCATAATATTCTTTATTATACTCTTTTCGTCTTTCTACAGCAAAATCTTATTATGAAATATATTTTGTAAGTTAGTACGATACAAAAACATAGATATCAAATATGTCATGATATACATTTTAAATATTACAGATACCTTTGTTTTTATCTATATCATGGGAGACATCATCATTAGCAACATTGCTCATTTTCCTCTTCTTTCGTCGTGCATAATATTCACGATGGTATCTTTTTCGTTTTTCTGCAACAATATTTTTTCGAGAAATATGCATTAGGAGTTTTAAGTAAACCACAAGAAAAACAAAATAATTCTATATATATTAGACATACCTTTTTCTATATCCACATCAACTATCGTGTCATCACCTAAGGTCTTCATTGCAAATTGTAAAACACATACTAGGAAGTCAGTGAGTAGTTGATTACACAGCAGAATGTAAACTCAAAAGATAATGAAAAGAAGGAAATATCAATCTCATCTAGAATGCACTTTCAGAAAATTCCCCAATTCTAGGTGACCATAGAATATCTAAACGATTTATAAACATCATGAGACATTCAGACATTATTAAATCGTATATTGGTATTGTCAACACAAGTAAATGCTTAATTCTATGGTGTAGTGGATAGCACTCTACAATTTGAATCCAGTGACCTGAGGCTACAGCTTCCATGTAGGACCTTTTTATCTGTGCTTTTAACGACCAATATTCAACGAATTGCTCAAGACTCAAGTAAATTTTTAACATTTAGCTTCTCTTACGTTTTTTTGATTATAATTTTGGTTCCTTGCATTGTTTTCTTGATTGTTAAAGAGTCAATGAGGATCCTCAATATTCTCTTACTATTACATTATATGAGTGGGAGTCTCATCATCACATGTAAAGTGTATACTATTGATTATATATAAAATTTGATAAAATTTACCAGGGGGCAAGCTCTGTTACCGAAATAGTAAAAGCCACCGATGTAAAAGTAATATTTGGTTAGTGATGCTTTGTTAAAGAATAAGCTAGACAAGGTCATCTGAAGCATTTTTATTTAAATGTCATCATGTATACCAGGTATCTGTTTTATTTAAAGGCACGTAAGAAACTTAGAGAAAACATTGATGCCTCTCAAGAAAATAAATCCAATGTTTATTAGGGTAGCCTGATCATATTAAAAGTGAACTGATATCTATTTGAGGCAGTATATTCGATCAATCTAACTAAATTCAATGATTATTAGGGTAGCCCGGTCATATTAAAAGTGAACTGATATCTATTTGAGGCGGTATATTCGACCAATTTACTTATTAATAGTTCGTTTAAACTCTAATGGGTGAATAAAAAACTAAACTATAGAAGAAACCTCTATAATTGGTTATATACGTAGAAAGTTTATTTAACCAAATACACCTTTTTGATCAATAACCTAACCCAACTCGGGTCCATTTGCCACTTCTAACTTTTATGTTAATCAAGAACAAGCAGTACACATGGTCCAAGGGTTACTATATGTTAAGGGGATTTTGATACGATGGAATGGAAAGGGGAGAAAGAGAATAAAAAAGACTTCCCTTGTTTGGTTGCACCAAAAAATGCAAATGCAAATGGAGAAGTGGGAATGATTCCCATTTTCTCCATTCTCTATATATAGTAGAGAATGAAAAAGCGCATTTTTTTCTAATATGTATTAATTTTAATTATTAATTAAAATTGTGTATTTCTCTTGTACCAAACGACATAAGCTATTATCTTTCCAAATGTTTATTCTCTTACTCAATAATTTCATTCTCTATTACATTTCTATTCTCTATGATACCCTCCTACCTAACACCCCAAGAAGCTATAAGCTTTATGCAAATCGTTGCAGAAGATGATTATTGAAACAGTAAAAACTCGTATAAAAACTATATATTAGACATATAAGGGGTAAATATGATTGTAGAGGATTTACCATAGGTACAGTCACGGCAACTTGGACTGTTGCTTCTAGACTTTTTCTTTCTTTTGTAGTCTCGCTCTGTTTGTGTATGCTTTCATATTTTGTGCAATTATTCATCGCATGATCAGAGAACCGCTGATAACTAGGAAGAACAAAACATTAAGTTTAACCTTGAACATACATATTTAGCAATAGAAAATGAACACTTTATCCCAAATGGACAGAACTATGTCAACTTGGGCCTATTTATTTTGTCAAATAGTTTGCGCAGAAAAACATATCCAATGGATCCAAAAAGTTTTAACACTAAAAACTGCTTAGGAATTTAACATGTCGAATTGAGTTAGGGTGACCCACTAAAACTTTTCCTGACCTTCTTTGAATTCATGATGATGTGATTAAAAAAAAACATAATCATCATAATAATTTTGTTGGCCCGTTACATCATCATAACTCATTATATAACAAAGATTACATTTGATTTATGGATTAATAAATTGATTTTGTTATGGAAGGTTAATTGCACAAAACATTTTGTTTTATGTTGATGTTTTAATGTACTTTGGAAATTGGCAAAAATACGCTTTCATATTTTTACTTATACAAGCACCAGAATTCATTTATGGTTGTGATGATTTGTAAGAAATTGATACTAGTAGTAAGTTGATTTTTTGTAGTTTTCGAAGTACACTGCTATTATCGCTAAACGTCTGATATATGTATCTATCTCCATACAAAAACTAAAGGAATACAGAAAATGACTGCATCAACCCCACTAAGACCTAACTGACCCTATCTTAAAGGCCCATTTTGACCTGTATCTAATTTAGTCAGCATTAGTAAGTATAATGAAAAGAAATTTAAGGTCAGACCTTAATCGAGATATAGCTGAACTTTGTACAGCTGGGTAAACATCTCCAGTACCAATAACACTGTCTTTTAATGTCCATCGGCTCATAGGCAGGTGTCTGAGGTGTGCATCGTAAGGTAAAAGCATTGGGTTTCCTATGAGACCTGCCCGACTTTGGATCAGTTATAAATGTCTAATTGGATTTTGGATCAGAATATAATGATAGTCATTCTATATATTATGCATACCATTTTGTATATCAACATCATGGACATCACCATTAGCAGCGTTTATCGTTTTCTTTGTCTTTCTTTGTGCATAATAATCACTATTGTAATTGTTGCATTCTTCTGCTTTAATGAAACACGCATTAAAAGCTTGAAGTGTATCACGAGAAGAACCAAGTACTGTGAATATCACACATACCTTGTTTTATGTCTACATCAGGTTTGATGACATTGTCTAATACATTTTCCCGATCTTCAATCCTCGTAGGACGCTACTTACATGTATCAGGCAGTAGATCATTATAATAAAAGAGTTTCAAGTTAAACAACAATAAAAAGAAGGCAAACTAAATCTCATTTTGAATGAAAACTCAGAAAGATCCATTACTCCATGAGACCTTGAAGATACTACTAATTTTACATAGAGCATAAGACCATTATAATAAATGCAGATTGGTATTGTAGAGAGACACGAGAAGTCAGAAACAATTAACTATTATTGCTTTTGTTTATAACTAAGACAGGCAAGGTCAACTAACGTAAAAAAATTGACTTCTTGTAATAGATATCACCATGTATACTTGTGTTATATGTATTATTGACCTTTAGAGGCATAGTAGAAAGTAGAAACTTCAGAGAATGAGAGAAATATTAAAACTGGTCTGGTTTTGTTTGAGGCGGTATTTGACCAATATACTTACAAACAAGTCTTGGGTCTTTCTTAATCTTTTACTGTCAAATAAAAAATTAAAATATAAAGGAAACCATTAAATGGGTCAAGCAAGTCGAAAGTCGCTTTAAGAGTATTTCTAATGGATGCAACAAACTATTAGTATAGTTTGCTTAGACTGTTCTCGTTAAATAATGGTTTCAAAATAAAAGGGGGGTAATGTCATAAAAAAGCAACATACTTTCTAAGAATATTTATTTAATTAACACTATTTTTTACGTTCATTTAGATCTATAATTACGAGCATGGTACCCACGCAATGCGGCGGCGATGACAGTGACAATAATGTGGTGGCATTGATGGATGGTGACGGTGACGGCGACCGTTGGTGGCGACAAATACGTTAAGTGGTGTGTGTATTTGATATAAAGATATTGATTTAAAAGAGTAGTTGATATCCTTTAAAAGATAATATAATGATTGTATAAATTAATTCATTAAGGGTAAAATGGTAATTTCGCATGTCCCAAAAATGTTAACTTTTCAACATGGGGGTATAATTTTTATATAGTAGTATAGAAGTATAGATCAATGACGGCCAAATTTACCTAATTTGATTTACATAGACATTTTTAGCAAAAACAGATTTACTTAGAAAATTAGATGCATTTCATAATATGAAAATTTAGAAAATTAGATGCATAGCATAAACTTACTAACTAATTATAAATAACTAACAATGTGTACCAAAAATACCATTTTAATCCACAACCTAAGTACCTAACTAGTTTCTGACCAGTTTGCCATGACTTTTGTTCCATTTTAATGTCAATCAGGTATATTCATGACATAAATGGTCCCAGACTTCCAGGTGACGTATGTATTAGTGTATTACATAGAAAGCTATATAGCTTCACGCATATTGGCAGAAGGTGATGAACAATACAGTAAATATTCATAATCTTATATTAGACAAGTAAGTTTATTTTTAAAAAAAATATTTGATAAGAAGGATCTAGCACAGGTGCAGTCACACTTACTTGGGCTGTTGCTTCTAAACATTTCCTTTCTTTTGTAGTCTCGTTCTGATTGTCTATACTTTCACATTTTATGCAATTATTCGATGCAGCTGCAGAAACGCTTTGAGGCCTATGATGAGAGAACAGGTGGTAACTAGTGAGAACAAAACATTGAGTTTAACCTTTAGATATATACATATATATATATACACACACACAGTAGTAGAAAGTGGGAACTTTGTCCTAAATGGAGCAAACGATGTGAATTGAACCTCTTTAACCTTTCCGATTTGTTTACCTAAAACAGCATACACAACAGGTCCAAAACGGGTCAACTGGTCTATCGCTAAAAAAAATGCCATAACATTTTACATTAGGTTGACCCACTAAATCCCTATTGCTCCAAATCATTCTTTTTAGTAAATATAACAAACTTTAGAATTTCAGGTATAGAGTAATGTTTGAGCATGAAATATCAAGCTCAATCACAAATGAGATTTAACCACGAAAACCATTATAATCTCCTACTACGTAGTGCAAACCTAATAAATTCTTCGTGAATCTAAGGTGAATAATGGTTTTCCCAAGGAGATGTATCGATCTTTGGAGGATAATAAAAGTATATGATTTTGATGATGATTGATGTACTATATTGAATGAGTGTAAATGTGACGAATGATTATGAATTGTATTGAATGATGTTGAATTAATCTGACATCCAATCATGGGGGTATTTATAGGATGACGATTAGGGCATCTCGTATTTTGGGCCTCGTCAGATATGGGCCTGGCCCCTGAATCCAAAATGTCAATACGAGGAATAGAACATTTCAAGATTGCGATGATATACTTTTTATATTCTGTCCATATCCTTAGAGAAAATGAATATCGACCAATCCTTGTTCCCTTGGTAATAGGATGTAAAGACTTTATGCGTGAGGCTTGGCAAGGGAGTTCCCAAGGGTTGAGGAGAGTCTTTCCCAAAGGCAAGGTAAGGGAGGTTCTCAACCAATAAGGATAAGGATAAGGATAAGGATCTGCCAAGGAGTCGGCTAGGAGTTGGCTCGGACTCGACTGGGGGGATGGGAATCGGCTGGCATTCGGCTCCATCTTAGCTGAAGATCGGCTGGGAGTTAGCTTGGATACGGCTCCAAATCGGCTGGACTTTAGGTGTGATTTTGTTTATTATTTCTTCCTTTAAGGAAACCATCAAAAACCCTTTTGCCTCTTCTTTCCTCAGCCGCATTGCTCCTTATATTTCTTTTCCATCTACACCATTTATTTAAGGTAGGATTTGTACCTCATATCATCAAGTAAATTATTTATATATACTATGCAAATGTTAACTGCACAAACCAGCAACTTGGTTTTTGTTTAAGTTACATGTTTTATATTAACATAGAGAGCATAATGCTTTCATGCTTTTACTGATAGCAGCAATATATTTTCCTTATGGTTTAGTGATTGCAAACTTGTGATGATTTGGTAAGAAAAATGGATTTAAGTTGGTTTTTGTGGTATTTGAAGTGCATTGCTATTACAAGTAAGCATATAAACTATAAATTTATAAGAAAATTATAGATGATTGGGTGTGCCAGCCAAGACCTATTTCTTAATAAGTTAATAGCCCATTTTGACCCTTTCCTAACCCATCCATCTCTCCACAACTAGTCAGTATACTGAAAACAGACGTAAGGTCAAACCTTAATCGAGATATAGCTGAAGTTTGTACAGCTGTGGAAACATCTCCAGCACCAATAACACAGTCCTTTAATGTCAATTGGCTCATAGGCGGGTGCCCGACATGTACATCGTAAGGTAAAAGCATCGGATTGCATATAGTTTTGTCAGACCCGGCCCATTTCAGATCAGAATAATTACTAAGCTTCGCCTGCAAAGATGCTTTTGATGAAAGTCCGCCAAAGCTTGAAGTAGTTAAACTATCATCCGATGGGATTGGTGTTTGCTGAAGGCCCACCATAATTTCTGTTGATCAGAATAAATACGTTTATTTAATCTAAATGACAATACCAAAAGGTAAAAAGGTCACACGCCTACATTCATAAATCACGATGAAATTTGAAGGTATATGCAAATGTGCAATTCCTAATGCCCTCGGCTGAATTTTTATATGCCCTCATCAGGATTAAAAAAGCTAATAAATTCAATGACACACATCTATGCCCTTATTTTTATTCTACTATGCTTTTGCCGGACAACCAATGATTTAGGATTCAGGAAAAAGTTATTTTACTTTTCTCTTTTATGTTTAGCTGAACTAAAAAACAAACAATAAAGATAGAAGTATTTTTATTTTTAGAAACATGTATAAAAGCAATGAGTAACAAGCTAAAAAAATACGTTTCATTTACAAGTTTATAATTAGTTGTGTGATATTTATAGTTTTGATCCTACTTGGCTTTAGCAAATTTACTTAGGTTCTATTTATGCCCACCCCTATATATACGGTTTTTCTGGATTCAAGATCATCAACTCACTATATGATGCAAAATGATTTTGGGTCACTCAGATCCGTGATAATATTTATTCATGAAGCCAAACCATTTTTAGGTCAACAAAAAACTGCCATAAAATAAAAAAAAATGTAGATTTATCTCAAAATAGAACAGTCATGTTTTAGATATTGTCTAACAACTTTCACAGCTTGAACAAATATGGATATGATATTAGTCTATTAGACACAATGGTAATCATCGATGATATAACATTATTAATTAACTCTCAGATCATACCTTACAGAGCAAATAAAGATACAATTTTGTTTATAAAAATAAAAAGCCCGCATAATTGTTTATCATACCTAAACGTACGGACGGCTGGCTAACTCCCGGGACCGACAGATATGTGGTCTGCTAGACGTGGTTTATGAGAGGAAAGGGTTTTATTTTTTTATTTTTTGAAAAGTAATGGGTTTTATTTAATTTGGGAAAAACTGGGCGGGTTATTTTAATTTTGGATTAATAGAAAGCGGGAGCGAAATGAAATTGATAACTAAAAAGAGCCGTTCAAACTTAATAATTAAAAAGGCCTAAAAATTTTAAGGGTTTTATTAGTAACAGCGGTTGTCAATAAAAACTAATTGGGTGTATTAAAATTAGTACCTTGTTGTTAGAAAAATCAGGGGGCGGTTTTTGATATATAATGTACAAGTTTTTAAATATGTAATATGTTGTTAGTGACAGCCCTAAGGGTTGTCTTTATCATTTTCCAAATTTTAAAAATAATACGAGTAATAAATTATAAATAAACATAGCATCCACGTTGATTAGGTGACGAAGATGGTGACTAGTAATGTGAGTAATCAATGTTGAAGATAGTGTATGTATTATAGTTAAATAGATAAATTATGTAAATAGATGAAGGAGTATATTTTAAGAGTTTAAAGATAATGTTTGGTGTAATTGACACAAAAGTTTGAAATTGTGGCTTGGATTTGGAGTTTGAAAATTGAACTAGGATATGGAGTTTTTATTTCAATCTTTTTTACACAAACTTTTTATTTTAAAGACTTTTTCAAGATTTTAGTAGTTTTTTACGTCTAAAAATTTTTAATCTCAAATGCATATTCAAGCAAGATATAATTTGAAAAGGATTTATTCTTAAACTGGAGACTTTTGAACTTCTAACAGTTCCAAAAGCCTTTTGCCAAACCGCCATATCCACCTCTAAGAATAAGTTATGGGTTTAATATCTAACTAATGAGAATATTCAAAGGTTCATTTCATATATAAACATATGTAATAATAAGTATAATTTGATCGGTTCATATGTGAATGACTTATTTACATATACATATTAACATATCAAGTTATTAAATCATAATTTAATGGTTCTCATGATTCGTTAAATATTTAAATGCTGAACTTTTTCCATACTTACTAATTTTAATACTTGTGTATGATTCACTTGATGTATTTTTTTAACTTTCGTATTGGATCATTAAAAGTTTACGAGAGTGAGTATCCGCGTGTTGCGGCGGTGAGATGGTGGGGGTGATAGGTCATAAAGTATGATAGCCAAATGCCTTAACCATACGGGTTCCGCCATCAGATTTAAAAATTCGTTGAAAGTATATCGAATGACATCTCTAATGAAAGAGTATGAAATTTTAAGAACATATATATAATTTTTATAATTTATCGATATACGGTTTGTGAGATAAAAAATTTTGAATTAATTGGAGGAATAAATGATTTATGGATGAGAAAGAAAAAAGATGATTGTTTGAAATTTGAGGAGAGAGAAATGGTATTTGGTAAATATATAAATAATAGAAGGGGCATTTTGGGAAAGTAAATATTAAAACTTAAAATGTTAGACATAGACTTTTTGCTTTATAATATATATATATATATATATATATAATATAGTATATATATATATATAGAGGACTAAATCAAAATTGATTAATTTAATTTACTTGATAAGTATAATTGTTCTAATTGATTGATACTATACTAAATTAACATTTTTATATATGGAAAAGTGAATGTGTAACTATTATGTGTACAAGTTTAGGTACGAAACTTATTAAACACTAATGTTTTTTAATATTTAATGTATGATAAATAATTGATTGGTCCTTATTTTTTATGAATTAAATATATCAAGATGTAATGAGTTCTATACTTAAAGTTAGGTACATAACAACTTATTTATATAGTGTATCCTTATTTGATTTCAACCTCATGTTGAATTTTTTAAATCTTAGTTATGCGAAATAAGTAACATACCTCTTACACTTACATTTTAGTTATGCAAAAAGCTATTAAGGGTGGGGGGAGCGCCTCGTCACTCCTCCCCTCCCCTCTCCGATTTTTGCTTCCCCTCCCCTCCCCTAATGCTAGGATTGCCTCACCACCCCTCCCCTCCCCTCCTCACCCTTTTTCTATTTAATTTAATTTCTACTTTTTTTATTTAAAATAATAACTAAAATATTTTATTTAATAATTTAAAAATACAACTTAAAAACACAAATAAAACACATAATCTTATTCAAACACACAAAAACAAGTAAAACATACAACTAAGGTGCCGACCATCCGTACTGCTCACAAAGGGCGCGTTTCTGCGCCAAAACCATCTCCAACATCGGCCCACTGAGGTGATCGTGTGGCCTGATCACGAAGTCCATTTCGTTCTGTCGCTGCTGACTCTGGACCATCCGTGTCATCTCCTCCCCCCGTTTCTTCCTAGCCTGCTACGCTGCCATATAACCTCGCCTTCTGCATCTGCATCTTCTCCTCCCGAACTTGTTTTCTATCCTCATTGTCGCATTTCAACTTTGCGACCATCTTCAAGAACTCCTCAGATGTAATGGAGTCGGAAGTAGCAGCCTGCTTACCTTTAGATTTATGGCAGGGCGGCACGGGTCTAGCAGCATGTACTGGTGCATCCATGTGGTTCCCACCCTCCTCTTCTTGCTCCAACTGGTCCTCATTCAAGTCAATATGGACTGATGCCTCCCCGGATGAACGTACATTGACATTTGACCCTTCCGTTCTTGCCCTTTTGCTACCCGACTCCTCACAAATCCCGTCCAAAGTAAGAACCTCCGACCATTTTGGCCCATTCCTCCAAACTTGCCACGTCTCTACATGCGGAAACCCGACTTGTTATTGTATTTCCGCATATACAATGACACGACCGCCTTAAACACATCCTCGTCATTTTGGCTACTCAACATCTTATTTTTCTTAACATTGTAGATACCACAAAAACCCGACACCTTATGCTTCAAATCCTTCCATTTCGACTGACACATTTCCGGGGTACGTCCCGAATCACGTTTCAAGTATGCTTCCATCTGAAACGTCACCTTCTTCCAAAACGATCCCGCCGTTTGGATGTTTCCGACGTATGGATCCTCGAAAACATTTAACCAAGCTTTTGCCAAACACGCCTCTTCATCCTTCCCCCAATTTCGACACTCTCTTTTACCTTTAACCGAGACTTGGGTCTCGGGTATTGCTTCTTCTTCTTCCTCCTCGACCTCCTCCTCTTCTTCTTCTTGAACCTGTTCGTAGTGTTGGGATGATGAACTACCCGTGAATTGCATAAATCCGGGTTGACTTTCATTCGCGAATTGCGTAAACCCGGTATTAATTTGGTGGACATTTGACGAGTTGGTTTCAAAAAACAAGGGATCCATTCCAGTCAAGAAATCATCAACGGACTGTTTATACGAATTTTCGGTGGTGTTTCTTTGCGAAGGAGGAGGTGGTGGCATAACATCGCGATTGTTTGGAGGTAGCAGGTTTCGGCGTTTTTTTGGTAGATTGGAGAATGCGGGTTCTTTTTGTTTCTTCTCTCTATTCATTTTTGTGGTTTTTGATTGTTTAGATTGAAAGAAAAAAAAGAAAAGAGAAAGAAAGAAAGAAAGGAAGAACACGGCTGAAGCAGAAAGAAAGAAAAGGAAGAAGAAAAGAGAGAGAGAGGAAGCCGTTGGGGGTGGGACCCTTTTTTTTTTTAAGTCTGTAACGTTCGAATCTATAGGCACAAAAACCGGCACAACGCTCCCCATTTCCCTCTCCACCCTACCGGTACCGGGGGGTCGGCGCGGTGTGCCACCCGGTACCGGTCCGGTACCTATTCCGTCCCCTAGGCGCTCCATGTAGCCTTAAGGCACGGTTATCATGTTAGCTGCTTAAAATTTTTTATCACTCTAGGATGCAAAGTTTCTCGTAATCAAAAGTTCATTTAAAATTGGCATCACCCTTCAATACAGTAAGCTTCACCTATTAATTTTACTAGGGTTAAACCACAACAGATTAATAACTCTTCCCCTACTAATTGGTGCAGGGCTGTGTTATGAACTCTTGTATTTCTTTCTCTCCATTAACGTATGTACCATTATCCAAGAATTATGTTGCTTTATAATGAGATTTTTTGTTTTTTGTCAATTGATCATTATTTTGTTATGTTCCAAATCAACCCTTTTTAAAAAATGTTATAGAGATACTGCTGTTCTGTTATGTGGATGTAGTCTTTTCAGTATGTATTTGTATAGGCTCATGGTGTTATATGTTATTAAGAAATTGACCCAGGCGTTCAGAAATAAAAAAAAAAAAAGAAGATTTTCGATAGAATTTTGATATAGGGAAAATTCCAGTTGGAAACTATATCTTCTAGCATATTTTCGACGAGCATGAAAGTTACTGACAAAAATTCCTTTAAATATAGTTGAAGGAATCCATAAAAATTCTTGACAAATCGTCTACAACAAATTTCTATAGGAAATGATGCCGTTATGTATCTCGCAAATAATATGAGACATGATATTGCATGTACAAGTGTTAGCAAGATATAATTCGAATCCAATATGTAGACACTAAAATGAAATAAAACTTGGGTCTTTTCTATCGAAAGATAAAAGTTCCCAACTTGTTTGGATGGACTCATGATGGGTAAATGTGAGAGCTATAAGCTTAAATTGACTATATATGTTGGATAAATATGTTATTTTTATATTTAAGGAGGGGGTATATAATATTAGGGTTTTGTTAGTGACAACCCTTAGGGTTGTCAGTAAAAACTAATTGGGTGTATTAAAATTTGTACCTTGTTTGTTAAAAAAATCAGGTGGCGGTTTTTAATATATAATGTACAAGTTTTTAAGCATATAATATGTTGTTAGTGGGCTGTCATTATCATTTTCCTATAATATTTACCATTAAACAAATTATGTTATCTTCTCAGCTATCATAAAACACCACATATTTTTTCTTACCACCACCGCATTACATTGGCACTATACTAGTTCCTTTATTACACAAACTGCCTTCGCTGTGGTCTGTAAAATTTTATGTGACATGTTTCTTCCCTCCCAGAAACTATATAGCATCCCCTTTGGTCAGGTATTTTAAAACCTACATTTACGGGAGTGTACAAACTCCCAACACACATTCTAATTAGTTTAAATGCCCAGATATACATATGATTTTGGAGTTCATGTTACTCGATGACAGTGAATCAATCTATATGGTTTTAAAAGATAGAAGAACAAATTAAGATAAAAACATCCAAACTCATCTTTTTCTAACGGTTCCTTGCAGCATCTCATCGTACTTTTCCTTATAAAGTGCCAAATTCTGAAGATACAAAAACGAATCATATTAGTTATTAGCCATAAAGCATAGTAATATTTAACCCTAAATACAACAATGATATGATCAAGCTTTTACTTATCCCCAGTGTTGGTGAAAAGCCCAAAGAACAAAAGCTCCTGCGAGCGTTACATATGCAAAGCGGATGATATCGAGGAAAAAAAACTTAAAAAATATGCAACATTGTGAAGAACCCAAATCGAGTCATAACATTCAAATAGCTAATACACTAATATTTATGGTCTAAAATAACAATGTACCTTTTCAATTGTTCATTGAACAATTTTATTTAATTTAATTTAAAACTTACATATGTGTCCCAGTTTCACCATCCTACAATCGGATTCGCGCAATATAGGTCCCAAGTTTGATATATGCAGTCGTCGATTCCTCTAATTCTTATTGCACGTCCCTTGATATGTGTAGGTCCCCTATAATGGCTTTCTTGTCGGAAAATGTGTATTAAGACGAAGTTAGGCCTTGACTTTCCCAACATAAGAGCTGATTTGCACAATTTCCAACGAGGTGCACATTTTTAAGGGACCTACACGTCTCAAGGGACCTGCAATAAATATTGAAGAAATCAATGATCTCATATTATCGTATTTGGGACCACACATCTGTAGCCAAAGACCGTCATTCAAGACTTGCAACCTTCACTTCATATATCACAGAAATTCGGTGCTAGGATGGTGAAAGTGTAACACATTCGTGTGTTTTAATGGATTAAAAGGGAAGAGATTCGTACAATGACCTTGGAGGGACATTTGAAAAAGTAAGTTGTTATTTTAGACTATAAACCAATTTAGAATTGTTAAAGCAATTATTTATTCGTCCATTAGTAAGCACAAAACTTTTACTCTACTAGATAGCAGATAGGCCTTAAATGGGCCTGAGCTTGGATGCATAGCCATGTGCCTTAGTGGGCTTGTTTATTGGGTCTGATATAGATACGAAAACATCCCAGCCTTTGGGCCAGTGCGCTTTAGGGCCTAAAGGCTCGCTTTTCATAGGTTATCATCTGATAGCAACTATATCAATAACCCTGGTACTTATACCAAGATTCCACCAGACAGAAAACCAATTTGAGTAGAGTTGAATATGCAATAACCAATGAGAGTATGCATTCTAGTGTAGCAAAAAACAAGTTGTCCTTATAAGATCGTTATTCAACCGTGGTCGAGTCTTTGGCAAGAACCAACTTTATTTGTACAGAATGAAAATGCATACAATAAAGTTATTCCTAAGCACACAAATGCATGAAAGCAGCCTAATAAAAAGGGTCGATGAATGCACATATTGTTTAAATACGAAAATAAGGATATGCACTGATATACCATGGGAAACACCCTAAACAATATACACTAACAAGCATGCTAAGAAACGGAGAGCAGGTCTACATTCAAATATCACGTTTGATGTTTGGCAATTTCCATTGCATTCTTAAATCAAGACACTTCATACTACCAAGTTAGCGTAATAAATAATTATCCAAGATCAATTAAGATCAGTGTCACTTAGATAGTTTAGTTGCAGGATGTTGGACAGGTCAATTAGACAACTTAGCAAGCAAAACACATAAATGGCATATGGTGTACATGTGAATATCATGTGCAGAAAGGATTAAGATCCTCTCAAGTTGAAACAACTTGAGTGGTCAAGTTGGAGAAACTTGAGAATCCCATCCTTGCAGAAATGGTCATCTGTAGTTCTGTACCATGTCTTAGCAAGTAAAAAACTAAAAGCGCTGGCAAAAGGGTCCGAAATTCATCTCATATACTCAATTATTAATCAACAAGTTATGCTTAAATAGAGTAATGTATGCCTTCCTAAAACCGTCCTAGAGTTAACCCACTCATTTTGACACCACAAAGCTCAGGTATTCTGCGCTATCAGTTGTGGACTTATGGTCACTAACATTATGAGTTATGATGAAGAGTAAGGCAGATGAGTGTGTTACTGATCTTCAAAATTTGATCTGAAAATGCAATTTCTAATCACCGCCCCGAGAAATAGTCATTGTTTAAATTTGTATGTCACCACCTACAGAGTCTATCCAAAATTAGATAGTTATGTATCCCTCAACCCTCTGCACTTAGTACTCCAAAATAGAAATGTATTCGTAAGATAATGAATACATTAAGAAGGATGCACTGGAGTTGTGAGCCCATCAAGTGGAATAGCCAACTACCTTTTTGGCTAAGATGCTGTTATCTTAAATGTGGGTAAAAGGGGTTACCCTGGTTAGACCCATTACCTTAAATGTGGATAGCAATGTTTTTGGCATACAAATGGGACTCCCGTATCTCTGTCAACCTCACGTGACACAAATGCACGGATGCTTCGTACACAATTAGAGCTTCCCCCATTCCTCTTCAATACCTATGTGATATAGTTCTAAGTTGAGCGCATATAAACCCCTTAAGTTTTTCTTGCCCACCGATATGAACACTCAACTTACGTATTAAATTTTTCCAACATACTATTTACACTGACCTTGACTATAGATCCGTTCTTAATAGTTAACCCCATTCATTACAGTAGATCACACGAGAATAAATAGCAAACTAAGTAGCATCAACAATATCCACAATAAAAATAACGTTAGTAGAAGTCATAGTAATAATAAAATCATAATCATACATCACTTATTGGAAACATGTTGAGTCTTGTATACCAAATCAACGACTGGCACAAGAAAGAACTAGAAGGCATAAATATCATTCCAGTGAAGTCGCTAAAGTTCAGGAAACACGAGGCATATATATTTATAAATGCTTGTGCATTCTAATATTTGATACAACTGTTTACCGTATGCTAGTTTTATATTCTCATCTAGTTGTAAAACACTGCACTGTGTTTATTCTAGCCTTCACTAATGATGTGCATACTTGTTAACAAATAACAACTATACAATCAGTAAACATACTGTTACCAGCCAGTAAAAAAATAAGTAGAGACAGATATTTAGTGCAATTAAAGTCATATCCAATGTAATAATATTATGATAGAAAAAGTTCAGAGTTGATACCGAAGTATAAGCATAAACGCCAGCCTCCTTGGGTCCTGGAGGACTGCCCCTCCTGATGAACTTTCCATCCTTATAGATGTACAACATTGGCACACCGGTAGAAAGCTCTAAGTTGATAACCTTTTAGCAAGAAATAACACAATCAAAATAAATTACAAAGTTGTGGAAGGCATGCCCTCACTGCAAAGACAGATTCGTTACCTCTTGAGGAGTTAGATTATCAAGATACATAATAATAGACCTCAGGGAATTTGCATGAGCAACAACCATCACATGCTTTCCAGCCATTAGTTGAGGTTCAATCTGTAAAACCTTTCTATTAAACATGGCAGTTCTAATTTTTAAAGCATGACATCAAAGTAGTAAAGTTGTGATGTGCACAACCAGTTAAAAATACACAACAAATGAATCATCTTACATTGTCTTTAAAGTACGTAACAGCTCTTCCTAAGCACATTTCCAAGCTTTCCCCATTGGGAGGCCGTACTTCATAACTTCTACGCCATTTGTAAACTTGCTCTTTACCAAATACTTCAGCAGTTTCTTGCTTGTTAAGCCCTTGTAGATCACCATACCTGACAGAAAAAAGAAAAATATCGTAAACAAAACAAAACAGAAATAATAGTGCTGCCGACCCTAAAAAAAATACGATGTTTTGTAATCAGATAGAAAGGAAAAGGGAAAGATAAAAAGACACACTAGATTACATTCTCTCATTTAATTGCCATGCTTTAATAACTGGAATGGACTGATTTTTGGTGTCTTCACTGTAGATTCGGTTCCAAATTTTTGCTTCTTCGTTTTCATTATGAATAAATATAGGAACCTGCAAGTCCAATTGCATTTTATGTCAAAGATCACAACAGCTATATCTTATAACAGGTTAAAACTAGTATCCAATATATATGTTACAGAAAGGGGTATGCAAATATAATAGAAGGTATGGTGCTTATAAAGAGTACTTTTCTAAGCCCTCCAGTCTAAACCGGGATCCTAATGTCGCATCAAAGGCTTCTTTTTTGCTGTATCTGTTTTAAATTAAGAGCTTTAGCAAACTTTATTAAGAATAGAAAAAAAATACCTTCTGGCAGCAGTGTTGTGTGAGGGCAAGCATAGCTGTCATTTGAGAACGAACCAATGCTGATGTGTACACAATGTCGAACGGGATTGTACTAATTCTTTTGCCAGCTTCTATTGCTTCTTCAACACCTTTTCTTGTTAACGGCACATCAACGCAACCAGTAAACAGATTCTTTTCATTCCACATTGATTCTCCATGTCGAACTATGATCAGAGTTGATTCATCTGTCTTACAGAATACATATGACAAATTGAAGAAAATCATTTCAGTAGGTCAAGAAAACACAAAGAATGCATCGTAGGGTTGGTTAAAAAACATAATCATAAGACTAAATTATAATAATTTTGTAATCATATTTGACATACTAATAATATGCAAGAAATATATATATATATATATATATAACAAAAAGAAAAGGTATATCAGGCGAATTAAACCACATAAACCATCCATTTTGTCACCTTTACCAGACCTATTAGCTTCTGGCAAAGCAAGGTGAATAAATCTAAAGAAACAAAAGTGTTTGGCTCTGATTCTAGGTTGTCACTCACTTGCCGATAGTAATTCAGAATCCTTGGTAGGCATGGAGGTTGTGATTGAATCACAAAGGGTAGAATCAAATCGAGAGCTTTGGGTGGTACATATTTGCACAGGCCAGGCTATTTTTCGTAGTGATACTTTATCGAATCCTTCATGCTTGAATAGTAAACCCAAATGATGCTTCTTTAATGCTGTTCTAGAGCCAAAATCGCCAACATTACTTTGTACCCAGCTGGTCCCAGTTGCTTGTTTACAAGCAGTCAAAGCCATTCTGATCATACACCAGATAACTGAGTCAATAAATTACTATTACTATAACAAATATCTAAATCATATCTCGCCATATCTAAATCACCATCGTGAGTTTTAACCTAAATCATATCTCGTCATATCTAGATCACCGACCGTTGTTTTTGGTTATGTTGGAGATACACAAAACTTAGAAATGAGCCGATTTGAAAAGTTACCATGGTTTACGGTTTACCAAAACATAAAAAGGTAAACTTCTTTTAAGAGGGATATAGCGGAAAAACACTTTATCTATTTAACATAATTTAGTAACTTTATAAAAAACAAGCAGGGCCAGATCATTAGAAAATCCTTTTGTCTTTGTATATACAGGTCAAGCGTTCGATCTTCTTCGCTTTTGTCAAAATGCCCGGAGGTCCTCTGGAAAAGGTCTTTCTACCTTTGGGTAGGGTAAGACCGTCTACATCCCAGCTCCTCATATCCCCACTCCCGGCAAAATGACCAGAGGTCCTCTAGAAGCACTATTTCTAACTTTACCTTTGAGCGAGGTAAAACTGTCTACATCTTGGCTCTAGGAATAACCATTGATTTTTTTATATATATAATAACTGGTTTCTAAATAAAATTATATAATCATTTTGGCAATCTACCAAACTAGGCTTCCTAGTATTTCCAGTATCATGGAAAATTATACTATGATGTTGGCAACAAACTGAGAATGTAATGTAACTAGTTATACATGAAAAGGACAAGATATACTTACCTTTAGATATAGACGCAGGATCATGAAAAAAAAAATGATTTCAAAAATCTGTTGATATATGTGTGTGTGTGTGTGTGTATCGAAAGGTACAGTCCGCCTCAATGGATCATCGTATACTTTCCCACAAGTCAAAGATTTGCTAAAACTCACAAAATTTGACCTTTTTTCCGGCCTTTTCTGTATTGGGCCAAAAGAACTGTGCCTTTCGAATTAAACGTTCTCTTTCATTTGTGTCTATTTATTATTTATTCTTTCGTCTTATTTTAAATATTTTAATTTCATTGTTGAAGTGTTTTTTCTTATTAATTTTGACAATAAATATTTTTTATTTATATTATATAGTAGTTTGATTGATGCAAATTATATCAATAAAAAATATAAAATCCAATCTATTCATATAAATTATAACAACTTTTCTATAATACAAACAATAATATTTACAGTCAAACTTAAAAAAAAATATTTAAAAAGTCAAACTATGATACTTAAAATGAGATGAAAAGAGTAATAATCAATATTAAATATAAATAGAAGTTTTAAATTTGAGTACTTTTTTAAACTAATGTAATAGGTAAAATTATTTATTAAACTAAGAGTTAAAACTCGTATATGGATAATACGAATTTCGTTTCATGTTGTAGCTAGAGATATGGATATGTGGGTTTAATATGTATGTTATAAAATCTCTATATATAATAAAACAAGATTGTTTTTTATAGGTATTATTCGAAAGATTTTGATTTGGCAAATTCATATTTCACTTAAAAATTCTTTTTATTTAATTATGATGTTATATGTATATAAATAAAATAGAAATAGTTCTTTACATATTTAATTAAAATATCAATCATTTATTTAAAGAATAAAAAATCTCTCTTATATAATATTATTACAAATAAAATGTATTTTTTTATTTAGTTGATTTATTAACTATATAATTATTGTTTTAATTGAATTATTAGATTTATATTAAGTTATTATGTTTTAAAAACAGATATTACATAAAAAAATTTAATTTATTTTATATTTTAAAATTTTAATTAACATGATCGGGTTAAACCCGAGTTGATTAACTAGTTATATAAAACAGAAGGATTGCAAATGCTATAGGTTTAGATAATAATACGAGGTCATCGTTTACATGCAATAAATATGTATCATACGTTTAACCAGAACAATACCCGATCGTTGACCGTGTTAGAATAAATAATTAACAAAAATACAAATATCTCATAAAATTAACAAAAATGCAATTGAAGACATGTTGAAGTTTGTATATAAAAACGAGATGGGTATCCGTGCAATGCGGCGACGATGGCGGCAACGGGTGGTAATAGTGGCGGTGGTGGTAACGATGTGGTTATTAATCTAAAACTAATTGCTGTAAAAGGTAGTGTAGTTATTTTATGGTTAAGAGATTTATCTTTTGTAAATAGTTTTATTAAGAATATTATAAAGATATTAGGTGAAAATATTTAAATTAATTAATAAAAGAGATAGATGGTTTGGATAAATATGGGTGTAAAGTTTCTTTTTAACTCTCTACCTTTAAAATATATAAAATAACCTTAATTTTTAACACATTTCTAACTCTCACACTAAATCTACCCAATATATCTATACTATATTAATAAATAAACTACCATCCTTCTTTTTAACTCTCTACCTTTAAAATACCTAAAATAACCTTAATTATCAACACATTTCTAACTCTCACACTAAATCTACCCAATATATCTCTAAATTATTTACACCCATATTTATCCAAACTATTTATCTCCTTTATTAATTAATTTAAATATTTTCATCTAATATCTCTATAATATTCTTAATAAGGTTATTTACAAAAGATTCATCCCTTAACCATAAAATAACTACATTACCATTTACGCCACTAGCACCACCCGTAGCTGCCACCACCGCCGCATTGCGCGGGTACCTATCTCATTTAAGTAAACATATGTATATACTTTTATAATAATTATCAACCCTTGTATTTTTGGAAACTTTAGAATGGTTAGATAAAAAAGCACCAAATTGCCCTTAATAAACACTCCCTATGAAAAGGGTTATTAGAGATTACCAAATTTGGCCTTAATGAATTAATTTACACTTTAAACTCTTATCTTGCTAATTTACACTTTAAGTCTTTATCTTTTAAAATATTTCAACTATCACCATTATATCAACTTACACGGTTACACCACTCGACACTAATTGTCGATGTCATCACCACCCCTCACCGACACCACTAAATCATCGTCGCCGTCAGCGCCACGACATTACGCCGATACCATGCTAGTATTAATTTTAAATATAGTAAACAGAATTACCGAAGTGTTATACACATTTTAACCAAAGTATTTTTAAACATGTATTAATTATTATGCATGTATTAAGTGATTAATTAATATAAATAAACTTCACAAAATGATTAATTAACATATGGCGGCGACGATGTGGTGGTAGGTGTGACAGTTGGTGGCAGATGATGCATCGATTGGTGTAGATTATTGATATAAAGGGTTAATGGAGATATTTTAAAAGATAAAGGATTGATAGTGTAACGTAATCATTAATGTTAAAGGGTAGTGTAAGTGAAAATATTTGAGTGCTAAGTGAAAATATTATATATTTTAAGGGTAGTAGATTAAAACATTAAATGGAACGGCATTTTAGACATTTCTCACCATGTAACTTTCAACATGTGAGTATTTTCTTTAATAAGTAATATAAATTATGTTTATTTAATGTGTTAATAGGCATAAATTTCACAATATTACATATATACGTAATATTATCAATATATACTTGGTCATTTTCCAAAAAAATGTTTTTTTCTACCGTATGAGACTATGAGTAGCATTGACATCGACAACCTCGAGCACTTTTACCATATTATTATCTGTTGCGTTGACGTCGATAACCGTATTAAATTTTATTGCTTATATGTTTGTCTCGCACTTTTGTTTTTGGGTCAACAAACCATGTTGAATATATATAAACCAAAAAAATGAGTTCCCAAAAAGACAAGTTGTTGACTTGTTGATATTTTAACGGAACATATGAAATTTAGATGACCTCTTATCAAAGGTGATGTCCGCATTTAAATCAATTGTGAGTTTATTCTTCTTCTCTTTCAAGTGAGTAATGGCTTCAAAATCCTAAAAGAAATATACAAAAGGTAAAGTGATGTTTTATACTTTTATATATATAACATGAATGATAACATCAATATCTATATAAAAGTTTGTTAATGAGTTGTTTTATTAAAGATTTGTTAAATATAAAAACGTGATATACGTACATCAAAAAGTAAAAAATTGGTTATAGACATATTGCAGATGAAGAAAATATGAAAGATATGAATATAAAACAAATTACTTGTTAGTATTTTTAGAATTGTGATGTTTAGAATATAAAAAAAAAGTTTGTTGTATATATAATAGTGTTGAAAATACTAATTTAGGCAGCTAATTAATTAGATTTAAGAATTAAAAATTTGGTAAGTATCTTAATTGCATATACACGTATAGCTTTTTTTTATACTAAAATAACTTATCAATTCTTTTAAATTTGAGGGGGTGCTTGGTTCATAAAGGGAAAAGGGGAAAGGGTAAAGGAAAGAGAAAAGAAATGAGTGGGTAATACTTTCACTGTAGGGTTGGATTATTATTATTATTATTATTATTAAAATCAAAACAAAACATAGAGTCGATTGCTTTGATAAAGTCTTCAACTTTATTGATCCTTTCACCATATCTTCCTTCCCCCTCTCTCTAATAATACATAGTTTCAACGACAACCACCACCACCCGCTAGAAGTTGTCATCGACCACCATCACCATATCCCAACTCCTTCCTCTCTCTCTAAAAATATATATCTTCCACAACCACCACCACCCACCGGAAGTTGTCTTCGGCCACCATCGACAACTTCATTATATCCTCTCCGGTCGGCACAAACATACACACATATGTCTATATATATACGCCATGACAGAAACATATATATACATAAAAATCACACCCAAGGAGCGGTGGTGGTTCTTGTTTCAGAAGATGTCGAATGGTGGTTTTTGGTGGTGGCGGATGTCGGACGGGGGTTGTTGGAGGTGAAGTCCGATGGTGATGCCGGGTGGTAGTTTTGGACCAAGTCAGTCGTAGCTAGAGAAAGAAGAAGATTTGTAAGTAATGATTACTTTACCCCTCAATTTATTGGGTAATGCTTCATTAATCACTTCTTAGTATCGATTATCTTTGCATACAACAACCAAACATCTATAATCATTCTCTTTCCCATTCCTTACCCCTCAATACCTCTTACCAGGCACCCCGAATTTGAAAACAAAAAGCTGACACGGTTGGTCAAAAGTTTGACTTTTAGTTTTAATGGTTTGACTTTGATTTTAGATGGTCAAGATTGAATTGGGTATGAATTTGGATGGTCAAGATCAGTTTTTAAAAATTATTTTTTTATCTCAGCTCTACCGGCAATATATATAACTTTATATTAAATTACATATCTATAAATTTTAATTATAAATAACATTAGTTCTTGACATTTAAATTGAACAGTTAGTTTTTACATATATCCTCAACTTTAAAATTATAAGTTTTTATGAGTTAAATGTATGAAGTTCTAATATATCGTAAGACCTGTGTCCAGTGTTGGACACAGGTGTAACACCCCGATTTGTAAAAATGTGGATTTCTATAAAACTTAAACATAAAACATAAAGTGTTGCTTATAATCTCATTTGATTCCTAACAGAATCAATAAAACATAATAAATGTTTTAAAAGACGTTACCAACATTATCATCACAATAATTCTCATGAAATCCACAAACAACATAGCAAATGTCAGACGGCTAAATAATGTTTACTTAAATAAATGCAACTACAGTGTAACCTCTATAAATTAACGAGAGAAAGTACCCGCGCGTTGCGCCGGTGAGATAGTGGGGGTGATAGGTTATATGTAGCGATAGAGCATAGAGTGTGATACCCAAATGCCTTAGTCGTACGGGCTTCGCTCTTGGATTTAAAAAAATCTCTATACTTCATTATTCAATTGCCTACGAACTGAATATCGCATGCTGAAAGAATAGAAATGTCATCTAAACAAAGTTGATGACATACTAAAACAATCATACTATAGAAGATATGACATGGATTTTATATAGTAATCTCAACTTTCTAGCAACTTATACTTAAGGAAAGTGTAGAAAAGGATCGTTTTTATAATGTTTGAATATTTATGTTCTCAAGTTCATCTTTTCAAGGTCCATTTTAGATTTGGAATGGTTTGGGTTGAGTGCACTAAAAAAATGGAGTGAGGGCATCTTCATAATAAGTCTTGGGCTTTGATGAAAAATGTAGTGCTCTACCTAGCTAGCTAGCTAACTAACCATGTTGCTTCTTCGTTACTATCCTCCTTAGCTGATATATGAGGGACCCAGGCCAAATTCTTCTCGCCTGATACACTCAGCTGATTCCTCTTGGCTTCTACATTTGCAAATGATTTTTTTTTAAATTTATATACTTGTGCCAATGGATTAACCACTTGACTATATTCCTCCTCTTGCACAACCTACTTCTACGTAAGAGGAATAAGATAAGGGGCAAATTAAATATCCCAATGTGACCATTAAAAGAAGGCTTATGAGTCGCAAAGTATGTACATTTGGGATGATGGAGCTAATATTTGTTCGCTTATTAAAAAACTCGCCTAAGAAACTTTAATCATCCATTATTATTACTAATTATATCCGGGGCTTTTAGTTTTTTCCCAAAGTCGATCGAAATAACAAGACAATTATGATGTAATTTGATATGCTTAAAATTCCAAGTTTTCATATGATGAATTTGCGTATCTAATAAGGTTAGAAATTTAAGAAACTTTATGTTGTAATTGTAGTAATAAAGATTAGTTTTTTAATGAGATGTATCCATGGTTGGAACTGTGTCAGATTAATGCTAAAATTCAGTATATAAAGATTGTTTTTTTTTTTATTTGATTCATCCGGTAACAACTTTTTGATGTTTATTAAAGATTTAATTCAATTAGGTTTGATAGAGGAAAGTTCAGATTGGATGGTGAATGGTGAGTACAAAATTAGGGTTCATAGTTTGGGGATAATGATAGTGGTGATGATGATAAAGAATCCACCTCAGCAGTCAACGTTGACATTTTAACGACAGTTAACCGATGTTTGACGTTATAAATTAATGATTTTCCTTTATCGATTACTATTTAAATATTTAGTTCTTATAGTAATCGAAACCTAAATACATTTATTTTATTAGGAATTTTAGGTAAATAAATTCCCTTTTTATAAATTTAACCCTAAAACAATAATTACTCGGCACGTATGCTATTTATTTTGAACTACACTTATTTAGTGCAAAGTCTTTTTTCCCATTCAATGCATTCACCTAAACACTATCTCTATATTTTCAACTACACTTATATACGAAGTATTATGTTATCACCACCAATACATTCATTGAATTCCATATCTACCCACCAATACATACTTTACATTCCTGTATAGCAATGACTTTCTAGTATAAAATTGTTATATTTTAACTTTTTTTTTTCATTTATATGTTAAAATAGGCAGCCATGGAGTTTGTTTTTTGCAACATCTACCAGAAAACGGAGGTTACAAATCATTACAAATATACAGATCATAACGTTAGAATTGGTATTCTCGGAATTTTCTTATATTGTACCGTCTAGCCAAAAAAAATCTTATTTATTCTCTTATTTAGGTGTAATTGGAATTGGATGTTGTGTAATCCTCATGATTTAGACTATGTCAATTGAAATGCAAAGATTCATGACCAATTATTTGTTTCAAGCAAGAATAAAACCCCAAATCGGTTCATTGATATAAATATCTTTTTCGCACCAAAGCTTCTTGCTTCATCTACACTCTTTTCAAAATGAACTGTTCATAAAGATTCAGAATAGGTTATGAAAGTGAATCAGATTCTTCATATTTTTTTTTTGCACCCAGATTTCAATTATATTTTCTTTTTACGATGTCTTTCACTACAACAATTTTCTCTAGTTTTACTTGTTTCTTTTTGCTAAATACAGCCCTTAGGGCTGTGTTTAAGGTGCATAAATTATTTGTACATTTACCATGAAAATCAGGGGGTGAACTTTTAATATGGAAGGTACAAGTTATTTTATGCACGTTAAATACAGCCCTTAGGGCTGTATTTAGGGCTGTATTTAAGCATTTCCTTTTTTTTAAAAGATCATGTTCATTGGAGATTATTGCAGGGTGGCCGGAGTAGTGGTGGGTTGGTGGTCGAGGGGTGGTAGCCCGATGGGTTGTGCAGTGGGTTGTTGGTTCTGTGGTAGTGGTGCTGTGGTGGAAGTGAAGTTGCCTAGATCTAAAGTGGTGGTGGTTGGTTGTTGGTGGTGCAGTGGTGCTGGTTGTCGGAATGAAGACCGAAAACACCTTTTCTTTCTAGATCTAACAAAACCGGCCAGAAGTGGTGATAATTATGTGCTGGTAGTGACCAACAGAATTTTTTTTTCTATACTTCAGTTTTTTATGAGATGGTTTTCTTTACAAGAGGTTAGTTCAACCGGTCGACTGAATGAATCGGTTGACACAAAAGAGGCTACTTCATACTCACATTTCCTGTAACACACATTCACATTCCCTTGTGACATACAGTCACATTCTATTAGTTTGTGTTTTCTAAAAATAAATTGTATCAAATTTTCTTTTTTCACATTTAAAGTTATAGTAAATCATTACAAACATGACACAATGTAACATTTTTGACGTATCACATTTTTTTAACATTTTCAAATTAAATATTACAATAAGAAAATAAGTTCAATATTTTATGAAAATATAAATTCTAGTTTGCCATCCTTTCCCCTTATTATCGGGTAATGAAAAGAAATAATCTCACATAATTCTGAACATCGTTATTGGTATGAGTATAACTTGTTGAAAATACTTTCAATTTGTTATATTTTGTTACGTTTTTGATGTGATTTTGTATATGTGCTTTTAATAATTCAAGAGTTATAAGAAGTCCTAAATGAGAATGTAATTCTTATAATCACGATTTCAAGTAGAGGAAGTTGAGGGACGAAATCAAAATGTTTTCCAGGCAGACTATAAGAATTACATTCTCATTCAAGACTTCTTATAACTCTTGAATCATTAAAAGCACATAAACCCATTCACATTGAAACGTAACAAAGTATAACAAGGCGAAAGCATTTTCAGCAAGTTATATTCATACAATAACAATGCGAAGAATTGTGTCAGATTATTTCTTTTGATTACCCGTAAAATAAGGGGAAAGGATGACAAACTAGCATTTGTATATTTGTAAACTATGGAACTTAGTATTTTCCTATTGTAATATTTAATTTCAAAATGCTATTAAACAATGTGATACGTTATAAATGTGGCATCGTGTTATGTTTATAATGATTTACTATAATCTTAAATGTGATAAAAAAATTATATTCATACAATAACAATGCAAAGAATTGTGTCAGATTATTTCTTTTGATTGCCCGTAAAATAAGGGGAAAGGATGACAAACTAGCATTTATATATTTGTAAACTGTCGAACTTAGTATTTTCCTATTGTAATATTTAATTTCGAAATGTTATTAAACAATGTGATACGTTATAAATGTGGCATCATGTTATGTTTGTAATGATTTACTATAATCCCAAATGTGATAAAAAAGTTTTTTTAATAAAATTTCTTTTAAGAAAACACAAATTAATAGAATGTGACTGTGTGTCACAAGGAAATATGAGTGTGTGTCATAAGGAATGTGAGTGTGAACCGACCTTTTTTTTGTGTCAACTGGTTCATTTAGTCGATTGGTTAAACTAACCTCTTTCTGTTAAAAAAACCATTTGATAAAAAATCAAAATAAAAGAATAATAAAAAAATGTTCCATTCGTCACTAGCGCAAAAACACCAACCACCACTTCCGGCTTATTTTGATAGAGCGAGAAAGAAAATGTACTTTTGAAGCTTCATTCTGACAACCATTGTTAGGTCCAGTTTTGCTGAAAACCGGAGACTCTTCAGTTGCATCTAGAGACCAGAAGATTTGTCCAGAAATATAAGAAGTTCAATGGCATGTGTACAGTTGATGCCACTAGAGCTTCTCTCCAGTCAAGATCTGCCAGAACTAAAGACATTCCAGTTGAAGTCGAAGACAACAATTGGATGGGAGGGAAACACACATGGCAGCGAAGCTCAGTGAGTGTTTTACCCAGATCAAAAAATGAAGCTTTTTCCAGTGTAAAGTACTTACGAAGCTTTACAATAATTATGAGGAATGCCTTTGTACTTTACATGCTTTTATCCAGACAATACCTTTTGTCTGTGCTTAAAGTAAAAAAGTGAGTAAAGTAGGTTGGATAAAGTGACTTTATGTTTTACTTTATCAAGCATGTTCAATGAATTAAATACACTTCCTTAAATGCTCTCAACCATATTTTGTACGCCAAGGTTGACATCCCAATGTCAACCTTTGCCTATTAATAGAGGCCTTTGCACAACTAAGAAACAACTTTGCATATCCTGACTTTGCATATTCTTAGTGAACTTGTGCATTATCCTCTCAATCGCAAAAAGAAACATTTTACAACTTTAAATGTTTTGATTGTTAAGAGAACTTCCAAATATTAGATCATTTGTATTTCTAGGTTGTTAGGATATTTACATATCTTTGTTACATCTTGGTTCTGTAACAACTTTGTATTTTGTTTAAGATCAAAAATAAAATACATTGAAAATTACAACTTGGTCTCATCAGATTTACTTTGTTGTATTTGATACTTGCATTGTCTTTACCAATTTACATTGTCACCTTAATAAGTAATCCTCCAGATGACCTGGTATATCGTTCATTGTAACTGCCCAAAGTCGAGTTGAGTGAACATATTTCAAAGCAGTTCATTAACATAGAGGTGTTTTCAGTAGTACCATCTTTTGAGTTGGGACTTACAACGATCACTACCGCAACACCAGCAACCAACCAACCACCACCACTTTAGATGTAGAGTTAACTTCCATCGCATTAAATGATTGTACTTCAAAATAAATCGTATAGTTATTATTTTCTTTTACCACTAAAAGTATTCCGATAATAAGAAAAAATATGTATTTTTTTATATGAAGTTTCAAGTTTGAATCCTGCTCTACGTATATTTGAAGGTTGTATTAGGGATTTTTTCCGTCAGAAGGACCTATTTAAAACAACGTATGCAAAACCTCTAGATATGGGTGTTATTGAGTCGAGCTCGAGCTGGACGCACTGTGTAGGCTCAAGCTCGACTCTTTATAGTTACAATATGGCTTGAGCTCGGTTCGAAAAGCTCAAAAAAGACTCGAGCTTGGATTTTTATGTCTATAAATATGGCTCGAGGTCGATTCTAAACTCGAAAAGCCCAAAAGGCATGATAAGATTTAACAATTCAAGTATTATATATACAACTCTTATGTCTTTCAACCAAATGTTGGTCACGGGTTCAAAACCTTTGAAAGACATATTAGGAAGTCCTTGCCAATGAGGTGGGACATAAGGTTTTTCTTTAGCGTTTAGCTGAGAACGGTAGTGGGATTTCCACCAACAGTCATGCTCTCGGATTGACTGTACTGGTGATGTGGTCGATCTCTACCAGACGATGAAGAGGCATGCCGCTGAGTCCAATCGACACTGCTGTTAAAAAAAAAGTATATATGTAATATATTAAAAGTTCGAAAAATTTGATAACTATTTTAGCTGAGCTATGTAAAACTCAAACTCGTCTTTATATTTTTTTTGACTTTGAATTTAGAGTTCGTGCTCGAGGTCAACTAAACAGCTAATCTATATGCTAGGATAAGTTTATAGTGTCTTTTTAATTTATATTGTACACAAGGCAGATTATCTACAACAAAAACAACAATGGTACCAATCTGACAAAAGTCGGTTTAGGAAGGTTTGAAGTAGACAACCTTACCCCAAGGTAGAGAGGCTTCCAAAAGGACCTCCATGCAAAAAGAGGCTAAGGTTAGAGAGTGTAGCGAGTTTAGTAACCATATCGCCGAGTATCGTCTGACTTTTATTTTATATTGTACACAAGGCATATTGTCTAATTGGGATTATTAATCCATGGCTGCGAGTGTTGGTTGGGCTTATTCTTCTACCACCAATGCTACTAATGATCTGGTATCGTTCGGTTTCCGTCACATTTTGGAAATCTATGCTTGCAATGTTTGAAATTCAAGTTCAATTTTATATCGTTTCTGTAACATTTGCGAAATTTGACTTTAGTTGACCCGTTAGACATATGTACTTTTGACTTAATTGGTATTAATTATGTGTTATATGATCGAGTTGCTTCAGATATAATCGTGTTCAAGGTGTTTATGGAAATTAATGATCGTATGAGTAAATTATGTTAGTGGAATAGTCAAGGTTGTTTGGTAGTTTTAGTTGGTTGATTAATGAATGTTAAAGGTGAATTATGGTGGAATTTAGTTAGTTAAGTGCATGGACTATCCATAGGTTAACCCTAACCCAAACCCATGCCCATCTCCCCACCCCAAGTCTTGATATCCTCCCTCCCTCCCATTCATTCATTTTCTTTATCTCTTTCTCTCTCTTAAATGTAAGAGCATTTAACTCTCTTGCACTCTCACTCTCTCTCTAAATTTAATACATCAAATTAAATGTTTCAAGCAAGACTTTGTTAGTGATTTTCATTAATATCATCATCTTTTCATCATATCAAAAAATTTGGGTTTGTAAGTGCAAGGAAACTCCTTATTCGGGTCATTTTTGGGTTTGACACTTTGGTGGAAGATTTGGTAAGTTAAAACTATCTCATATTCACCATTACATGTTTATAATCATGTTTCTAGTCATATTCAAGTGTTTTCGGGTCACGAATTGAGCCAAAAGTCGAATTAAGGTTTGTTAGGGTTTGTAATGGGTCAAAGCGAATTTGAAACTAGATTTGATGTTTTGAAGTGAAATCTTGGAATGGGTTATGTTCATTTGAGTTTGTTTATGTCCAAATGTATGCATTTAAGTTTGAAATCAGGTCCTAGATCTTCCTAGGTCGTCTATGGGGTCAAAATGAGTGTCTTGGGGGTGTTTGGCTCGTGCTGGTGCTGAACTGGGTGGGTTGCGGCGCAGCTATACAAGTTGCGGCGCAGCTGAAGTGTTCAGTTTTTGAGCTGCAGCGCAACATTAAGTTGCGGCGCAATTGGGGTCTTTAATCAACTAACTTTTTCCTAGCTTTGGTTCTAGAATCCTAGGATCGTCCCGACCTTTCCGGAATGTCCTCTTATGACCTTATTGGTGCTCTACACAAGACAAACTATTTGTTCAAAGTCGTGAGTCACTTTTGGAACCAAACTTGAGATATCAACTCAAACTATATATACATATATACATATAACTTTTGATCCGTATGTCCGTTTTAGACGTGTGACCTATCGCTGGAATCGTGAGAGAGTATACTTTCTCATGGTATCATCCTTTCTAAGTCAATTATTTCCCATTTCTAAAAATGTCTTGTCAAAGTGTCTTGTATATACCCGGGAAGGTTGTTTAAGCGTTAGTGGGTTTGTGACTCGACTTAAACTTGCTAGACCAACTTGTTAGGGTTATTAGAGTTGAATTTGATTGTATTGGGATGTACATTGATAGGTTGCGATCGTGTGGCGAACATTGCACGCTTGTAGATTAATCTAAACTTTTTGTAGCCGCTCAAGGTGAGTTCGTAGCCCCTTTTCCTTACATGATTTTGGGGTGAAAAGTGTACAACTTGTTTCATTGGTTCGTTTGATTGTTATGTGTTCGTTTATGTAAGAAATCGAGGTTATGTGTTCATTTGCTTGTAAATTAAGGTTTTATGATTTTTTGCCTAGTTTATCAAGGTTATGTGTTCGTTTGCTTTATGAATCAAGGTTAAATGATTGGTGGGCTAGTTTATCAAGGTTATGTGTTCTTTGGCTTTGTGAATCAAGGTTGAATGATTGTTTGGCTATGTTATCAAGGTTATGTGTCCGACTAATTTGTAAATCAAGGTTCTATGATTGTTATGCGTTCGTATCAAGGTTATGAGGATCCAATCAAGGTTTCAAGGCTTGGTGATCGTTTAACGATCCCAATTATGAGATCATTTAATGACCCAATCAAGGTTTCAAGGTTATACGATCATTTAATGATCTAATTATGTTCGTATTAAGGTTAAACGGTTGTTATCCCGACACTTGTTTCTTATAGTCAAAACCAACGAACTCACCAACTTTATGTTGACGCTTTTTAGTACGCTTTTCAGGTAATCAAGTGAATCAAAGACGTGATGGATGATTGCATTGCATGTGATAGGATTGAGCTTGGACTTTTGTGGATCCGTGATTCGTTGCACCCGTTTATGGGTTATGTCTAGGATCGTTAGCCATCATTTGGACTATCTCTTTTGTAAACTATTGATGGTGTTGTGCTCCTTGTGCATTATTTGATCCATAACTTGTATTTGTACTTGAATTATGTATGGATTACTCAATCCTTGAATGCATTTAGCATCTCTACTTAATTTCCATGTCACGCTGAGCTTTTCTACTAATGCCTTAAGTTTCCGCCTTGTTGGGGTGTTACAGTTTCTACTTGGATTTTCATGCTCTTATTATATCATAAGTTTGCCATGTAACAATTTTAATATAATTTATAGTCTAGGTTCTACATTTAGGATTAACCAGGGGGGAGATTATAATTATGAGATAAGAATATACCATACTAGTGTTCTTATTCCTTTCCGCCTTTGATTAGGATTAACTCACATGATTTACAGTTTTCCCTTTGTTATGGTTTCGAGTTTTAAAATTTGTGATGCAGACTACTACTGTTCTTTAGCCTTTTTTTCAATTTGTATCTCAACGAGGCTATAGGCATTGACAATGGAAATACCTTTTTTAGTTAAGGAAATGGCAAAGCTGCATAGAAGTTGAGTGATGTGTTGCTTAAAAGTTTAAATAGGAAAATACTTGTCTTTACTAGAATAGCACGATACTCGCACAATGCGTAGTGGTGGCAGCGGCGGTGAACGGTAGTGGTGGCGGCTTCAAGTGGTGTAAATAATTGATGTAAAAGTAATTTCTTTAAAGTTTATATGCGAAAATACTCTTCTTTTATTAGAATAATGTATAAAAATGTAATAAAATACTACCATAAGGGTTTTGTTATCTAATAAGTGTACAAGTTATACATGCTTGAGGGATGGCTTGATAACTAGCAACTGAAATCTTCAAGGTTTGTGTATTTAAAGGGAAGAAGGCAAACTACTGAGTTACGTGACACTAGAAAATGTATTCTGATAGTTTGATTTTGCTTTATCTTCCCGTGTTGCGATTCCATGTAACAATTTTAATGTAATTTATGACATCTTGCAACCATTGATGGTTTTATTATGGGATTATTACCTATTAATGTAACTAATTATGCTAAAATGTCTATGTTATGTAAAGATCTCGTAAAATGTCTATGTAATGTAATGAACTTTCAAATTCTGGTTATTGAATGTACCCAGGTATATGTGGCAACCATATAAGTTGCCACGTGTAAGTTTTTGATTCGTCATGTACATCCAATAATCGGAATTTGAAAATTCATTACACGACATAGACATTTTACAAGACCTTTACATAACATAGACATTTTAGCATAGTTAGTTACATCTATAGGTAATAATCCTTTTTATAATTGCTATACTAAATGCAGGATATAAATGGAGATATCAGATCTCATGACATAGAACCTTTAACTCCACATTCCCTTATAAAGATGGGCTCCAGGTTAGGCTAATCACCATATGTATCTTCTGTAGACAGGCATACGCATTTTATAAAGTCATAAGCTGGACATTTCTGCTATATGTATATGTTGAGTGTTCATTTTTTGCTTGCAGAGGGGGCGGTAACATGGAGGATCTCGACGGGAAATGCACTTAGTGTTGTTGGTTCTCAATCTCAGGCAGTTCCTGTATTGGTATCTCTCCTAAGATCAGGGTCACTTGAAGTAAAGATGCAAGCAGCTACTGTTTTAGGGTCATTGTGCAAGGAGAATGAACTATGGGTCAAAGTATTGCTTGGGGGTTGCATTCCTTAGCTTCTAGGTCTTCTTAAGTTTAGTAGAAGGAAGAGTAGCAGCTGCAAAGACCATTTATGCTGTTTCTCAAGGGGGAGCCAAAGATCATGTTGTCTCCAAAATCTTTTCCACTGAAGGGGTTGTTCCAGTTTTGTGGAAGCAGCTAGAATCGGGGCTCAAAGGTGGACATTTAGTTGATGATTTGTTGACCGGCGCATTAAGAAATCTTTGCAGCAGCACTAAGGGGTTTTGGTCAGCAACAATCCTTGCTTGCTTGCATGCATGATGGAGGATGCATCTGTTTGCTCTCGGATAGTAGATGTTGATGCGACGAAACTACTTCTTAAGCTATTGAAGCCTGGCAATGAGGCTCCTGTAAGAGCACAAGCAACGCTGCTCTGTAATACCTTTCAGCTTCCCTATATAGTGATTTAAGAACCTTGATTGATGCTTTTGGATTCTTTGGGAATATAGTGATTCCTTGAGATTCAATCTTTGGTAGTACCATAATCTTAACCCCCATATTCAAAATCTGAATTGAAAACTAGAAAGTCTTGTAATGATATTTTCCAGCATATATACGTGTGAATGCATGTGTATACCTGTAGATCTTTGGCAATAGTTGGGTAGACGTTCCCGATTCTACCAAACGGGATATCCTCTGGATGTGAGTATATCCCGTTTGCAGAGGGTAGGCACTTCTCAAATTGATACACATTTCCAAAGGGTATCCCGTTTGCTAGAATCAGAAACGCCTACCCAACTGTCGCCATGATCTACAGTTATACATATTAATATGCATGCATTCACACATGAAAATATTATGACCAGACTATCCTGTTTTCAATTCCCATTTCGAAAAATTAATTGGGGGGGGGGGGGGGTAGATTATAATACTAACAGAGATTGAATCTCAAGTCACTATATTCCCAAAGAATCCAAAAGCATCCATCAAGGTTCTTAAATCACTATATAGGGAAGCTGACTTCCCACGTGAAATGCAGTATTTTGAGTTTGATTTGCGAAGTAGCAGGATGAATCCATTAACAGGCTCAACTAAAAATAAATTCTATAGCAAGCTGCTCAAGCAGGTGTGTCGTTTACTGGTAATAACTAACAATATAAGTAGTGTTTTATATTTATGTCCATTTTTTTAAAAGTATAATATAATATGATGTATTGATGAGTGATTTATTTTAGGTTTTATCCTATGGTTTTTGGCCATTTTTAATGTAGATGAGTTGAAATGAGTGATCTTTGAGCAGTTGAGGCAAAGTTCATTATCTGCACAAGACGAAGAATCTAAGTTGAGGCAGCTACTAGATCTGATAGATACACGTGAAAATGCATTTAGTGCTGTTGGTTCTCATTCTTAGTGTATTGGTATCTCTCCTAAGATTAGTGTCAGTTGGCATAAAGATGCAAACAACTATTGTTTTAGGTTCATTGTGCAAGGAGAATGAAGTCAATGAACCACACGGGGGTCAAAGTATTGCTTGGGGGTTGCATTCCTCCGCTTCTAGGTCTTCTTAAGTCAAGTTCAGTAGAAGGAAGAGTAGCAGCTGCAAAGACCATGCTGTTTCTCAAGGGGGAGCCAAAATCATGTTGGCTCCAAAATCTTTTCCACTGAAGGGGTTGTTCCAGTTTTGTGGAAGCAGCTAGAAAAGGGCTCAAGGGTGGACAAATAGGTGACGATTTGTTGACCGGCGGATTAAGAGATCTTTGCAGCAGAACTGAGGGGTTTTGGTCAGCAACAATCCTTGCTTGCTTGCATGCATGATGGAGGATGCATCTGTTTGCTCTAGGATAGTAGATGCTGATGTGACGAAACTACTTCTTAAGCTATTGGGACCTGGCAATGAGGCTCTTGTAAGAGAACAAGCAGCAGCTGCTCTGAAATACCTTTCAGCTTAGTGCAAAGAAGCAGGGAAGGAGATGGCTAGTTCTAATGGCAATCCTTCTCTCATCAATGCTACAATGTTAGCCTTAATCGTTTGATTCACCAAAGTGCGAGATTTTACTGACATTTATTCTTGTATATTGATAGATACGAAATTCTGTTACATGACCCTTCTACTTATAATACTTTGTCTGAACAATTGTGACTTTTCACTAAAAGTCACAACCTTTCACTAACAGACATAACTGTCTTAAAATTTCCTATGACCGCCTATAACCAACTATTCAGTTATTAAGTTTGTTCCTAATGTATTAAGCTCTTAGGCTTTAGAATTAGTATAAGACACATAATAAACCGAGCAATGCACGGGATTAGGTCCACATACACTAGCTCCTTCCAAAGAGTTTATGCAAGGTGAGCATGCGCAAGCTCTACAAGAAAATGCAATGTGTGTTCTTGCAAATATCTCTGGCGGTTCGTTGTGTGTCACTTCAAGCCTAAGTCAAAGCCTTGAATCATGCAATTCACCTGCACAGTTAGCTGATACAATAGGAGCTTTGGCATCTGCTCTAATGATATATGATAGCAAACCAAATCTAATAAAGCATCAGATCCTACGGATGTTGAGTTGACATCACTTAAGCAGTTTAAGCTAAGTTGCTAATATTGGTTCAGGAGCGCACCATAGAAGCTCTTGCAAGTTTAATTGGAAATGCTTTACTCTCAAGCAAACTTGCTAATTCTGATTCAAAAAGATTGTTGGTTGGTTTGATTACAATCACAACCATGAAGTTCAAGATGAGTTGATAAGATCGCTACTAATACTCTGCAGAATAAAGGCAGCTTGTGGTATGCGCTTCAGGGTCGAGAGGGTATTCAGATGTTGATTTCTATTCTTGGAATTTCATCAGAGCAGAAACAGGAGTGTGCTGTTCGTTGCTTTGCCTTTTGTCCAATGAGAATGATGACAGCAAATGGGCTCTCACCGCTACTTGTGGAATACCTCCACTTGTTCAAATTCGTGAAATTGGATCTCCAAAAGTAAAGGAAGATTTCTTAACTATTCTTGGTAACCTCTCTAATCATAGTGAAGATATACGAGTATGTGTTGTGCTGATGCTGTTCCTTATTTGTTGTGGTTACTGAAGAATGGAAGCTCTAATGGGAAAGAGATTGCAGCAAAGACTTTAAACCACTTGATTCACAAATTAGATACAGCAACTATAAGTCAACTACTGCATTGCTAACCAGTGAACTTCTGGAATCCAAGGTTTATGTCTTAGATGCTTTAAAAAATGATGCTTTCTGCAGCTCCGCTTATTGATTTAATGCGTGAAGGAAGTGCTTCGAATGATGCAATTGAAACCATATTCAATATTCTAAGCTCTACAAAAGAAGAGACACGTGCCAAGTCAGCATATGCTCTTGCTGGCATCTTTAATGCACGGAAGGACTTGCGTGAAAGCAACATTGCTGTTAAGACTCTTTTGTCTGCGATGAAGCTTTTGAGTTCTGAGTCTGAGTCCATATTGGCAGAGTCCTCATCAGAGCCACTGATTGTGGATCCATTGCCATGTCAGAGGCACTAAACACACTAGCTACACTGTCATTATTGAAAGGATCATCAAGGAACATCAAACCTGCACGGGCAGTGTTAACTGAATATAGAAATAGCATAAACCCAATGGTTTCATGCATTCCTGGTGCGGCTCCTGTCTTACAGGATAAGGCAATAGCAATATTGTCACAGATTTGCCATGAACAATCTGTGGCTCTAGGAAATGCAATCACCAGTATATCTGGTTGTATTTCATTTATGCAAGTTTAAAAATTGGTGGAACTACGCTCCTTGTTTGTGCCACAAAAGTAAATATTTAAAGGATGGTGGAGGATTTCCATGGACTACAATTGCATACTCGTCTAATTCAATGCTAAGCTTACCAAAAGGTTCTCATTTGGGAACCTAGAGGATAAAGATTCTATTAGTATCTACAGAGGTTCTCAAGACGCAATGGAAAGCGAAAAAGAAACCAGTACATCAGTTATATATGGATCGTATCTCGCTATATGCATGGCCACTATCTGCTGTTGCTAGTTATGATGACAAAAGTAAAGCTGAAATTGTGGATCTGGAGCAGTAGAAGTGTCAAAGGATCTCTCAAGTTTGGAAAAAGTAATTACCAAAATGGTGTGTTTTAAAAAATATTTACAAAAATGGTGTTTTTCTAAAAATTATTTACCAGAATGATGTTTTTGTAAATTTTTGATTATTTTGCCTAAAAAAAACTTGATTTTACTAAGTTTATCATCTTTAATAGACCATTAAAACTTAAAAGTTTGAAACCAAACTAATATTTAACCAATACGAGCATATGACCCGCGCGTTGCGGCGGAATTGTGTTTTAGGAGTGACAATTTGTTATATGGGTAGATATGGTAACTTATTGTTGTAGTGTGTGAAGAGACATTTTTGGAACCATAAATATGGTGAAAGGGGCTTTTTTAAATAAAAATTGTGAAGAGACATTTTCAAGGAGATTTTTATATAAAAATTGTAAAAAGTTCCTAACATATGTTTTTGCAAGGAGGGTCCAATAACTACTTTAAAAAATTGGTTTCAAACTTTTAAGTTTTAATGGTCTAGTAAAGATGGTAAATAAGCAAAATTTAACTTCTAAGTTAAATAATATAAAACTTACAAAAACACTGTTATGGTTAATAATTTTTAAGAAAACACCATTTTAACAAATATTATTAAAAGTACACCATTTTGGTAATTATTTTTTCCAAACACACTATTTTGGGCATTAACTCAGTATGGTCAGGTCCTTCATTTCAAATCCTCTTCGGCTAACCTTGAAAATAATCACAGCCAGGAAAGGTAGCTTGTCGTTTTGCACACCACAGATTTTTACTTGCATTTCTAATCCTTAATACTTGCATGTCATGTAGTTTGATGTTGATGAAGATAGTAGCATCTGGATATGTGCACTAGTAGTTGCAATTTTGTTTCAAGACAGAGATATCATACGTGCAAACTCAACAATAAAAGCAATACCAACCCTTCCTAGTCTATTAAGGTCAGAAGAGTCGGCCAATAGATATTTTGCTGCACAAGCTACCGCTAGTCTAGTCTGGGGAACTGTTTTGTCTGTTGCCAACACAGGGGCCGCGGTTGCTCTCATTTCATTGCTTGGATGTGCTGATGCTGACATACATGATCTTCTAGAATTATCAGAAGAATTTTCATTGGTTCCTTATCCGGAGCAGGTTGCACTCGAGAGGCTGTTCAGAGTTGATGATATTAGGGTTGGTGCAACTTCTAGAAAGGCGCTACCAGCTTTTGTTGATCTACTCAAACCAATTCCAGATCGTCCAGCTGGGCTTCTAATTCAGCCTGGAAATGACTGCCCTTCAAATAAGATTGTGATGGTTGAGTCTAGCTAGTGCTCTAGAAGCGTTAACAATGTATCTTTCTCTTGACCCATAAGAATCCACCGAGGAAGCTGCTACCGGTCTACTCACAATCCTATTTGGCAAAGCTGAAATACGTAGACATGAGTCAGCGTTTGGCGCTGTGAGTCAGCTTATAGCTGTTTTACGAATGGGTGGAAGCGGTGCAAGGTGTAATCTATTTTGTTCTGATCACATTAGAAATGCAGATTCTGCAAGGGAAGCTGTTCAGCCATTGGTGGAAGTTTTAAACACTGGGTTGGAAAAAGAGCAGCATGCTGCTATTGCTGCATTAGTTAGACTATTGAGTGATAACCCATCTGGAGCACTTACTGTTGCAGATGTTAAAATGAATGCAGTGGATGTTCTTCGTAGGATTCTTTCGTCGCATTGTTCAATGGACTTGAAAGGGGATGCTGCTGAGTTGTGTTGTGTACTTTTTGGAAATCCAAAATTCTGATCAGCAATTGCTGCTGCTTGCTTTGTCGAGCCTTTGATCTCCCTGCATGTATCTGAGATAAGTCCAGCTCAGCGTTCGATTGTTCGTGCATTGGATAGACTTGTAGATGATAAAAATTTGGCTGAGTTGGTTGGTACACACAGCGCGATAATCCCTTTTCGTGCAAGATGGAAATGGTGAAATCTGGTATGATCGAGAGTGTACTTGATATCCTCCATGAAGCACCAGATTTTCTTTGTGCTGCTTTTTCAGAATTGCTTCGAATATTAACAAACAATGCAACTATAGCCAAAGGTCCATCTGCAGCGAAGGTTGTCGAACCCCTCTTCTCATTACTTACTAAACCAGTGTTTGGAACTGATGCGCAGCATAGTGCTTTGCAAGTTCTAGTAAATATCTTGGAGCATCCACAGTGTCGTGCTGACTATACTTTAACTTCTCACCAAGCCATTGAAGTATTGAACCACTTATTTCTTTCCTAGATTCTCCTGCTCCAGCAGTACAGTATTTATCAGCCGAGCTTTTATCTCATCTGCTTCTAGAAGAACATTACCAAAAGGATCCTATTTCACAGTAGGTTATTGGCCCCTTAATGCGTGTTCTTGTTTTCGGAGTTCCTATTTTGCAGCCAACGAGCTGTAAAGGCTCTTGTTAGCATTGCAGCATACTGGCCTCATGAAATTGCAAAAGAGGGTGGTGTAGCCGAGCTGTCTAAAGTCACACTTTACCTATTGCTGTCCTGGTACGGCTGCTACGTTCCGGCTCTGAAGGTACTGTAGTTGGTGCGTTAAATGCTCTTCTAGTTTTGGAAAGTGCTGTAGCCATGGCTGAAAGTGGTGCAATAGAGGCTCTTTTGGAACTTCTCAGATGCCATCAATGTGAGGAAACTGCTGCAAGGCTGTTGGAACCAAATCATCTATCTTAACACTGTCTCGGTACCTCTTGGACCCACAAACTCAAGCTCAACAGGCTAGATTGTTTGCTAAACTTGCTCTTGGGGATTTATTCCAGAATGAGACTCTTGGACCATCTGCCGATGCTGATGCTGCTGCAGCCTGTCGTGCTTTGGTGAATCTGCTTGAAGACCAACCTTCCGAAGAAATGAAACTTGTGGCTATATGTGCTTTGCAAAATCTTGTGATGTATAGTCGATCAAATAAAAGAGCAGTTGCAGAAGCTGGTGGTGTCCAAGTTGTACTTGATAATTGGTTCAAGCGATACTGATACATCAGTCCTTGCTGCAATGTTTATTAAGTTTCTTTTTTCTAATAATACCGTTCAAGTGAGACCGTCAGAGCTATAACCGGTACATTCTTATTTGTACTTTTTTTTTAAAAATTAGTGTTTTTACCTCGGATTTATGCTGCATTATCATTTATTTACATATTAACTAGTTTTCGTCTATCCAAAAAATTTATGTTGCACTTTTAGATTTTACACCGGCTTTATCCTTCTAAATCTTAAGCCATTTCCTTTATTTAATTTAGGATCAACTCTTCGGCCATCCTTGGGTAGTTATGGAAATATATTTCAAAGTTAGCGACTGAATCATTTCGTAACCGCTTAGCAATTACATGGTTTTCAAGAAAAGTGGAAGAAAATAATCAAATATCTGAGGAAGCTGACGAACATTAAGATATAAGCATGGAAATCAGAATATCAGAATATATAAAATAAACCTTAAAAAACTACGAAGTTTGTTGAAAATAATGATATACAAGGATTAGACTTTAGTCTGCTTCAAGTTTAAGAACCCAAACATTTTATTATTGAGTTTGAAGTTCATAATTTCAATAATTTTCTGTTTGGATGTCTATAACGTAAACTGGATTGATTTCGTAACAGTGTGCTATTAATCTAACCCCTTATGCTAATCTTTTCTCTTACTTTGAATGGTCATACAGCTGCCATTGAAAAGCATTTGAGGGCCACTGGGACAGTGAATGAGGAATATTCCAAAGCTCTAAATGCACTTTTTGGAAACTTCCAACGGTTGAGAGCTGCTGAACCTGCGACCTTGAGCATTCCACACTTGGCGACATCTCTTAAGACTGGCCCAGAAGCAACTCAAGAAGCTGCGTTGGATGCACTATTTTTTCTTAGGCAAAGCTTGGTCTGCTTGCCCTGCTGACGTCTCTAGAGCCCAATAAAATGCTGCTGCAGATGCATTACCCCTGTTGCAGTACTTGATCCAATCAGGTCTATCTCGATTTCAAGAAAAGGCTGAAATTTTTTGGCAATGTTTAAATGGGACGTTAACAGTAATTATCAAACGTGGAAACAATATGAAACAATCCGTGGGAAATCCAAGTGCCTATTGCAAGCGTACACTCAGATATACACCTTCAAGGCAAACCAAGGTACGACCCTGATAGTTAATTCTTCCTCTTTGCTTCTAAAGCCTTGCTCATGCATAGAGGCAGCAGCTTCGACACATTTACTTGTAAATGGTTTTGTCAGTGATTATGTTTATGTTTGTCCGTGAAGAGTTAAAATGAGTAAATTAAAAAATAATACGCTTAAAAGGAAATGTGTCAAATGAGTGGAGGAGATTTAAAGATTTCCAAACTCCATAGTGTCTTTTCGATGCATTAAACGTCTTTATATTAAAATTCAGATTCAGATTATTGTGATAATATCATCTGTTTTCATATTTGACACACTAAAAGTGCTTTGAGTCAGCCCAATCCAACCAGTTTGAAGCATTACATGAAATTTAACCATTTTGAACTGTCACCTAGCCTATTTATTTTTCCAATGCCTTTATCTCTCATCCTAAATTGTGTAGATCTCCTTTGCTTAGTCAAACTTCAGGTGTTAATTGAAGCATAGGTTTTTCTTCTTTCCCTGATACTAATAAATTACTCTAAATTGGTATGCCTTTGACTTTATCCATGAATCCTTGACAACTGATATGGGGAATACAAAAGGCACAGTTAGGCTTCTTTTCACAAAAGTGAGACGAAAGCTACTACGAATTTCCAGATGGGGAGTTTTTTACCTGAATTACTTGTTTAGAATGTAGGGGTAAGACTAGGATTAAAAGTAAGCCATATTTTGTGTGTGTGTGTATTAATATCCATCTATGATACATTATGCAACTGACATGTATTATAGTCTTAACAAGCTCTACTTTCTTTAATTTTTTTTGCAGTTTGTAACTGGCCCTAATCCAGAATGGGATGAAAGCTTTGTTTGGTCGTTTGAAAATCCTCCAAGAGGACAGAAGCTACATATATCTTTCAACATAAGTTAGTTTCACCATTCAAAGTTGGAACCAGTTTCTTAATTTAAATAATATGTACACCATATCAAAAGCGGTCTGGGTATCTAATGTTCTTTTAGGTGCATATAGAGGCAAAGGTGGGGTTACCGATAACCTATATGTCTAGAAGCAAATACTATATATTTGCCCAGTTAAGCACCATTAGTGCTGCAATGAATAGGTTGCAAAAAGCTCATCGTCAGATATGGTTCCGTGTAGAGATGGAAAATGGGTGTGTTAGGCAGGATGGGTTAAGGGTCAATATTAGTAATTTTTTGGCAAGTTATGACACGCTGACCTGAAACACTTTTTGTTTATAAATCCATAAAATAGTAGACTTATTTAATATAAGGGAAAATGATCCTGCAGACTTTACCTAACCTTAGGTATTGTCACTATAAATAGAGAGCCATGTACAACATCTCAAAACCTAATCTCCATTCTAATTCTTGTGTGTGCATTTCTCTCCCCAATACTTATACTCCATCTAAATACAATCATCTCGTTTTGGGATCCCGCAATCAATGACAAACATTATTGCTCTTACAGGTTGTCTGGATCAGGTATTATTATTATTATTATCATATTTTCATTATATTTACAATACGAATCATGTTTATTCCAACAAAGTAACCATACAGATTGACCGAGTCGTGATGCTTGGAGAAGTGGCAGGTGCATACACTTTACTGCCGTAAAGCAAAAATGGTGCCTCAAGAAATCTCGAAATATAATTCCAGTGGTCAAACAAGTGACATTTCGTTGAGCCAATTTGTATACAGTTTTTGAAATATTTGTGCTTTTTCTGATGTAGATTTCAAAGTATAGTTTTAGAGAAAATCAAAATCCATTTGTTGTAATTGTGTTCTAGCGTAGTTTGCTACATTCATCTGTTAACTGGTTATGACATTTGTGGTTGTTAGCTCAAACTCAAGCTTCTTCTCATGAAACTATGAAAGCTTTGATTTTTACAGTTTCCAAATATATTATACACATTTACAGATAAAATTTTGTAGAAATTTAAGATATGTCAATCATGTTATAATTAATCGTTCTTATTAAATTATTAGTGTAATATGTATCAAGTAGTAACAGTATTGCTTAACATCGTCCCAGTATCAATGAACAAATAATATAGAATCAAGTGGTTTTCTTTGCATAACTTATTCCAACACTATTTTGCAGATTCAAGTGGTTCATACTATTAAATCACAATATCAAATAATACTTTGTTAATGTGGCGATTTGCCGATTAGTGTCAGCAGCATCAAAGTATGCCATATAATAGAATGTTGCTGCCACTTTCTAGGAACAACCTGGGTTCGAATCTTGCCAGAGGCATAATTGAATTGAAGTGGTTGAATTACTTTGACACTATCCCTGCTGGGGGTTATGTGGGTACCAATTCGGTACATGGGATCAAACGGTTTCTATCAATATACCGTTTTTTTTAAGAATGTTTTCACAACAGCTAGATATGTCTCTGTTTCACGTCACGATAAAGATCATCAAATGAGTCATGGAAAAAGAGTTAGACTAGTTCTTGCATTTTGGACTCGACCACGAAGCACATTGTATGAGTTCCTTGAATGTGTATAATACTGCCGTCAGTAAAAAGATTTTTCACATGAGGATGAGATAACGAGTCATTAGGAAATCATCAACCATATGTTAATTAGTTCATTTACGAAATCTAGTGTGTCATTATTTGACAATTGGTTTTTGCTAAAGAATGAGGTGATGGTATCAAGTATCAACTAGCACATTGGTTTTTGCCCAAGCAAGTCGCTCGTTGTATCTTAATTTTTGGCTGAAATATACTTGCTGCTGCCAAGTAATATGACCGTAAATTTCTTCTGTTGCCCCGAATAACAATTAAACTGTCCCTCTTTTTCAAAGCGTCGAAATACATCTATTCCACTAGAAATATCTCACATTAACAATACCCAACATATATTTATGTATTCAAGTTCTGACTATAATAAACTAACCGGAAGAAACTTGATAACCATTAGCTCTTAGGAGGTGTTTGGTAGAGTGGAATGAAAATGGTGGAAATGGAATGAGAATCACTTTTCTTGTTTGGTTACACAAGAGTATAAAAATGAAGAGATAGAAGGGGGAATCATTTTCATTCTCATGATTCCTCCTAAAATGATGAAGAATGGTGAGAATGGAATCAAATTACTTTTTTTTTTCTTTTTTTTCTCATGTATTTAATTATTAATTTTAATTATTTATATTATGATATTATAATTAGTTTTTGTTAACAAAAAAATTCATATTAATTTGTTTATTTTTTATATTTCTCTTATTATGATTCTCTGTTATTACTAAACAATGTAATTATTCTCTTTCTAAATATTCATTCTCTTTCCTACTACTTTCATTCTTTATTACATTTTCATTCTCAATGAAACCCTCCTACCAAACGCCCCCTTAAATCCTATAAGGACTTAACGTAAACTACGCGAGTCAACCCTTAACCGAAAAGTATTATCATGATATGTTCGAATTTTTGAATAATAATTAAAAATAAATAAACCGATGAAGAGTTTAACCAATTTGATTATTATTATTCTGTTATTTAAATGTCTAACTAATTTAAAAAAATTGCTAAACAAAGCCCTTAGAATTTAAATAGATTTTAAATGCTTCAACTTATTATGATTTGAAAGGAAATGTGTCAAACCTAGCTAAGACTATCTTTATATCGATTTCTAATAAATCTTACAGTGAATCCGTATAGAGAAATGCTAGATTAACTAATATTTTACAAATTTTTTTTATACTAACTTACATGGTATATGATGTGGATCTCCATGTCATACAACTAACATTAATTAATTAACTATAGTTAAAACTTCATTCTCAGAATTATATTATTTCTGTTCAATCCAATCTAAACATTTTACTCTTTTTTCTCCATTCAATCTAACTGCATTCGTATCTCTAACCCAATTCATGATTTCATGACACCAATAATTAAACACAATTAAATTAACCCATCTTAAATTCTAATTTTCAATAACGATTGGAGATACATTATTAACCTATGAATCTGTTCTCTAATATGAATACAAAGTTTCTTTTCTCTCACCAAAAACACAAACATATACATCAAATAACCTAAAGTTTTTGAATCATTTGATTGTTGTCAAGTTTTTTATTTTTTAGGTTTTCATTGTTGCTTATAATTTATAATTTAAATGAATCTAATTTTTCCTCATTTTTTGGGATTTTTTGATCGACATTGCATGATTTTCTTATACTAATCGATTTTACTTGTCTTCTTATTCGTTTTAGACTCAGTTACTGAGATATGATAACATTAAGATTGTACGGACATGTTTCTAAATTCTATAGATATAGATATTTACTTGTCTTCTCATTCGTTTTTTATTGATATAAAGTTATTGGGTTTAAAATATTTTCTGTACTTGGTCAAACAAATTATATAGTTATAGATATATGTATATATATGTGTATGTGTGTGTTTTGTTTTCTCCTGTATTGTTTGGCCAATCAATAGCAGTAACCAACGTTTTATCTCTGCATATAGGCCTCAAATAAATAACTTGCTTAATTGGTTTTTATAACCCTTGTTTATTGACTCTGCTCATATAATGGAGGAGAAGAACGAGAGGTAGACGATCGGATAGAGAAGAAAAAAGAGTTATATTGGGTTGTAGTAGCAGAACAGTTACAATTTTGCAAAAGAAAGTTAATTTGTCTATTAAAGCAAGAGATAATTGATTAACTGTGGTTAATTAATTAATTAATGTTAATTGTATTACATGGATGGTTCACATCATATGCCATGTAATTTAATATAAAAAAGTTTGTAAAATATTAATCATTTTAGCATTTCTCATCCGTATATTAAGAGGATTTAAACTAGTAATAAATAATAGTGAAGGCATCTTAAATTTACCTTAAAATATGTCATATGTATCCAAATAAAGAATTAAACAAATCTTGAAATAGATACTTAGATAGCAATTAAATTAAATAATCAATAAAATAATTTACATATCTTTCCACGTTAGACATTTTAATTTATATATTGATATTGATTTTAAACGATACTTTTGTCTAGCTTTAATATATGATTTGTAAATTGTTTATGAACTAGTTTAAAACCCAGTGCGATGCACGGGTTCTTTTGAACGTTTAATTACACGATTGTTTAAGACGTTTGTTATGTATGGTTAATATTGCATATAAATGACAAAATAACTGATGATACAAAGAATTTGTAAAATATGTACGATTGATGGCATATAAATTCTCCGTATCGAGCAGGCTTACAAAATTTCTTCTATGGCCTGCTGTTTATAATGTGCTAAGTCGGCGTCACTGCACAACATTGCCAGAAATCCTGATAAGAAACTACATAGAACAAATAACGAATCACTTGTATATGCAATATTTAACCATTCTTGTTTGTCATTTGTTTCTACAATATATAACTGTAAATTTATACCTTGTTTGATGTTTTTCAAATAGAATGTACAAATTGTGGTTACGTTATATAATAATTTAATTATAAGATAGTGATTTATACAATATATATAGTTTGTATGATAATGGTTTTGTATGTGTTATATCTAGATAGAAGATATGTTAAATCCATTATAATCATTGGCATAAAAATAAATAAGGAAGCACACATTCTCATCATCATCATGTATCTAAACGCTCACAATAAAATGCATAAAAGTTTAAACATCATATCATCAACTTAAATTCATCTAACCCTTCACATAATCCCACGAATTAAACAATGGACTATAAAGTTTTATAGTTTGTCAGTATAACAGTACCAATACATGACGATTTCTAGCATTTAACATCTACTACTTTGCAAGGCAAACTATCAATTTCAATTCAGTTAAAATGCAACCAAACTAAACCCACAAACATAAAGTGGAGACATAAAGTTATACCTTGAAATGGCTCCTATGAGCACCAGGGACTTCAAGTGCTTCAACAACCAACGATTCAATAGCCGCAATTAAGGAGGATTTACCAACATCAACTAATGTATCTACCTTAATATTGTTTCTTTATTCCACCATGAGAGCCTAAGATTACAATCTTGCATCATTCATGTCTCTCATTATTTTCCTACATTGAAACAAAAATAAACCCGTGTATATAAACAGAGGCATCCGTACCTCATCAGATAATACTCTATATATAGACATTAAAATCGTGGTAGAAAGATCTGTTAGAATATAAGCATATAATCATACATAATCACGAGTAAACGCAACGGAAGAAATCGAAACAAATATGCAATCAAATTAATTAACAAAGAATAGAATTGAGTTGTGTACCATATGCAAAGCTCCAATAAAGATAATAATAAGATTATTATTAATGCTTAGGGTTTAAAGCAAAACCCCTTTACGATTGCACACTAGACACCCCAAATAACGTATGCTAGTACCCCGATCACTAACCGAATAACCCTTTGTTACAAACCCTTAACTTGAAGTCGAAAACCCTTAAGAGAAAGAGAATTTCGGCCACTTCAAGAAAAAGAGAGAAGAGGAGAGAAAACTATGTGAAAAGAAAAGAATGAAAAACTTAGAATTAAGCCCTCTATTTATAGGGATAATTAGGTTAAACATTACTTGGAAAATAAGTTAGACAAAGGCTTACAAAGCCTTGTTATGGCCGACCCCCTTTAATCTTTAGGGCCCAAATCCATTTTCTAATTTTCACATTTTAATCCTCATCTTTAATTAATTAAATACAATTAACCCTTTAATTATGTTTAATTAATCATTTCGTAATCAAACTAATTAATATATTACTTTAATATATCAATTAATATTATCGAGTTACCGTGTCATTTCGTGTGACCCCGTAGGCTTAAACTATTCCCGGACATGCGATTTATAATAAAATAATCACACTCCAACAACTCCCACTTGAGCATGTTATTATAAAGGCAATAACATTGGTTGGCGTCTAGCAACACTCCAATGCTCCCGGAAATATTTAAGAATAGATTCTTAAATTGCCAAGCTGAAATGATTTAGTCTTTAATATCCCTTTGTTCAGATACCCTTGTTAATTATGAATATGGATCAATGTCATTTCATAATTTAACGATTATATTTCTCATTTCTACAATTAATTAAGATTACCAAACTAGTCAAGACAACTTCTTGAGTTCATTTGGGTGTGGCCACACAAAAATCTTCAATTAATTAATGAGGGCGCCAAATGGTATCATACTTCAGTTGCAAATTGAAAGAACAAATCCTGTATTGACTACAAGTGTCTGGCTATGTCGTTTCTCAACATTTCTGAAAATAGCCCTTTATTACTGCCTTGTTCAGGACAGTTAGGAACTATATCAAGAAATGCAATCCACACATGCATAACTCACTTGTATCTCAAGTCAAAGGATAAATAAAGTAACCATTTCACGAATTTCATTTAATGATGCCGATCTATAAAATGATAATTCGTTCTGTGGGGTAAGTGCAATATTCACTTTTTGAATATCATGTGAGTTTGGTACGATCCACCATCTTCAAAATATTCCCTTAAATATTTTCACCAATCTCTCACAATTGTCTTACTTTAATTATATTCCCATATAATTAATCGACAATGGACGTTTAGAATATTCAACTAATATTCATGGATTAAACATGCAAATATAGGACACAATTATTATAAAAATGAAACCACTTATACCGCGTAAAAAAATTCATTTATTGAAAATAACAATTGTTTAACATCCCATTATCCAAATACCAATAACAGATTTACATGATATAACTTAGCAATAACCTATACCCACGACATACTTATTGACCTTTCCTTTTAACAATGCTTTTGTAAAAGGATCCGCTAAGTTATAATCTGTGTGAACTTTGAGTAATTTGATTTCACGCAATTCGCTTTGCTCACGAACGTAGTGATATCTTCTCAGGTAATGTCTGGCACCTTTCTGAACCCTAGGTTCATTGGCAATGATAATTGCTCCCGAATTATCACAGTACAAATCCATAGGTGTGTTATTTGAGGATTATCATATTAAAATCCAAAAATAAACTTTCTAATCCAGACAACCTTCATGTCGTCTTCTCTGAGACGGCAATATACTCAGATTCTGTTATGTACATAGCAACTGTGGTTTGCTATTAGCTCATAGCATTCCACCATGTCTTCATTTAAAATGAAGATGTATCTCGACTGATATTCTTGAAACATCTTCATTAGTCATGAAATCCAACATCACAAATTCTATTACCATTTGAATTTTGATCAGGATTTCAACTATACACCAAGAATAATTCTTTAGTAGCCCGTATGTACTTAAGAATACTTTTCACAGCAGTTCACTGATCCACTCCGGGATTTTGCTGATATCGGCTAACAATATTTTGAGCGAAAACACAACTTCAGGTCTAGTGCATCTAACCGCATACATGATAGATCTCACCGCCGAAGCATAAGGGACTCTCTTCATACGCTCCACCTTTTCAGGTGTAGAAGCACCGTTCTTGCTAGATAAATTAAGTCCTTCTTGCATAGGAAAATTCCCGCGCTTAGAATTTTCCATCTTGAATCTCTTCAAGATCTTATCTATATACGCACTTTGACTTAATCCGATCAACCGTTTACTTCTATCTCTATAGATTTTGATTCCAAGTATGAATGCTGCTGCACCCAAGTCTTTCATAGCGAAACACTTTCCAAGATAAGATTTAACGTCTTTCAACATTGGAATGTGATATCCTATTATCAATATGTCATCGACATACAAGACAAGGAAAATAACATTACTCCCACTAGCTTTGCGATATACACATGGCTCATCAGGATTCTAAACAAAATCAAAGTTTTTGATCTCTTCATCAAACCTTTTATTCCAACTCCTTGATGCTTGCTTTAGTCCATAAATGTACCTTTGAAGTTTGCATAGTTTGTTGGGATATTTAGGATCGACAAAACCTTCTGGTTGTACCAAATAGACTTCCTCGTCTAGAAAACCATTCAAGAAAATGGTTTTGACATCCATTTGCCATATCTCAAAGGCATAGTACGCTGCTATGGTTAAGATGATCCTAATAGCTCTAATGTCCGCAACCGGAGAAAAGGTTTCCTCATAATCAACTCCAAAAAGTTGAGTATAACCTTTTGCCACAAGATGAGCTTTATAGGTGTGTATATTTCCATCCATGTCGGTCTTCTTCTTGAAGATCCACTTGCACCCAACGGTTTTACCATTTGGTGGAAGGTCAACCAAGCTCCAGACTTGATTGTTTTTCATGGATTTCATTTCCACATTCGCAACTTCAAGCCATTTGTCAGATTCCAGATCTGATAATGCAGCATTGAAATTAGGAGGTTCATTCAAATCTCCTACTACGTGTTCTTCAGACTCAATCATAAGATTTAACCTTTCACGAGCACGTATTGTCCTTGAGGACCTACGAACTGGAATCGCTTTATCTTCAACTTGTAGTTCACCTAGAGATTCATCTCTTTGAACATTTCCCCCCAAGTTGAAGATTTGCCAGTACTTACAAAAGTTGACACATCTTCTTGAGTTTCATCAAGTTCAGCAATCCTCCCACTGTCCTCTTGAGATATGAGTCTCCTTTCAAGGAACTCAGCAAATCAAAAAATCTTTGACAATGTTTTCGGTAGGAAAGTAGAAGTTGTAACCCATCGTTTCCTTTGGGTGTCCTACAAAGATGCACTTGACAGATTTGGATTCAAGTTTGTCAAGCGTGTCTCATTTTACGAGTGCCTCACATCCCCAGACCTTTAAGTAAGACAACTTAGGAACACTTTCCATGCCACAATTCATGCGGTGTCTTGTCAACCTTCTTGGTTGGAACTATATTGAGAATGCATGCAGCAATCTCTAGAGCATAATCCCAAAATGAAATGGGAGAGTCTTAAGGTTCATCATTTATCTTACCATGCTCTACAAGGTTTGATTTATCCTTTCACATATACCCTTATATAGGAGTAAGCTCTTGGATAAATCCACAAGCTTTTAGATGATCCTTAAACTTTTGGCTTAAGTATTCTTCATCTCGATCCGAACGAAGAATCTTGATGGTTCTATTGAGTTGATTCTCTACTTCACTTTTAAATTCATTGAATATTTCGAAGACTTCATGTTTATGTTTAAAGCAATTAAACATAACCATAATGACTGAAATCATTCATAAAAATGATGAAGTAGCTAGCCTTTCCTCGACACATGCCTAAATGGGCTACATACACCTGAATGTATTAGTCAAAGTAATTCCTTAGCCCTCTCCGGTTTTATGCGGAAAAGGTATTCTTGTCATATTGCCGAAACCACAAGGCATGCATTTGTCAAATGATTCATCATTTGATTTAACGATCTCTTGTCAAATGATTCATCATTTGATTTTAAGATCCCTTCAATTTGAAGTATGCATTTCTTGCTAACGACAACACATTTATCAAATGATTCATCATTTGATTTCAAGATCCCTTCATTATGAAGATTTCCAATGTGTTTCTTGCTAACGACAATCCCAAAAACACGCAATTTATCAAATGATTCTTCATTTGATTGCAAAATCTCTTCATAATGAAGATTTCCAATGCGTTTCTTGCTAATGATAATGTCAAATCCATGCATTTATCAAATAATTCATCATTTGATTTTAAGACACCGTCCCTTAGAAGTCTTTAAATGCCTTTCTTGACAAAATTAAACAAGATTACTATGTCAAAGATAATTAGAGTCCAAGTTAAACTTGACTCTTTGCTATTGAATTATTATTTGTATAACAACGCATAATATTCAATTTTGAAGATACTTGAAGCACTTTCCGAACCAGCTTGCTTCTTCTTCACATTCAACTCAGCTAGATACTTTAGCCGTATGCTCCTTTTGCCAAAAGGGACTTTTAAGGTTTTGAGACAAACACTGATGGTCCTAGAATGCACTACTTGTGTTTGATTAACTAACTTGTAAGATAAATATGAAATAACAAGAACAAAGACGAGAAGTAAAGAACTTTGTTTAGTTATATGTATTTCAAACTAAACGATGAAAACATGGATGGTTGTTTAACAACAACAACAATAAACAGAAAAATATGTTAAGTTTTTGAACACATAAAAACTTAACAAATAACAAAAGAGAATAAAGTAAAAACTGTGGAACACATCAACCGCATGGTGGCTAGGTCAAGTGATTCCTTTTATAGGCAGATAAGGAATCACATGACTACCCTAGTAGATGTTGACACATGAAGGTTGTCAACTATCTATTGGTGGATCAATCAGATCTGCATAGGTCTCTTTCCTTCATCTTGTTTGTTTCCAAAAACGGTATGAAAGAGAAACTACATTGCACAGAAGTAGTACAAGGTCACATGGCTTTATCTTGATCTTTCAACACGTGTCCTTGGGACCATTCTTCTATTCTTCAAATTCCCGCTCATATTTGACTTGCAAATACTGGACGATGAGTCATTGAACACATCCTTTAGACTTTGAAGATAGATCATGCTTGCAAATGTATGTGCTCGCTGAGAGCTCGCTGAATGAGTCACTCGCTGAGTCCCTCAGCGAATCCCTGATCCAACAATCTCCCCTTATTCGCTGAGGAGACTTAGCTGAATAGAAGGTTTGCAATCATAAATATTTGACAAGAGGTCTTTGGTACAATGCTGATTTTATATATGACGAACAATTTACAAATACAGCAAAGTAAAAAAATTACAAGTATTAATCTACTCCCACACGGATTCTTGTTTTACTTCTATGAACGCCTTGTATTTTTGTTTCTCGGACTTCATTAGCTCTTGATCGATCAGCTGAATGAATCTTGGATTGTTTGAAGTCCTTGAGCAATATTTTCTTAATTTAACAAGAAATCCAGAGGGAGCAATGGAGATTTCACTGGTCCTGAAGAAGAGCTCATGACCATGAACATTTATAAAGCAAAAACCTCCCAGATCTTCACTGTACAACCCTTCCACAAATAGCAGTCATAGGCATGCGAAGGTTGAGTGATGATTCCTCCCCAATATCAGATTTTGGTAAAGCTCTAAGCATGGTGGGGAGAGAGGATGTAACCTGACCAGAAGCTGTCCTCTTGACACCACTTCTGGGTTGCTGAGGAGGAGGAGAATATGGATGTCTGGCAGCGCTAAGCAAGGAGTCTTCAATTTTGTACTTCTTTTCCATCCTCCTTGTCTGCTTGATTTGATCACCAACCATCTTTAGGAGTGGATCAAAGACCGGTGTTTTGTTGTCTTTGATGAGCTTATAGATCTCGATCCACTCAGTGGGCCCAAGGGTGTCAGATTTGACATTCTTAAGAGTGAACATCCTGGGCACACCTTTCCTCTGAACTTGAAGGTTCATTCCTTGCTGAGTAAGAGCAGGCTTGATCCACATGATCTCTTCTTTTCTTTGCCTCACCTCTCTTGAAGTAAGATAGGCTTGGCGTGCTTTTTCAAGCTTCTTCTCCTTACTCGCAAAGAATTCAAGCTCTTTCCTCTTCAGAGCTTCCAAGCCACCAGACTGCTCGGCTAACCTTTTAGTTTCATCATCAGCACCCTCAAGTTCCTCATTGACAATCAGCTCACTTATCAGTTTCTGAGATAGTTCTTCTTGATTTTTCTTTTTCCTCAACTCTTCTTGGATGACTATCTCAGTGGGAGTGAGTTCAGCATATGCTTTTGAAGAAGTCTTGGGAAGAGCACCAGACATGAGCTTGTCTTTCTGTGCAGTTGCTGAGATGGGAACCTTAGGTGGTTTGCCTTGAGTTACTGCTGCTGCTTTTCCCTTATCAGCATACTTCTTTACAAGGGCAGCATGAAACTCATCAGTTGGCTTGAAAGAGGACACATTTATTGGCCTCCTTGGCACAACTTCAGCGGGCTTTATAATTTCTTCTTCAGCTTGCTCCCCCTCAACACTTGCTGCCTGTACACTGTCTTTTGCAGCGAGGGGGATAGTTTCAGCAGTTGGGGTGTCCTCGTTAACCGCAATTTTCTCCCCCTTGGAAGTAGCTGGAGTACTTGCTACTTCCACTTTATCCTTTTTGAGGAGACCCATCATCTCCTTCATCATTTGTTTGAGGTCAGAGACCTCCTTTTCAAGCTTGCGTTGGCTGCTGATGGATTCATCTATCCTTAGCTTATCAGCAGCTGATGAAGAGAAGTTTAAAGAAGATTTAAGAGAGGCTATTTCATTTGTGAGAGTTGAGAGAAAATTGTTTTGATTTTTTGAAAAGGAGTTGATTGAGTTTTGAAGATGATTGAGATGAGCAGTGAAGAGAATATTTGATTGGGAGAGTTGTTGAAGAGAAGAGAGAAGGGCAGTGCTTTCAGTGGTCGTCGCTGACTTAGCAATTTGTTCTTTAAGTTTGTTTAACGAGGCAGAGATAGAGGAGTTTGAGACACTAACCCGATTCATACTTGCATTTAGAAGGGTTTGATTTTTCTTGAAGAGCCTTTCATTTGATGCAGTGTGTTGCTGCTGGGCCTTAATCATTCTGATAATCACATCTTTCTACTCAGCCAGCCCATCATTAAGACTATCACTGCTGTGCACCAAGTATTGAAAGTTTGTATGCGCTTCTAAATGTACTTGGGCAACCAGATCAACTAACCATGCATACAAGTACCCATGCCTGTTTCCTTAACTTTGACACACTTGTATTCTTCTTAACAGTTCTTGCAATTGATATGTTTCAACATAATCAAGCCCAAGCAAGTCAACTGCAGTGTACATCCTTTCAGCATCGTCAAGATCTGGCATCCTTAGAGTTCTTAGAGAGACTGGGTACTTGGAGCAAGGAGTGCCAAAGAAATCTGGATGATGCATAGGGGGTACTTCCATGATCACTTCATCATCCAATTCTTCCACTTCAACATACATTCCCGGCCTAATGCGTTGATTCTTGCATAGCTCCTTCCTTCTATGCAATTATTCATTATTAAGCTCAGTCTTAAACTCTCCAAAGTGTCCTACAGGTTCAAAAATTGTTGTGGGCCTTGGAGAATAAGAAGGAGGAGGGGGCATTTCAGCAAGCATCTCGGGCATCTCTTCATTATTTTGAGGTTCCCCAATCATTATATAGCCCATATCACCTTCCAAAAATTCACCTACAACCACTTCTTCTTCACTCTCTTCAGCGGCAGCGAGTGTAACTTCTGCTTGAGCATCTTGTGGATCAAACTCGCTGCCATACTCGTCTTCTATTTCAAAGTCTGCAAAAAAGTTAGTCTCGGTCCCTGCACAAACAGTTTCTGAGACATTCATAGAGTTTGGGGAAAGGGAACCTAGTGCCTCAACCTCAGTGTGTTGTTGCACTAAGGTATCATCGGCCGTAGAGGGTGTTGACTCTAGCATCACCTATGATCTGGCTGCTGTCAACGACTCAGAAGGTATTTGAGAAGAAGGGGGAATATTTATTTGGGGTGGATTTGGACTTAGACCTCTAGTGGGTTGGGGTGACCCAATATCTTCACCAACCTCTCCTACAGAAATTTGAGGTGGCTGCTTGCTGCTCCCTTTTAACTCGTCAACAGCCTGTTAGGAGGCTGCTAATGGGGTGGCTTGGGTACTAGTGTCCATGGGCGTAGAGGACATCCTAACCTTTGGTTTGCCCTTTGTATTACTCCGCTTTCGTTTTGGGACGACAGCGGAGGGTGAAGATTGAATATCTTTAGTTGGGGATGCTGCCTTAGATTTTCTTTTGGCTTGTTTGGAGGCTTTGGAGGTCGCTGGGGGGTTTTCCAGCGAACCAGCCTCCGAAGGCATTTGGGCATCCACAGCGACCGTATCAGCCACTTCATCAGAAAGAAGTGCTACCTCCCAGTCGCTGTCTTTGGGGTATAGAGAGGAGTTTAAAGAAAATAATACCTCTTTCATGTGAGAGGTGAGCCTTGCAACAAGATGTTCAGCTGGCTGCTTGTATATGTTGTTCCCAACCCTTGCAATTGGGATTGTTGAAGCGTCTGGCAGCGAGTAGGCATCACGGAGAGCTTCCTTGAAGATTACTGAGAATAGTCTAACAAAAGGTACAGTATGTGACCTATTGTTCATGGAGATCTTCTTCTTCATGTCATTGAAGATCAGCAGCCCAAAGTCAACAAACCTCCCTTCTGCAAGCGCATGAATCATAGGCATAGAAGTAGTGGATGCCTGATTGTATGACCCAGAATTTCCACCCATACATTGAATTACATGGGTAAAAAGAACTCTCCAGATCCCTGGAAGATTTTGCTTAAGTGGATTGCTGGGAATCGTGGAAGGAGGGTTCTTAAGATTATAGTTATACCCAATCGACGGCAGCCATGCTTTCCATTCACTTTCAGTAGCAGGCTCCACAAAGTTATTTTCATTGGTTTCTTGAGGAAACCCAAAGATTTGGCGAAGGGACGCCGGAGTGATAGTGACAGTTTTTGTCCCTTCTCGAACAGTACCCACAATCGACTGGGTGGACTCATCATAGTTGCATGTCCACCAGAATTCACGAAGAAGATGAACATATATCTTTTCCGGATATGCCATTATACAAAGACTGGCAGGGGAAGCATGGATAAAATCCAACATAGGCTTATATGCTTTTGTACCTTTCGGTACGTCAGACGAGCCGAGATGGTTATTAGGCTTAACAACCATCTCAGAAGCAGTGAAAGAGATCTTAGAAGATTTTACAATGTTGGAGGATGGAGAGAAGGAAGAGGAATTCAGATAAGATTTCTGAGTGGCGGCGGAAGCAGATGGAGTTTCAGATGATGAAGCCATTTTGATTTTAGTATAGAGATGTGAAGATGCAAAGAACGGAGGAAGTAGAGATTAAGATTTAGAGGAGATGAACAATTTTTGAGAGATTTTAAGAGATTGGAAAGAGAGTGAATAGTTGAAAGAAAGCGTGAAAATGAAAGTATGAGTATGAGTTTGTATATATAGGGTGTGGTGAAGGAATATGATTGGTCAAAAACGAAAAGACAAAAAAAAAGTTTTTCTCTCTCCTCATTTTGAACATCTACAGTTGTTTTAACAACTGTAAACCTATATATATATATATAAAACACTTTGTGAGTAACGTTTTGAAAAAAGATATTTACAAAATACTTGAGTGTGCGTCGTATGCGTCTGACAGGAACAGACCATCAGAGGCACAGTCACAGTCTCAAGTGGACAGATGACGTACTTGAGTAAAACAAGTGGGTAACCTATTTTGTAAAAGTGTATAACATGTGGCACAAAAGACTGCCACGTTGCCAACATAGTTACATCCGAAATAGTGAATTTCAGATCTAGTCCTATGTTTTATTTAATATGTTTTATTTTATCTTAAATAGAACATGTCTCAGCGAACCTATCGATAAGGAAATGTTTTATATTAGATATCAGCGAGCATATGACACACATGTGGTCGCTGAGATACAATTTTTGGTAAATTGTCAGCCATCAACGGATTTTAGGAGTCTTTACCAATAACCGTTTGCTATTGGACTAGATGGAAACTTTTGGCTTTCCATTGCCTTCATTTTTCTTTTTCCCAAAGCAACAGGGATAAACGGATTTTAGAAGTCTTTACCAATAACCGTTTGCTATTGGACTAGATGGAAACTTTTGGCTTTCCATTGCCTTTATTTTGTTTAGCAAGCAAGACAAACTTAAACTTGCTGACTCCATTTAAGCTTACAAATGATATGTAAGTTAAATAGCTGAGTCACCATTCAACATCCCCAACCTACTGACAAGATCTTTAAATCTCTTTTCATCTAAGGGTTTTGTGAAGATGTCAGCGAGTTGATCATCAGTTTCATAATACCTAATGTCTATGTGTTTGGTTTTCGAATGTTGAACAGGATTATGTGTGATAGCAATTGCACTTGTGTTGTCACACATAATGGGGATCTTAGTGTAGTCTAAGTCATAGTCAGCGAGTTGGTGTTTCATCCAGAGGACTTGTGCACAACAATTCGCTGCCGACACATATTCTGCTTCAGCAGTGGAGATGGACACTGTATGTTGTTTCTTACTAGACCAACTAGTTAACCTCCCCCCAACAATTGACATCCTCCATTGGTACTCTTTCGATCTAACATGCAGCCAGCATAGTCAGAATCAAAGTAAGCAACAAGATCAAAATTGGACTCCTTGGGATACCAAAGACCTAAGGTTATGGTACCTTTCAGGTATTTGAAGATTCGCTTAACAGCAAGAAGATGAGATTCTCTAGGAGATGCTTGATATCTTGCACATAAGCAAGTGGCAAACATGATATCAGGACGACTCGCTGTAAGATACATTAGCGAGCCAATCATCCGACGATAGTGAGTGGGGTTCACATGCTTACCATTAAGATCAGCATGGAGATTATTGGGAGGAGACATGAGAGTTAGCTTTGGAGAAATATCAGACATATCAAGCTTAGCCAACATGTCTCGAATATACTTTTCCTGATTGATAAAAATACCATCAGCGAGCTGACGTATTTGCAAACCATGAAAGAAGGTTAATTCTCCCATCATACTCATTTCAAAATGAGATGACATAAGGGAGCTAAACTTTTTGCATAGTTTAGTGCTAGAGGATCCAAAGATAATGTCATCAACATAAATTTGGACATACAGTATATGAGCACCTCTTCGAAAGATGAAAAGAGTGCTGTCAATGGATCCTCGCTGAAAGTTGTTCGACAGGAAAAATTCAGAGAGGGTGTCGTACCAAGCCCTAGGGGATTGTTTAAGACCACATAAAGCCTTATGAAGACGATAGACATGATGTGGCTTGGCTGGATCTTCAAAACCAGGTGGCTGCTCGACATAGACTTCTTCATCGAGTTTTTTCCATTTAGGAAGGCACTCTTAACATCCATTTGATAGACCTTGAAGTCACGATAAGCAGCATGTGCCAAAAATAAGCGTATAGCTTCTAATCTGGCCACTGGAGCAAAGGTTTCATCAAAGTCGACTCCTTCTTCTTGAAGATAACCTTGTGCGACCAGCCTAGCCTTGTTGCGTATAACAACACCGTCTTCGTCCATTTTATTTCTATATACCTATTTGGTACCAATAGGTTCCTTACCATGTGGTAAGGGAACTAAAAACCAGACGTGTTGTCGTTGAAATTGAGTTAATTCCTCTTGCATGGCAACAACCCAAGAGGGATCAACCATTGCCTCACCAATATTTTTGGGAGTGATCATTGACAAGAAGTTTACATAAAGACATGTGTTTCTTGTCGCTGATCGAGTGACAATACCCTGCTAAGGATCACCAATGACTTGGTGAGCGGGGTGACTTGCTGTCCACCTAAGTGAAGGAACACTTGAAGAACCTAGTTGAGTATCAGCAGAAGATGGAGTGATGGGGACAGCAGGGAGAGGATTGTATGAAGAAAGGTCGATAGTGACAGTGGGTTCAGCGACAGGATGATCAGTTGAGTCATTTGACTGAGTTGAGTTATCATTGATGTTGGAGTCATCAGCAGACTCCATATCCTCAGCATTTGCTGAGGCATCATGAAACTCATCATCAGCGAGATCATCAGCATGAACATCCTTAGTTAACGATTTATTGTTGGCTGAGGAGGCCTGGATTGATCTCAAAATGGGCTCAACTGGCTCAATAGAGTAAACATGAGCAACAACTTGTTCCTCATTAGTACACACTGATGTATCCTGAGATGTCTGCTGAAGACATTCAGGTAAGGTACAAGGTGCATTGGAAAATGAATCAGCTTCCTCATTGGAGGGATTAGTGAACTCACTGAATACTTCTTCATAAGAAGAGGATTGTATGTCTTTTAAAGCAGATGAACTTTTATCAAAAGTGACATGAATGGATTCATCTACTTTTTGAAGGCGAACATTAAATACCCTAAATGCCTTGCTTATAGATGAGTATCCTACAAAATAACCGTCATCCGCTTTGGGATCAAACTTACCTAGGTGATCCCTATTATTCAAAATGAATACAGGACATCCAAACACATGAAAGTATTTGATTTGAGGTTTCTTACCTCTTAAGACTTCATATGCTGTCTTATCATGTCTTTTGACAATCAGACAACGATTCTGGGTGTGACAAGCTGTGTTGACAGCCTCAGCCCAAAATTTTTTTGGAAGGGAGGACTCACTGAGCATTGTTCTAGCTACCTCGATAAGGGTTCTATTCCTTCTTTCAGCGACACCATTTTGCTCAGGAGTTCTAACAGACGAGAAATTTTGTGAGATCCCTTGATCATCACAAAAGGATTTAAGAGTGTGATTTCGGAACTCAGTTCCATGATCGCTTCTGAGTTCTTTAACCCTTATGCCATTGAGATTTTCCATTTTCTTAATAAAATTTATAATCTCTTCAGCAGCATCACTCTTGGAGTGAAGGAAGATAGTCCAAGTGTATCGCGAATATTCATCCACGATAACTAAGGTGTATTTGCTATCTCTTAGACTTTGGACATTTACCGGACCAAAGAGGTCCATGTGAAGGAGATGTAAGCATCCTTTGACAGAGTTGGCTTGCTTGGTTTTAAAGGAAGCTCCATCGTTTTTTTATTCATCTAATTTATTTATCAAATTAATTCTGTAACCTCTTTCTATCATCGTCATCTTATAATCCTATATAATCACCATTATACGATTATATAGACTTGAAAATAAGCCTTAAAAAAAGGTAGCTTACTAATCTATCAATCAACACACATAGATTTTCATGCTTTATCTGAGAGACTATCATGGTAGGTTATCCTTGACTTGACAAGAAAAGTAGAAAGTGAATGTGATCCTTCGTAAGCATTTTGGAAAGTTAAACCAATCTTTGAACAAGTGCTCAATTGTCAAGTATCACCTAAAGAAAGTGTTTAGAGTATCTTTCTAATAATTATATAATAAATCATTGTTGGGCTTGCATGAGTTGAATTCATATCTCTCTCATTTAGTTAAAAATTTTATATGATAGATTTTTAACTCAATATATATCAATCATTATTTGCACAATTTTTTTTTAAACTCATTTTTTTCTATCTTATTCTTATTGTAATAATAAGATCTACTTCACTATCTTATACATATTACTAAATAATTATTTCCATATACGAAAATTTATACTCATTTCTAGTAATCATAGCAATCCTATTTAGCAAGTTAGTGTAGCTAGCAAGACATATAACACAAATAAAAAACCACATAATCCGAAACGACTTAAATATACAGAACATCATTAAGTAAACTCAAATGAAGTCCTATGTCGAGTGTAAATCCCATAATTTTATGCATGAATGTATAATCCCGCATTAACCCGAAACATACCAAAGAAACATATAGTCAATATAATAATAGTATTTAATATTTACTAAAAATATCAAAATTTATATAATGAACGTTTGAACGATGTCATGTTCCGTAAGTGGGAGAAGTATATTACATTAATTATTTATTCAAGTCATTTACAATCTTGTTGAGTGAAACCTCCTACAACTACATTAAATTTAATTAAAGAAGTTGTTATACATTAAAACTATTACCAAATAATGTGTTACAGTTGATTAGTCGAGTTCTCCATAACAATGTAATGCCTAGTATTGAGGTCTTGAATTAAGACTTGTTAAACACTTAGAAATCCTTTGAGGACCAATGTTAAGGGTAGGTGAAGAAGGAAGGTGAAATAAGAGGATTAAGTTTGAAGGTGAATGGTTAAGGGAGAAAAGAAAAGGCGAAGATGGTAAGAAAATGAAGCTGACGCGAAATTGTGAAGAGTTAATAATGGTCTAAGAAAAAAATCAAATTGGTCAAAGCACAACAAGTATCACCCTAGCTACATTTTAAAAAACTAAAAAAAAAAAAAAAAAAAAAAACCAAACATAGAAAATAAAGAAAGAATATACTCTATCAGTTTTAACAAAATGAAAAAAAAAATATATATAAAAAAATTATTCGTTTAAAACTATGTCATTTTCTTTTTTAAGCTATATACTTTTTTTTATTTAATTTGTTTTTTTTATTAATATAAATTTCAAAGCTTCGAATTAAAATACGAATTCTTTTGTAATATGTTGAATTCCAAAATGAAATTCTATATCTTGTTTGTACACATTCAATTTTATAAAATGAAAACTTATGTTGATCAATTAGAATATGTCAACATTGTTATTGATCCATAGTTGATCGATGCCAAAATTTTTAGATCACTTGTGTCTGAAATAGACATTTAAGGTGTCTAGTGGTCTAGCTCGACGTCAAAAATATTAAAATAGTTTTAAAGTTTTGTTCTCAAACGGCCAATTCAACCAAATATACATAATGCTATATATTTAAAAATCTAACAAAAAAAAAAAACCGTTAACTAAATTATATGTGTTGTGGACATTAACATAATTGTGACACAAACTTGAATGAAACATTTAACGTTCTCTTAAAAGTCAGTTGGTGAACTTTTGATAAATGTCTATAGTTATTGTGTATCTAACAATCTTAACACAAAAAGGTTTGATATGTTGCAATTCTACAGAATTCTTTAAGTCATCCATATAATAGATTCGAGGTTATCTAAACATATTAAAGTAACCTTGTGCAGACCTTATACAAATAGCGAGAAACACAAAGACTACCATAAACTTTTTCTACTTAATAATTAAGATTGAAAATTTTATAGATTACTAGAAGAATAAAGTGGTTAGACTTGAAATTGTACAAGAAACTACCATACTAGTACTCCCAATGGAAGCTAGGGATGATCCTAAAAACAGAGCTGTTACAAAAATCTTCAGAAGGTTGTGCCAACAATTTAGTGCTACTTGAAATGTCGCTTTAGGAAGTGTTCTTATAGTTAGTAAAAGGGCAAGTTAGCATAAGCTTGTGAGTCAATATGAAAATTATTAAACAAATTGTTCGAGTATCCTATAATTCAAAATTACATCATGTGTTAAGTGGTGTTTATGATACATTTCACGTGTCAAAATCCTAAGAAATGCCTTGTTAACAAAGCTTTGAATTTATCATTTGATGAGAATATAAGATTCAAATAACATAAGTTACATTTGCGTAGAGAAACAGTTATGATTAGGAATCAAAAGATGTATGAACTAAAACATTATAAATGCAAGTCGTTAATCTTCAATGGAAACTTCAACGAGCACCTAAATGTACCTTATGAGCAAAGGGAGCAAAAGAAATATCTATTAATGTGGATAAGTATAGTAAACACATAATACTGCTTCTTCAACAAGTCTTTCCTACTATTCTTGAGATCGTCGACACCTTCACAATGCTCTTTGAGTGCATCCCATAAGCCTTTTGCTGTATCATACTTTTCAAACAGATGCAAAACTTCCCCTTGGAGAGCCATTCGAAGCGAGCCCAATGCCTTGCTTTCGGCTTCATATTCTTTCTTCTTATCGACGTCCATTTGCTCATATGAAGCAAGCCTAGCAGTGTTCGAACCTGGATTTCACCTGGTACTGTAGGAGGAGTATAACCCTTAGTAAAACACATCCACATCCTCACATCCATCAGCCTATAGTATGACTCGAATCTGCCCTTCCAATTGAAGTATCTGTCAAGGCTTACCAACTTTGGTGGTGAGTTGGCCTTTCCGGTTTCATGATCCATCAGAATCATTTGAATTAGCAACACCTGATAATTTGCGGGTAACTGTGACGTCATTTTCTTAAAGCTAGTAAAGTTCACGAACTGCTTAAAAATAAACGAGGTCGTAAAGTTCACGAGGTCCAAGAATACGAGGTCGCAATTAGAGCTTGAGGTTGTAATTGAACTGTGAGGTCGTAATTGAGCTCATGAGGTCGCAAACGATATACGAGGTCACAATTCAACTGGCGAGGTCGTAATTAGCTATCCAAGTCAAAATATGAGTTGGACGAGGTAATACGAGCCCGCGAGGTCGCAAACGATGCTGGTCCGATGATTCTCTTGAATTCGAAACCCTTAAAGCCAAGAACACACTTTCGACAGTTGCAAACACCAAGATATACCACGAACAAGATTTTCAATCGTAAACTCGTGAAAGAATCACATCTAAACGACCCTAAATCGATGTTGTCTATCACTAACAAACTATAACTTTCCGGTATGAAACCAAGAGGCTCTGATACCACTTGTAAGTCCCCTTGACGCGGATCGTTAATAGTTTGATCCCATTATCCAGAGGTGCAGAATCCCTCTCAATAACGTGGTGATCCACAACGAAAGCCCCTAGATCACCTGCTGCCCCGCAGGTCTTCTTCGGGCTAGCGGAACGACCTTTGACCTATTAACCTGCACAAATATGCTTGATAATTCGACAAATGTTCAATCCTAATCTCTGTTAGGGTTCTGGTATTTATAAAAAACACCCAAAAGGCTTCAGCACGTCGACCTCGTATTTCAGAGCCCAGCTCGACACAATTACGAGGTCGTAATTGCACTCTAGCCTCGTATTTGTCCTTGCAAATACGGGGTCGTATTCCTATGTCCACCTCGTAATTAACCCTGCAATTACGAGGTCGTATTTCTTACTTAGCAGAATTAATTACACATTCAATACTTAAACTTAATCTAGTATTCTATGCATAATACAAAGTTCATTAATGACAATCACATGACAAAGACATATTACAATATAAGCCCAAACAATCTAAACTGCTATTGACATATATGTGCACTTACAAGCAATAATACACAACGAACATGGCGTATTAAAGACATAATTTCAAAGAAACATTTTGGTAAAAAAATGATCACATAGCATTCACACACACAAAATATAAAAGATAATATTTTAATGAATTAAAATATATATTATTAATTTCATAATTATATATTATAAAGTATTAGTTATGAAAGATAAGATAATTGTATAAGTAGAAAACTAAATGAATAAAGAAAGTATAACTAATAAATTAATAGAGGTGTGATAAATATGAGAAGAGATTCTTTTAAGTTATCCCAATTTTAAAGGTAAAGTTGGAAGAATCTTGACAATTGATTTATAATCAAGGATTAAGATTCAAAAAATTATTATTTAATTTTTACTCTTGGTTTTAATTCAAAGGTTAAGATCTTCCTAATTTGAACTATCAAGTTACTACTAGTTTGAGGGAATCCTTACCCAATAAATATATATTAAGTAAAAATACTTAAAATATAAAATAATATTGAACAGTACTTTTGACACATCAACTACTTTTTTTACACAATTAGATATGTATCCGTGATAAATCCACAACAATGTTTAGTCAACGGAAAGAGGTTCCTTCAGCGGTTCAGCTTTAGGTCTCGTTTCAGCTGCTTTGCATATTTAACAAAAGGAATAACTGCATAAAATAGAAAGCACTTTTAGACCAATTCACGATATTAGCAATGACCTTTAAAAGTTTTAGTTATTAGCAATGACCTTTCATTTATTGGCGTAAATAGCAACATTTGACACGTGGCTTTGATGACGTGGAAAATTTTGATGACGTGACAAACTTTTACTGATGTGTATTTTCTTATTTATCTATTATTCTTATTTTCGTTGCCAGGTCAGTTTCCCCCAAAATAAAAACTCCCACATCGTAACAGTGACACACATTTAGAGTTTACAGAGTTCATAAAACCCAAAATTGATTACGAGCGATAGGGAAGCAATTGAGGGTTCTGATGGTTATATTTTTTTTTCTATCTAAATATAATAATGATTAAGAGATTTTGTACATTAAAATACAATATTTGGCCCATTTCATTCGGCCTCATAGAGATATAGTATGATTCCCAGTGTCGTTCATCTGTAAATGTGTTAAATATGTCATGACTAATTCTTTTGATTAATTTGATTTGTTTTATACAGGTTTGGGATTTGAAGAGTACTGATTGTCTACAAACATTCAAGCCACCACCTCCATTGAAGGTATTGCTAGTTTACTAGTTACTACCATATAAATCACAATGGGTCCTTAATTTATTTTCTTCCCCGTGTAATTTTGCGTTTCTTTTGATTATGATTTACAGGGAGGTGATGCTTCTGTAAATTCCGTTCACCTTTCCCCCAAAAATTCTGACCATGTAATAATTTGTAACAAGACATTATCCATCTACCTTATGTTTTAAGTAATCGATTTTCGGTTTTATGAATTCTATAAACCTATGTCAATGTTACGATTTAGGGGTTTTATTTTGGGGGAACCGACTGGGCAACGAAAATAAGAATAATAGATAAATAATAAAATCCATGTCAGTAAAAAGTTGTCACGTCATTAAAATTTTCCACGTCATCAGAGGCACGTGTCAAATGTTGCTATTTACGCCAATAAATGAAAGGTCATTGCTAAACTCAAAAACTTCTAAAGGTCACTGCTAATATCGTTGTAAGTGTAATCAAGAGGGGGGGGGGGGTGAATAGATTATACCAATTATTTAACTTCTTTTTGAAAATTAATTAGTAAAACAAATATTCAATTCTTAGTTTGTGCAAGATACAATCACAACAATAATTATATAACAAATAAGATTGATATGAAAAGATAGAGTAAGAAGATATCACCAAATCAAGAGACACCACGATATATAGTGGTTTGGGCGAATGTTAACGAATTCGCCGTAATCCACTCCCCGATTCACTAATCGAGAGTTTGTAGCACTAATCTCTCCAAACCCGGTGGAGAATCCGAAATTACACCAAGTATTCTAACCACTAGAATACACCAAACTCTTGATAATTCAAGAGATGAACACACAATCTCTAACCACTAGAGATATCAATGAAGATGAAATCCTAACCACTAGAACTTCAACCCTCTATCACACTCACTAGTATGAATACAACACAATTTGTAGGCTAATCAATATAACACATATATTTCCTCACTACAATTGTATCACTCTTGCTAGATTGATGTTTGATATAAGATATGAGATATGAAATATGTATTTTCCAGGAGATGTAGATGCAAGAGGTGAAGTCCAAATATGCCCAAGTCTTCAATTTATAGTCAAAAAGTGATTTATTACCGTTTGACTCGGACGGCTCCAAACAGAGGTCGTGCTTCATGGCACAAGAGTCGTGCTATACCTGAAAAACTACAAAAAGCCTTTGCAGCCTCCCATGAAATCCTACTCACAACAACAACTTTCCTAAACCAATATTAACTTCAAAGGATAAAGAAAGAAAGTTGAGAAGATACTTACCAAGAGAGGGAGATTTGGGGAATGAGATAGTCACAAGATGAGTTATGGAAATGAATCAAAATCCCACTACCTTTTCAAATACAAATCTGAATTTATTCATTTGTTGACCAATTTTGACCACTTAACCAATTTTGACTTTTGTTGACCTTCAACACTTGGAAAAAATTTGGCCTCCAAATTTTGGTGAAAAATCAAGTTGTTTAGATTTGTAATTTGACACTTTCAAACACCTTAGAATGATACTATAAGCCTTAGGAACAAGTTTCGGGTCAATAACATAACTAACGAACGCTTGGTAAAATTCTTTGATTTGGACAGAGAGAGGACGGCCTCTAATCCTGCAAGAGCCGTCCTCTGAAGTCGTGCTCTGAACAAGAGCCGTGCTCCATGAAACTTAGAAAATATTTCGATCTCAAATTTGATGAAAAACGAAAGTTGTTATTTTTGAGATTTGCCAAATCCAAACATCTTAGAATATCAAAATAAGGTTATGGTATAAGTTTGGAGTCACGGAAGCGAGTAACGAAAGCCGGAGAAACAAAGTGTAAATTGGACAGAGGAGGACGGTCGTGCCTAAGAGCCGTGCTACCAAAGTGGAGCCGTGCTCCAGGATTTGCGAGGAAGTGCTACACCAAACTCAAACCTGACGTTTTCATTGTTTTAGGTTCGGAATTAGCGTATGTATGCCTAAATTAGCTTTTATATCATTTTGTAAACATTATATGTATTGTCGCTCATTATCAAAACAACGGAGACGTTTGAATTAACCGTAATGCCTAAAATGCACCAATAATCGTGAATTGGTGTAAAGGTGCTTTTTATTTTCTACAGTTATCCCTTAATATAATAATACCTAGTGCCTTGTAGATTTATTATTTATATATATTATTTTAAGAGGTGTGGATCATTTGCTCACAACCGGGGATATAGCTTAAGTTGTCCTAATCGGGTCCGCGCTAGAGAGTCCCCTCACCCTCAATACCTAGTAGGAGGGGAAACTCCCAATTAAACCGCACGAAGGTACGCCATTTAATTGGGATAAAACCCTGCCCACTCTGCAGGATTCCAACCTGCTTCACTAGAAAACTTTTTTATTTTATGAAATTCCTTCAAATGTCCTTCCCATGTTTCGAACTCGAGACCTCCTGCATGTAAAGTTGATGTTCAACCACCGAGCTATAATGAGAAGTAATAGTGAAGGGCAGATCAAGAAGAACTTTATTGTAATTTACCGAAAAATATTTGTACATGTCATGTAGTCCAATAAAATTTTTTTATAAAACTTAAAAGAAAGCATGTAACCCATTTGCATGTAGCAAACTAAAATATTTAAAAGTGAAGATATTTAATGGAGGAATAGAAAATCATAATTTAATTAGATATGATGTCATAAATTAGTTAAATAAAAACAAACAAACAATTAGTAAGAAAATATCTAACAATAACAAGTAGATTTTCCTTTAATAAAAATGACATCTTCATAATTTTTTTTTTTTATATAAGAGATAGCTTAATTTTGTAGTAGTGTATGGATATTGAGTAAATTGTTTTTGTTTTTTGTTAGATTTTGAAAAGCAAAATAACATCCAGATGTCTATGATCCAAAAAGTTAAATAGAAGTGTTGCCAAAATTAAATCATTCTATCTCCTTATCTATATCGTAGCTCTTTGTAATGATATAAAGTATGCACAAATGAGTCATCAATAATTCTTTATGTCACTTTACCATGTTTTAGTTTGTTTATCTTCTTAGCTAGAGAAACATTATCCTAGCATTTAATAGTAAAAAGGCTGAACTTTTAGCTAAAGACTATAATATCTACTACTACCTATTATAAAAAAAAAAACTTTTTATTGAAAATTACATAAGGTAAATATTTAAAATGTCATTCCTTCTCTTTACGACGTAATATTTACACACATTTTCCCCTTAAGATAAACTTAAATTACATTATCAACAATTCATGGTTTAAAATATATATCTCTATTATGTCTTTAAATTAATTACTTTTATATTAATTATATACACAGCTCGACGTCGTCTCCACCACCAAAAGTCGCTTGCACCGCCACACGGTTGTCGCCACGACCATCGTTGCCTTGCGCGGGTACGTGCTAAGTTTACATAAATAAAATAATATTTTTATCGATTTATAAAGGAAAAATTTTCATATATGATATTAGTAAGTCACAAAATATCATATTTGCCTAATTACATTTTGAAACATCAGATATGCCATTTTTAATTTACCAATATCAAATATGCCATTGTTAAGTAAGAAAATATAATATATGTCATTTCTAATCTACCAATATATCAAATAAGACATTATTAAGTAACAAAATATCATATATTAGTAAAAATTTACAGTTTACTCTAAACCCGGTTTTTCTCTTGATTTATAGTCAAATCCAAGTTTTATTTCGAACTGTCTAAATTTAAGTCAATGCTAAGCTATTGATATAACTAATTTAATGTATACTCTTAAATTCGTTATTTAACTTAATTCATGGTATATAATCGAATTTTTGGTAATATTATTGTTTGTAAGTCAGTCAAACATATGTGATGTTTCCATTTTTGCATAATAATTTTATCGGAAAAAATCCATAAAAAGTAATCTTTTTACGCACAAATCCTAAAATAGGGAACTCATTTAGTTTTCGTTTATTAACAAGATTTCATTTCTAAAAATTTCTCGAATTAGGTAATATCGTTAATTTTTAACGTCAGTCCTCCGTTAAATGTCACGACGATTTGTCACGTCATTAAAAAAAACTGATGTGGACTTACAAAACAAACAAAACACACACAACATATATCACACACCTCTTTCTCCCTTAGAAGAATTCGGCTACCACCACTACCGGATTGGTAAGATTGAGGCTTGTGTCTACCAAATTAAGTTAGCTTCTAATGTGTTCAAGCTTATTTGACATCACCATTCTAATCGATCGGTTGCATCGTCAAAATATTAGGGCCAGAGAACGTGCAGTTCAAAATATCAATTCAACAACAATGTTAAGAAAAAAATATTGTATCATATATTTATTTATATCAATACATTTATACACAAACATAACTTTTTGTAATAATAAATACTTATACTCCAATTTATATTCTTTTATATATATATATAAAAGAAAACAAAAACCCACGCAAAAAGAGGGGATCGGTCCAATTGTTGTATTTTGTTGTTTACAAATAAAAGGCCCGAGCAATATCTGTTGTCATGCTGCTTACAACTGTATTTTATTAAACTGATCACCTATATATAAAGTCCGATCTTCATATGGTCTTTACCAATGAAAAAAAGTTTCAAAATATAGCATGCGGGTTTGGAATCTTGATCTACATATCATATCTATACTTCCTTATAAAGCAAATTGGCTTACAGGAGTAAAAACCTGATGTACCTAAAATGCCCTTATGTCTCAATGTATCTCTCTATAGTCTATACCCATCTATACAATCCAGACGCAACACAAACAATGAAACCCTCTAATCTGTCGTCCCCTCTTTCTCATCCTACCGCCGCACCAGAATTTGACCACCAAAATTCATCCAACAGATTTCATCCGATCCATCATCACCTATTATCGTTCACGCAACCATCTCAAATTGATTTCCCAATTCAATTGCACTCTCTTTTCGCTCCTCCACATCGGGGAAATACCAATCAGTTAGGTGATTTTCCATTTAAATCCATTGTTTTTTTTTATCATTGTTTTTGCTATTTATTATTTATTTTTCCTTGATTTTCCATTTAAGTGTATTATACTTTGGTTGTTGTTAGTTGATGGGAATCGTTACTCATGATTTGCGTTTTGTTTATTAGTAGATCCATGAATGACGAATTGCTAATGAATCTGTTGCAAAAGAAGTTTAGAAGTAACCTGATTAGTATCATAGGGTTAAGCATGATCCAATATTAGCACAATATTCCTTATTTATTTTGTAGTTTTCCTGATTTTCTCTATCTTAGTACATACTGTATAGGTAACATCATCCATTGTCAAACGGGGTCATGATCCAGTGAGTCTATTGGCGTGAAACTTTATAGATGGGTTTCGTCTGGCGTCGCCATTACCGCAACCTACGCCACCACCACTACATCTGCCATCTACATCCCCCGTCATAGCTTCCTCCACACCGCCGTTTTTTCTTGGTAATATGTTAATTTTTTTATTTATATTTTCTGATATAGATACAAATCTATGGTAACTGGTAAGCATGTTTTTAAAATTTTACTACATTTGTTTATTTTGTTTACCTGGTAGTTTAATTGATAATCTGCTAATTATTTTTTATTTCAATTTGAGTATAACACATTAAGAAAATGGACAGGTATATAAAGAAATCAAAATTATCTCCCAAATCTTTGGTAAGCCATCCTTCTTTTTCGTATTCGGTATTCATGTATACCTGCTAATCGGTGTCATGTGCAACATGAGATAATTATCTAAAGATTGTGATAATAATGATGGAGCAAAGAGAAATGGAGATTAGATATTCAACCTCTTAAACTGAACCCTTTTTGTTTTGTTTTGAAATCTGCTAAAACATGTAGAAGTTATAGATTCTTGAAATGACGTTACTATGGTGGACTACCACCATCATTGGAACCTCAGCTTGCCGACAATCACATAAGCCCACACCACTCTCTTTCTAATGGTTTACAAATGGGTCAACAGCAAAATACTAGAGGTCGTATGCCACTTGTGAGCTACCAGCCAAGCTAATCATAAAGAATGAATGATGGTGGTCGAGTTCAATGGAGGATAGTTGGTGGTTCTATTTTAACGAGTTCTAACTGATTTTGGGTATACGATGCCCTAAAACCACTGTAATGTAGTTATGAGCATTGGGCTAAACTACTTCGACCAATTTGAACTGGTTATGAGTCATGGTGATGGTACTTGGAGGGATATAACAAGTATTTGGTGTATTGTTACTTAAAATGTGATTAACACTGCTATATTCTTATATACCCTATGAACGGCATAAAACCATAAAACCAATCTGATATGGGCTAGCTAAAAAACCATTATACTGCTAAAAATGTATGTATCCTGGTTTATAAATTGGTTATATGGTTCACCATGTAAAGTGCTATTATGTTGTAGGTTGAGGTGTCAGGTCTAGCTACTCCCGTATTGGATGATGCTAAGCTGGCTTTGTGTAAAGGTAAGGCTGAATACGTGTTACTTTTGTATAAAGTGATATCAAACAATCCGGTTGAATTCTTAAATTCTCTTAGTGTCGCTCCCTCATCGTCTACGGCTCAAAAATGTGGTTTACAAAGAAGTTTTACAAGATGCATAGCTTATATAAGGTGCGTGGATTTATGTACCAACTAATTTTTATAATACTGTTCAACTTAATTTACTGTTTAGTTTCTCTTTTTTTCAGGTTTCAAGGTTTTATGCCCATTTCCGCACTTCCTCCCATCTACCATTTCATTCTCAAACTGTGAGGTTAGCTTAATCTTTCATACTGAAAACATACTTATGCCTTAATGTTTGCGTATGAAAGGGTTGCATGACTTGGTCGGGTTTATGGGGTAATGCAGTATGTCTGTACAACTTATATGCACTATGTCGAGTTTATAGGCTTGCCAGTTATACATCAGTTTTGATTTACTACAGTTGTAACACTGATTTGGATATTTTGAAAATATATATCACCACTATAGTTGTAACGTACACTGATTTGGATATATCGAGTTTATAGGCTTGCCAATTATATATCAGTTTTGATTTACAACTACTATCCGGTTGATTTGGATATATCAACTACAGTTGTAACAGGTTGTGTAACAGGTTGTATACCAATTTACAATGCTTCTCTAGGGATAAAGGAATTTGTTTGTACACTTCATAATTTGTTTGTGAAAAAACGGTTTGTACATCTGTAATACCCTATAAAGACTGTAGATGCAGATTCGTTGTGACAATCGCAACATAGATTTGATTATCTGTTTGTGTTTTATATTGTGTTTGTGTGTTATATATTGTTTTGCAGGTACAAGAACATAGAATCAAGGTTTATAAGTGTCGTAGAACACCTAAACGGTGATTGAATGTGTACGAGCTAAACGAAGTAAAAAAAATACCAAAGGCACGTCCCTCGTGCTGACGTCATCAGTACATGGGATTACCTTCGTGCTGACGTCAGCACGAGGTAGATTGGTTATTGTTAATTACGGGCCTAATACGTAATTAAGGCCGAAGCCCACACGAACCCAATACCTATTAGTATAAATACAAGACCTAATCTACGGAATTAGGTTAATCTTAGTGAATCGTTTTGAATATACACGAATTAAGGTTAATTATTCCTTCGTATGATCTCCTACACGAACCACAAGCCTTGTGCATCTCCTTAGGTTGATTAATTTCTCATTAATCGACGGAAGGGAATAGCAATCTAGTTATCTCAAGAGGATTTCGCACTCTTGACATAACGAATCACATCTTATTACGATCCACGCAACAATAGGATACCTTACAAGTGGTATCAGAGCCCTAAGGTTGATTACCAGAAGGTGTAAGATCGTTTGATTTGCTATTGTTTGCAAATTCGATTCGAAATTCGTGTTTAAAGGTATTTTCGTGCTCTTCTTCGTGTCACTTCGTGCTTACGTCAGCACGAGGTGAACTTCGTGTATTGCTTACGTCAGCCGTCAGTTCGTGTCATGTGTGCTTCGTGTGACTTCGTGTGTCACCTCGTGTCACGTGTAACTCGTGTGACTTCGTGTTTTAGTACCTCGTGTCACGTGTAATTAATGTGACTTCGTGTCCTTCGTGTCACGTGTACTTCGTGTGACTTCGCAACATACGAACTTCTTACTATTTCGTTTGATTTGATTTTCAAAAGACTCGAAATGATGACTATACCAGCTGCCGCAAACTCTCCTAATGCCCTACTTATCAGCCAGATGATCATGCACGATCATGAAGTTGGTCGTGGAAACACACCTCCAAAGGGTATGGAAAACTATTGGATGTGGAAGAGACGTTTTGAAGACTACATTCGTCTCACTGACATGGAAATGTGGCTTGTGATAACTTAAGGTTTTGATTGGCCTTCGTATGAGAAGAATGGAGTGATCGGTAGGTATACTTATGCTGATATGCCGATTGAAGAACGAAAAAGATACGCAATTGAGGGAAAGGCCTTGTCCACTCTTACTATGGCCTTACCTCAAGATAGTGTACATTTGTTCAAAAAATACACTACTTCAAAGGACTTATGGGACGCTCTTGAAAGATATTGTGAGGGCGATGTAACCTTGAAGAAGAATCGTATCAAACTTCTGAAGCGTCAGTATGAAGCCTTCAATGGACTGAAAGGAGAATCTCTTGACGAGATTATTATTCGATTCAGTCATTTGACTACTGAGTTGTCGTATTTTGAAGTTGTTTATCCTCAAACTGAGCTAGTCGATAAGTTTTTGGACTCATTACCTAAGACATAGACCGATTATGTTCATCAACTTCAAGATGATCAGGAATATAGTACAAGGGACTTTGAAAAGGTAGTTTCCAAGCTGAAGAACAGAGATATGAAGAGAAGAATTAAAGATACTCACTCGGATTTCACTCAAGATCCATCATTGTATCATGCTAAGTCTGTTCATTTAGCAAGTTGTAGCTCGGGGAATAATGCATTTCTAAGTGGTGCAGAAGCTACACTAATAATAGATGCTGAAGGTATTGCTGGATATGTTGCTTATGACAATGTATATACGAATGTCAAGAGCAATGTATAATCTTTTCATTCTATGCCGATGAGTATGAGTTTTGCAGAAGGTAGAATGAGTGTTTACTCAGCCTTTTGTAATGCTCATGAAGCGTTTATCGGAGGAAAGATTATTGATCCTGTAGTAATTGATGAGGATTACAATCAGATAGATCCTGATGATTTGGAAGAAATGGATCTACAATGGCAACTAGCTATGCTCACTATTAAGGTCAGAAGATTCACTCAGAGAACTGGGAGATCTATAGGTAATGGCACTAAAGGCTTTGACAAATCCAAGGTGAAATGTTTTAACTGCGATGGATTTGGTCACTTTGCAAGGGAGTGTTAGCGACCTAAGAGGATTGATAATACCGTTGTTGGTCGTCAAATTTACAATCAAGGCGGTATTACTCCAAGTAATCATAAAACTCAAGCAATGATTACATATCCTGCCACTCCACAACAGCCTGTTTCGTCACCATTTTCGGAGTCAAAGGTCGTTGTTGTTCGGAATCCGGATGGTACTTATCAATGGGATACACAATCTGATGATACCTCGAATCATGCCTACATGGTAGAATTATATGATGAGGTAGCCGCAACTATTGATTATGCTGTATACTCAAGTGAAGAAAGTGCATCTGAGATAGTTAAGCAGAATGTATGTAATGTTGCTGAGACTGTGAGATCTGAGAGTGAACCTGTGACAGCAGTAAAAGCATCTGAAGAAAAGGAAGAGTCATCGAGTCCTGTTGATGACATTTCTATGAAGAGCATTGAAGAACAAATGAAGAACTTCGTGATACCTGAAGGTATGACAGCTGAAGACGTTGTTGCATACATGGCAGATTACAAGGCTGCAGATCAGAAGGTATCTTGTTCTTTGTTTTCTATAGTTGACATTTGTATAATGGTGTCAGATTTGAAACTTGAGGTGTTTATTCTGAATAAATCTGTTATTAAATTAACTAGTCAAAACTCCATGTTCAAGAAAGAAAACGACTCTTTGTTTGCCAAAAATTCTGGTTTGGTAAAACAAGAAAGTCTTTATCAAGATAAGATTCGTGCATCTGATAAGGATATTCTTGCATTGAAAGAAAAATTAAAAGAATCAGTCTTAATGGAAAAAGTTGGAAATGAACAATATGCTCACCTAACTGAAAATTTTTCTAAGAAAGAGAAAGAATTGGTTGATGCAAAGTTGGAGATTGTTAAGCTTAATACAAGACTAGATCAAATTAGGGGATCTGATTTAATAAGATCAATGCAGATGCAAAAACTTGTACCACGGGATTCAAAAGACAAAATTGGTTTGGGTATGAGTTATAATGAGGTTAGAGGTCCATTCAATGATAATTATACTGAGTCTCTAACACAGCTTACTGAAAAGGTCGATATTGGTGAAATTGATCCGATCGTTTCAGAAAAACAAAATGTTGATCCTAAGACCCCTAAAAGCTCTAAAATCTCGATGGATAAGATAAAAGAGCTAAACAAGAAACATAAGCTTGGAAGTTCTTTTGTTAAACCAATAAATCCTAAAATTGGAGTGTATGATGCTAGTGCTCTTATAGGATCTAGTCAAGTGAATTCAACTTGTCCTGTCGATAAGAACATTAAATGTTTTACAATGAAGGGATGTGATATTGTTTTTACATCCAATGAAATTGATTTTGAAAAGATAGATCATGACAAGATTGATAAAGTATGGAATAAGGATGAATCTACGTCTAGTGGAGTCCCCTCCATATATGACTCATAAGAATTCTCAAAAGAAGGTACATTTTTCCGATAAAAATGAGTCAACTGGTTTAACAAAAGAAGAGTCAGCCACAATTGAACTTAAGGAATGTTTAGGCATGACTCCAGCTGAGTTTGATGTTAAAGCTAAGAAAGCAAGAGCTAAAAAAATCTTGTTTCTACTGTTATGAAGTAGGACATGTTTATAGTTGTTGTCCAAATAGGAAAGGAAGATGTCCAGAAAAGGGTATGTCCTCTGGAGGATCTAGTGACTCAGATATTGTTGCTCATGACAATAGATCTAAGACACCAAAACGACAGGGACCTTCAAAGAATACTACTTCTAGTAGTGTAAGTCCGAGTTGTTCTCGTACACCTCAAAGGAGTTATTCACCTAGGAAGATGGCTCAACAAAATCGATCTCCTCATTCTAGAATTAATAGTTCGTCTAAAATCTATGATCGATTAGGGAGTCAACCTAGATTTGGTACTCACTCACCAAGGAATTCTCCTCCTAAGACTCGTTTCACTTCACCTAAGAAACAGTCAATGACACCATCTTCATCCAAGGCTCCTTTACAGAGCGATGGATATTGGACCGAATTGATCATTAGAGATGAATTCGGAAAACCTAAACCTCAAAAGGTTTGGGTTCCCTTCAGAAACTAACCATCTTATTGTCTGATGTGTAGGGAGAACCAAGGAAGCCTATCAGTCTTTGGTATGTTGACAGTGGATGCTCCCCGCACATGACAGGGGACAAGAATGTTTTGTCTAATTATGAAGATGTAAATGGCTCGTATGTTAGTTTCGCAGGTCCCAAGGGCGGCAACATCTCGGGCCAAGGTGATGTTGTCAATGGGAAGATTACACTGGAGAAAGTCAATTATGTGGAATAGTTAGCACATAATTTATTAAGTGTTTCTCAGATTTGTGACAAGGGAAACAATGTCCATTTTACTGAGAAAGAAGCACTTAAATTGAAACCAGGACATGTTATTCCTGAAGACTGGATCCTGCTAAAAGCTCCTAGGAAGAGAGACATCTATGGCCTTGTGTTAGGTGTTGATGATCCAAAGGAGTCTGTTTGCTTATTAACAAAAGCAAACGAATCTGACTCTCTATTATGGCATAGAAGAATGGGACATATCAATTTCCGAAAGATGAATGACATTGTCAAACATGGTTTGGTTGACGGTATTCCCATGAAACGGTTTAGAATGGAAGACAAATGTGTACCTTGTCTGAAAGGTAAAAAGCAAAAGTCTGCACATAAACCGAAACAAGAAAATTCTATTGCCAATCCTCGAGTTACTTCACATGGATTTATTTGGTTCAGTAAATGTAAGAAGTATCGGTGGGATGTATTACTGTTTGGTGGTTACTGATGATTACTCGAGATTCTCATGGGTAATCTTTCTTAAATCAAAAGATGAAACTCCGCGGATTTTTATAAATTTCTTTGTCAAAACAGAAAACATTTTTGGAGTTCGTGTTAAGAGAATCAGGAGTAACAACGGAACTGAATTTAAGAATAACGTGATGGATGTCTTTTGTTTGTCAAAGGGAATCCAACACCAATACAGTTCTCCGTATGAAACACAATAGAATGGAGTTGCTGAAAGAAAGAATAGGACTCTAATCGAGACAGCCAAAACTATGCTTGCAGATTCAGGGCTTCCTACTATGTTTTGGGCGGAGGCAGTCAATACAACTTGTCATATTTTAAATAGGGTTACTGTAGTTAAGCGTCATAATAAGACATGTTATGAGCTTCTACATAAGAAGAAGCCGAATTTACAGAATGTTGAACCATTTGGTGTACCGTGTACTTTCTTGAAGTATCTACCTCAGTCAAAGTTTGATTCAAAGGTTGAAGAGGGATTTTTCATGGGTTATAAACCGGGAACATCAATTCGACAGGTTTACAATAAACAGACCGGGAAAGTTGATTTGGGAACAAATGTTAAGATTGTCAGTCATAAGTCCGCTATTCATTCTGGAAGTGGCAAAAACTTCGATTACGATAGCGTGTTTAGTTCACTACATGGTCATGATTCTTATTCGGATCCTGAGACAGTTGATGATGTGATTATTTTAAGAGATCACATGGATAATACTCCTACATCTCTGCCTACTCGAAATGTCGATACTACTCCAACCAAAGTTCAGTCTACTACTGATATTGATGAAAGTGGTAAGGACAAGAATAAGACACCAGATTCAGATGATAATGAACCCGAGAATACTACACCACTTACTCCATCAAAGGTTTCACTACCTGATGATGGTCTTATTTCTGAAGAATCGGAAGATGATTTTAGCTCTCCTGAGTTTCAGGTTAAAACAAATTTAGGAGAAAGTCTGAATATTGATTCGGTTCCTCAATATCAAGTTAATAAGGATCATCCAGTTGAAAATATTCTTGGTAATTGTAACACCCCGCTAAAGCGGAATATACGGGATGCACAGACAAGTACAAATGCACACAGTACAAGTTCAACACAGCCATTAAGATTAATCAAAGATCAGGAGAACAAAGTCATTACGAATCATAATTAAGTCTAGATCAGAAGTACGAATGTTATTACAGAATATAACTGAATCAAAATAGTCAAATTCATGGGACAGAACAATTGTCTCATAGAACAGTACTTGAGCTAGAATAGTAATAAGGCCTTCGTAGCTCCAGGACTTGTATGCACGAATCGTCGCCAAAAGGATGAGCTTAGAACGGAAGACTCTTATGCTAAAGATCTAGTACCTAGCCTGAAAAGCATGTAAGTTCAAAGGTCAACTACGAAAGTAGTTGGTGAGATTCACATAAAGTATTTTATAAATATACATAGTACTGGTATGTATAAAAGTCAAGTCATATAGTCTGTACGGCTGTCAAATGTACCTTGCTGCAATAACAATAGTTTAGAATCTGTAATGTACTTAATATGTATGTCTATTATTACTGCTAATCCGCTTGGCCATAACGAGCTATGATAAATCAGGGAACTCATGCAATCAGAAAGTATATAAGTACGAGCTAGGTCAGAACTGGTGACCAGAGCATGTGATCAGAACAGGTGATCAATAAGTCTAGGTAATATGCATTCTCCTGTCCTGAGGAGAATGAGGATGGGCCTACCCTAACAGCGCTGTCCATAATACCTACGGTCCATTCCCAGAACAGGTGGGAGATGAATTGATAGTAGTAAATCTTAGGTCTCATACATAGACAATAAGTACACACAAGAATGTATTCAAGATCCTGCCCATTCAAGATCTAGAACACACATTTAGAAAATAAGTATCATAACATAAATAGTCTGTCTGTAAATAGTCTGTCTGTACATAGTCTGTCTGAAAATAGTCTGTACATAAATAGTCTGTCTGTCCTAAGATAGAACGTAGTACAGTCAAGAAAATATATATATATGTATAAGTACAAAGTAGTTTTCATGCTTTTCAGTCCCCGATAAAGAACTTTAAAAATGTACGAAAGGGGAAATAAGTGAACTCACAGTGATCTGGTACAATATATAGAACTAGTACAGTGAACAAGTACAAAGATAGATAAGTATATCTATCGGGATCCAATTACGCCTTGCCGAACTCCTATGCACATAATAACCATATAGAAGTACATGTATTAGTCTAAGTGATTATTCAAATCACAAATGTCCTTGGTGAACTGATGATTTGGTCCTTTGAACATTTTGACTCAAAATAGTTTTAACTGAACTTTACGTACATGAACTGAGCGAAGGTGAGCCTTAAGTCTGTTTGAACTGAACTTGAACGAATTTAGACATTAAATTCGTTGGACTGAACAGAACGAAGTTAGACATTAAATTCGTTGGACTGAACTGAACGAAGTTAGACATTAAATTCGTTGGACTGAACTGAACGAAGTTAGACATTAAATTCGTTGGACTGAACTGAACGAAGTTAAACCTTAAGTTCGTTGGACTAAATTCGTTTTGAACAAGATAATTTCGTTTGATGCAGAAGGCATACGGACATAACACTGAACTTAACAAAATCACGAGTTTTGAAGATTAAGGCATGTTACGACCCAAATTTGATCGCCAACACAGTTACTAGACTTATTTAAACATAAACCCATTGTTCTTTAACACGTTTTTGACATCAAAATCGACCAAATCATCAAGAACATATAGTTGAAAAGTTTGAACTTAGTTTGATCAAAATCACAAAATACGTTGTTGTTACCTCAAAATCAGTTTCAGAAATATGTTTAGATGATTACAAGGAAGCTAATGATATCAACGATTCGATCTAACAATCACGAAATCAAAGAATTTCTTATGTGTGTGTTTCTTGGTGTGGTGAGTGTGTGGAGGTGATGAAGGTGGTGAAGAATAGAAATCTTTTTGGGTTTACACTTCTTTTTATACCTTACCATAAAAGTGCAAATTTCACAACTACAAGGACCATTTTGCAATTAAATTGAGCTGAGCTCTTTAACGATCTTGTGATATTTGTGAACCGAACTTACTATATTATTGAATGTAATCACAAACTCGTCGTACAATAACAATATTTAGATCAATTTGAAGTTCACATAAGCACATAATGAACATCTAAAGTACGTCTATAACTCATATAAATTAGACTGTCTGACCGATTTAGTGGCATATGTACATTTTCAAGGACTTAAATAGAACATTTCTGGGACGGTTGTTACAGTAATGCTACATGACCTGTTCAAACTAGAAATCAGCTGAATAAGGAACTGACTAGTTTGTTTTGTGAAGTGAAAGACACTGGATTGATAACTGAGTGTTTATATTCTGGTTTTATTTCACAAGTAGAACCTAAGAATGTTAAGGCAGCACTTCAAGATCAATGCTGGGTTGAAGCTATGCAAGAAGAATTAGCTCAATTTGAAAAACTTGGAGTTTGGGAGTTAGTAGATGTGCCTAGAGGTAAAGAACCGATTGGAACTCGTTGGGTATACAAATGCAAACGAGATGACAAAGGGGTCGTTACCAGAAATAAAGCACGTTTGGTTGTTCAGGGTTTTGCACAACGAGAAGGATATGACTATAACGAAACTTTTGCGCCAGTTGCTAGGATTGAAGCTATAAGGTTATTTTTAGCCTATGCAAGTTTCAAAGGTATAAAGGTGTATCAGTTAGACGTTAAGAGTGCCTTCTTATACGGTGAAGTTAAAGAAGAAGTGTATGTTCACCAACCACCGGGGTTTGAAGATCCGAACTATCCAAGAAGAGCATATCGACTGGATAAGGCTCTTTATGGATTACATCAAGCACCCAGAGTGTGGTATGAAAAGTTGTCGACGCATTTGTTGACAAATGGATTTACAAGAGGATCGATAGACAACACATTGTTTATCAAGTGGAAGAAGCGAGATTATCTAATTGTACAAGTTTACGTGGATGATATCATTTTTGGTTCATCTAATATAAAGATGTGCAAAGAGTTTGAAATGAGCATGAAAAATAAATTTGAAATGAGTGCTATGGGGGAATTACAATTTTTCCTCGGACTGCAAGTTGATCAAAAGAAAGATGGATTCTTTATTCACCAGTCTAAGTATATCGATGACATTTTGGAGAGGTTTCAAATGTTAGAGTCCAAGACATATGGTACTCCTATTCAGCAAAATCATGGTTTAGGAGTTCTTAAATTTTTCGAAAGATCTAGCATTACTATAAGATTTGTTTAATATATAGGCAAAAACATCTACCAATCATGAGCCTGAAAGTAAATGTGATATTGTTTATGCAAATGAAATGAATGATAATTAAGGGGCTAATGTGGTCTTTGAGATTCGGACAAGTATGTCCTAGGGGTGTCTTTGTATACCTAGTCTACCTAAAGCTTCCAACTTGGGATAGGTTGTCAGAAAGTTCGCTACATGGGTCTCATAGAAAATCATGGGTTCCTTATAAATAATGAAATGCAAAAGCAAATAAGTTAAATCACAAAGTAATTAAATTTTGTTGTCTAAAAAGTGTCTCATGATTTGTTTAAGGATGTTTTTGAATATATATTGAATATTTGTTATCTTAGTGCTTGTATTGATTACGGAAGTATATCTGAATGTGGGTCACATAAATTCGCAAACTATTCAGTGGCATATTAGGCTACTCGGGTTACATGGTGACTGCCCTTGGCCAGGGTATGTCAAAAGTGTCACAACTCAAAGGAAACTGGAAGTACCGAGTGTTTAAGAGGACAAATATACCGGTAATCGTGGTTGGGTCACTGTTCATAACTAATAATAAGAGAATTATTTCTCACTTGCAAACTTATGTAAATGCTAATCTGATCTAATCTGCAGAAACTTAAGATTTCTTGTAAATAAATAAAGTAGTTTAGTTTTTATTTTAGTAATTTTTTGTTTTTGTTTGTATTTTTATTTTTGTACTAATAAGTGTCAGCTTGTGTGTCAAACTAGTTCTTATTGCACGAGAGATTTGATAAGCATCTAATGATTCTGTAGAAAGTTATATGATTCTTAGTGAATTATATGAGTCTTTTTGCTTTTGGTAAGTATGTTTAAAAAATGAATTTTCTAATTAATACATAAGTTGTTTAATCTAGAAAATGGAATGTTTTGAAAATTGAAAAGTCAAAATATTTTTGAATGTGTTTCAAGTAAATTTTTGAAATTTCAATTGTTTTTGGTTGATAAGTATGCTTGACAAAGATTGGACTTGCCTTAAATATCATAAATATGCAAAACAACCAAAATCTTAACCTAGCAATCATTAATAATCGATTAATGATTGCTAGGTTAAGATTTTGGTTGTTTTGCATATTTATGATATTTTTATTGTTTTTGATGCATTGATGAAGTTTGTTAAGTGTCCAGGTTACAGATAATAAACTCACTTTACAATGAAATTGGCATCAAAATTTCAGATTGTGATTGAAGGTAAAATTGTTTTCGCTTGCTTATAGAATTGCATTGCGACGGACAATAAAAGGTGCTCAGATATTACAAGAACTGTGCTACAAGGATGGATTGCCTTCTATTTATTAACCTAAGACTTAGTGTGATAGGTTATAATTGTATTATCAAAATCACAACCTAAAATGTAATGTGATAGGTTGTTGATATGATATTTTGATGTATTGTAATGCATTATACATTAAATATGTTTTAATGTAAGTTTGCATTTGTTTAAAGTTAAACATCAATGAAGAAATGATCGATTTTATGTCAAGATAATAATGTAAGATTTATTTGATACATTATTGTGATGACAAGTTAGTACGGATGATCTATACTTGCATATTCGAGTGGATACAGGTTTTTAGTAACGAGTATCTACAGGTTTATGTTTCTAGAACTTTTGTAGTTTTCCTTAATAAGTTTTCTGGAAAATTGACAAAATTCGGCTAAGGAAAGCAATTTGTGTGAATTTAAAAACTGAAAATTTGACTTCGTTCGTGCTGACATCAGTATGCCTCGCGCTGACGTCATCACGAAGCCCACAAACTCAGTGTTTGGCCCGGCCCATGAAGCTCTGAATATAAGTATGGGTTTTAACCTTTCATTAATTACCTTTTAATCGAAAATTAACCTAAAATTATCACACGAACTTCGTCTCCTTCGTGCCACTATTCATCCGATTCCCTTTTCGATCGATTTCATCTACTTTTCGTATTTTTTCATCCAGGATTGTTGGTATATTTCCAATCTAGGATAGATTATTGATGTTTTGACTATGAAACTTAACGATTTCATGTCGTTATAATGCCCAAATTTTGAATCCTCTTCGCGTGAACAGTAACTAGGACGAACCAAGAATTTGATCTTCAATTTTTGATGATTTGGACTTAAAATTGGATTAAGTGATGTTTATACACTTTAAATCTAACATAAGTTCATGTTAAAATACTTAAAATCAAGATTATTTGAAGATACTATGTTTCGGTCACTATTCACATGAAGAACATCAAGCACACGAACCACTTTGTGTTCATCGAACTTGTTTCAATTTTTGATTTTCTGGGCATACACGATCCATAAACAAGTCCACGTTGATGATTTTATTTGATTAAATCATCGAATGCAGATGTTTTTGCTTCGTGTTTCTGGGTTTCATTTCAAGCTCGTGCTGACGTCACGACGAAGAGGATCTTCCTCGTGATGAAGTCATCACGAAGCAGACGAGACAAAAACCCTAATTTTTGTTTTTAATTTCTAATTTTTTCGTTTTCTTGTCGTTTTTTTTTTGTCTGTTTTTGTGCAGGTATGGCAGGACAAGGTAATAATGCTCGCGTGTTCGTCAAGGAGCACAATGCTGCACTACGCAGACGGGGTGCACACCAGAGTTTCACGGTGTCCTACAGTTTCTTGCACATTCTCGTGTACATTTTGCAGTGACAGAGAACCCTCCGTTGGTGATAAGTCTCATTCAGGAATTTTGGAACTCAGCCCGTTCAGTGAAGATGGGTGATCATATGTACATTCGCACTACTGTTGGAGGACGTTCGTTCTCGTTCTCGGCTGGAGACTTACGGACGATATTACACTTAGGTGATGTCGAGATAGAGCAAGGTCCGACTGACTTTTCAGAGGAATTTTGTGACGGTGCTCTACGTCGTATGGGTTATACTGGTGCTATTTCTCACCCATACTTCAGGAATCATCTTCGTGGCAAATGGAAGTTGCTAGCTTACTATTTGTTGAGGTCTATTAGTCACCAGAGTACAGGCTATGACCAGATGAATATCCAGAACGCTTCTCAGATGGTTGCTTTGGTGCTGAACAAGCCATACAACTTTTCTTAGTACATTTTTGATAATTTGGAGAAGCTGTTGAGGTCATTTGGTACAGACAAGAAATTCTTTCTGTTTCCAAGATTTGTGATGATAATCATTCGTCACTTTGCAGTTGAATTGCCATTTGACGGTCCTACGTTCAATTTAGTTCATCTTACTTGTAAGCATTTGTTGAAAGTATGAAGCACTTGTCGGGTAGAAATGTTCCGGTACATGTTGATAATCCACCTTTGTTCGGACATTTGATTAATCCTAACTATGTTGCCCCTAGACAAGGTTGGGAAGATGAAGAACCCGTTGTTGTTGCTGCTGCTGGTGATGATCAGGTACAAATTAATCCACAGGAAGTGCGAGCTGATCAGTTTGAGGGACTCAATGATGTTCCTTTATATGCTGGAGATCTAGAGCATGATCCAGATATGGATGCTCTTATGGAGGATATTGATGATCCTACAAATCTTGTTCCACCAACTTCTGGAGTTTCTATATCTACCTCTGCTCCAGTTGGTGTTGATGTTGGTCCTTCTGAGCTACCAGTTACTGTTAATGTTGGTGATGACTCAGAAGATGATGAAGAGGAGGAATAACGTTTGCCGAAGAAGAAGACAAGGAAAAGGTGTTGACGCTGTGGAGAGACTTCCAACTTCTTAGCGATCTCAAGCTGAAGTTGATAGAGATTTTGTTATGTATCAAGCTGCTATGGAAAGGTCTCATGCACCTAATGTTGGTGATACTCCATCAGTTGCTGCTTTAAGAGCTTCAGTTGTTGAGATTCCTGTTTTGGTGTCTACTACTTCTGCTAATGTTGCTGTTGGGGAGAGAAGGTTGAGACCAAAGTTTATTATAAGAGGAATTGGTTCTCGCGCACAAGTTGTCACTGAGGCTACAACTGTTACGATTCCTACTGCTCCGGAGTCTACAGTTCGTCAAGAGCCAGAGCCGACACTTGTTGCTCCTAGGCCTTCGTCTGCTCCTATTCAGGCTACAGTTCTTGTTTCTACTATAATGGGACGTCTGTTGGCTCCTTTGCAACGACCTCAGATGCCTCCCACAGGAACTTTCAGTGCTCGTATGCCTTCATTTGAAGCTACGATGCCACCCCATGCTTCTACATCTGATGTTGCATCTACGTCACGTCCAGTTGCTCCAGTTCAAGTGCAGCTGAGTCGTTTGTTTTCTGAGAAGAAGATGTTAGACATGAGGGTTACAGCTTTGGAGAATCAGCTAAAGCTCCAGGCTGCCAAGCATCAAGAAGAGATGGACTTGATGACATCTCTTGTTCATTCTCTTGGTTCTAGACTTGACCAGTTTTTGGCTCAAGGGGGAGATAAGTATGGTTGTAAGGATGATGAGCTAGCTAAGAAGACAAGAGATGATGATCATGATGATCAAGATCGAGCTCAAGATCCAAATCAACGACAACCAACAGTTAGTGAGCCAGAGAATCAGGGTCAAGGTCAAGATGCTGATGATGCTATGGATACAGAGACTGCAAATATTCACGGGGAGTCGCCAAGATAAACTGAGTCAGAGATTGCTGGCACAGCTGGTGCTAGTACTTCTAGGACTCAAGATAAAGGAAAAGTTGTGATGGCCGCTCCAGATGCAGATCCTGATGATCCAAATGATGATGAGGAAGATTCCAATTCAGGTAACTCCGATTCTAGTTCTGATAGAATAGAAAGGGAGATTCTAGAATAGCTAGTGAATGATCCTCATAATCATATAGAAAAAGAAAATCTTAGCAAAGGAAAATCTACTCAGGATAGTGAGTCAACTTAGACTGATTCTACTACCAATGCCTCTACAGAGTCAGATTTGCACTCTTTAATTGTGCATAGACTAGAAAAGAGATTGGGTTATGATCCACAAGCCCATATGAGAGCTAGAGCAGAGATTATGGATTATGATAATTATTATGATCCAGGATCACTTAGGGATCAAATGAAAGAACAGTCATGGTTAACTCATACATCGTCAGAGTCAGATTCGGATTCAGATTCGAATTATGAACCTTAGTGCTAATGATTTTTGTTTTTTGTAATGATTATAAGATAAATATGAATGTATTTGTTACATTATATTTATGATATAATATTATTGTTGCAAGTTAAAATAGATAAAGATTATAAGATAAATATTAATGTAATTGTTGCATTATATTTATGAAATAGTGTTATTTATTTTAATTTCGTTTATGTATTTATACTATTATGTCTTGACTTATGTATTTATGTTCTTAATCTTTGTATATGTAAATTGTTTAAATTGCAGGTAAGCTTCAAAGGATAGGTGCTTTGGACGATCTTGATGTTGAAGAAGACTTAGAAAGTATCAATGATGAAGATATGGAAGAAGGAGAGTTCATTACTTCAGAAGCTGATAGAAAAAGGTTGCTTGATATACCTTATGACTTTGATCGTGTCTTTAATGAAGATGAAGTTATTCAAGTTGAACCAATAGCTGAAGTAGAACATCTCAATCTTAATCCAATCAGAGAAAGTCCAGATGAACCTAAGAATACAGCAAGTTTGAGGTTTGATGTATCTGCAAATATAATAGATAAAAGAGATGATAATGTATTTGATCTATTATGGAATATGATTGCTACGCGAGAGGTTGATCTTGGAAGATTTAATATACCTCCGGTGCAGCAAGATCCTGAGTTTATTATTAATAGACTGATTCCAGGTTATAGAGGACATACTGGTTGGTAATACGTGATACTTATAAGCCATCGATGTTTTGGGAGTTTGTCTCAGACAAGGATGCACCTAAGTATTTCTCAGTGATACAAAGTTGGTTTTATGATCAAAGAATCGAATTATTTGTTATCAAGAGAAAAGAAGGATGCCAGTATATGTCGATGAGTTAAAGACATTTCCACTCTCTCAGTGATTCTGATATGATAGATTTGGGAAGACGATGGTTCGTTAATCTTCAGAGCAATGGACTTGCAGATTTCTACTGGAATAGATTCAGAGATGAAAGAATTAGAAATTTCAGTGATAGAGGTCTGAAGCCAGAAGATAGGTTGATTAAGCCAACACCTTTGAAGAAGATTAAGAATCAAGATGGCACATTTCGTTTTGAACAGCGAAGGGATCAAGATATGCTGACAGAGATGACATTTTGGCAAATAGATATCAAGTCAGGCGAAGCACAGATGTTTGTTGATGATTCACAGGAACAAATGTTGCTACGCATGTATGATCCAATGCAGGTTGTCAACTTGTCAAGAGGTGATCAGAGAAGACTTTTTAACACACCTTGCTCAGCAGTGGACTTTTGGAGAGTTGAAGAAAGGCGCTATCGCAACATTCTCGCTCATTGTTTACAAGAGAGAATTCATGCGAATAGCACAAGACTTTTATTCAACAGATAGCTTTGAAGTTCAAGTTCGAAGACTTTAAAGAGATCTAGTTGCAATCGTCAAGGGGGAGTTTGTAGATGCAGATTCGTTGTGACAATCGCTACATAGATTTGATTATCGTTTATGTTTTAGGAACTATGTTTGTAATCATTTAAATAAGAACTTGTGTTGATATTTAATGATTACAATTGAACTTCAATATTATATCTGTTTGTGTTTTATATTGTGTTTGTGTGTTATATATTGTTTTGCAGGTACAAGAACATAGAATCAAGGTTTATAAGTGTCGTAGAACACTTAAACGGTGATTGAATGTTATATACGAGCTAAACGAAGTAAAACAAAGGACCAAAGGCACGTCCCTCGTGCTGACGTCATCAGTACATGGGATTACCTTCATGCTGACGTCAGCACGAGGTAGATTGGTTATTGTTAATTACGGGCCTAATACGTAATTAAGGTCGAAGCCCACACGAACCCAATACCTATTAGTATAAATACAAGACCTAATCTACGGAATTAGGTTAATCTTAGTGAATCGTTTTGACTATACACGAATTAAGGTTAATTGTTCCTTCGTGTGATCTCCTACACGAACCACAAGCCTTGTGCATCTCCTTAGGTTGATTAATTGCTCATTAATCGACGGAAGGCAATAGCAATCTAGTTATCTCAAGAGGATTCCGCACTCTTGACATAACGAATCACATCTTATTACGATCCACGCAACAATAGGGTACCTTACAAAGACAACTTAACGGGTCAACCGACCCATCTGAGACGTTACCACTCGCCTCTTCAGGAATAATAGATCTTTTCTCAAAGTGAATAACTCGATATCTACATTGGTAGACTAATATACTTCTTCTTTTGCTTTGTAGGTTTACCTTTAATGGTTGTAGGTGGTGCGAGCAAAGTGAAACAATGGCACAACTTTTCTTCAAATGTAAACAGTTCCTACGGAAGATGTACATGGTTTTAGAGGGATATTAACAATGAATAAAATTTTGAGGCACTGAGCACTTTAGTTTGTTACCCTTTAATGCAAGTATCTAAAGAAAGTTTGGTTTATCCTTATGTTTGACCTGTCAATCTATAGATCAATTTGCTAGGATACAACTCAACAGGATTTTTAAGTTGATTGAAACCGTGTATGCTTTCTAAATGTGGTATCATTGATGGTGATGGACATGGTTCAAGTTGTCGGTGGCTCAAATTTGCTAGGATAACCTGAGACAATTTATGCATGCATTTTTGAGGTGTAAAGTGATGTCTCAACTTCTGGAATTAGATATGCTTTACGTATATGTTCGGAAAAACAAACATATATCATGGTAACTTTACGGATTAACACAAGGGCTTCTTTTGCAATTATCGTCCCCGCCTCACCTCACCTGTTTTATATTGTCATCACCTTTCAAGCCGCCGCAACGCGCGGGCACAAGGCTAGTATTCAACAAAATGAAAACTACTAATAATTAAGGAAAGCCTGCAAACATAATAGTTGATGATATACCCTCCCACGCAGAACCTGCCACACAAGGAAACAATAATACGTTGTAACACGAATGTTTGTCTGTAACGAAGGCTTCCATAGTAAGATAAAAAGATAAGAATTGTCCCCCTATAATTTCGGGATTTGATCTTATCACTTAAGTCCAGTAAAGAAGGAAAGAATCCTCCTGGACTCTTATAGCTTAAGACTTAGGGAAACCCCAAAAAGACTTAACTTATCCTTCAAGAATATTTCTCCCTATAAAAGGAGATTCAAAATACCTAAAAGGAATTCACGATTCTCTCATATGCACATTCGACTAATAACACTCATCAAATCGTGTTCTAATACAATCCAAGCATTCACATCACGATCGATCAGATCTAAAACCCATTCAATAGCACGATCATAATCGGCTAACACTCACACATTTGATTGGCGTAAAGAGACACGAACTCTACCTTCGGGGAATCGCCAACAAATAACCAAAAAAATCCATTATCCCCTTTCTAACCCTAATCTCGGTTTGGTGCACAATCATTCGCCGCCATCCGTGGGACCCTCGCATTACTCATAACCCGCAATAATATTTTTGTTCATTCACGCCGTGAGAAATGGTGAAGAAAAACAAAAATAGATCTCTGAAAAATGGAAGATAGACTTTGGCAGTCAGCCCGGCAACAGCCAGCCGCCTGAATCTGACTGAAACTATGCCAAAAGGTTTTTATTTTCTTCCCCTAGTGGAAAATAAGGCTTCCAATGACCCCCTTATTATCCAAGCCATGATTTTTAATATCGAAATACGCAGGGTCTACTTGGATAGCGAAAGCGAATGCGATGTCATTTTCGAACATTGCTTCCTCAAACTGCCCGATGCCATACTAGCCCAAGGAGTGGATCCTCGGGGCCCACTAGTTGGTTTTTCAGGAGAGCACGCGTGGCCCCTAGGGAAATCGATTTAGACGTTACCATCAAAGATGGGAAACACGAAAGGACCGAAACACTAGACCTTTTGATAATACGATCGTCACTCTATAACATCCTTTTGGGAAGAGCTGTGATGCAGCGATTGGAGATAGTCCCCTCTGTGATCCACATGCTCGTCAAGTTTCGATCTGAGACAGGGATAGGCACGATCTGCTCATCTTACAAGCTGACAAAACAAATTAATGATGTAAAAAGAATAGAAGACGGAGGTATTTCCGTCCCGAAGGAGCTACAGTGTCAAGAAGATACAATGAAGATAGTGATTAACCCAGCCTTTCCGGACCAAACGTCCTCTATGGTATCCAGTTATCAAATGAATGCAAAACAGGCTCTAGAAGCTACTACAATCCAACACGGACATTTTTGCATGGGAATTTTCAGATTTGACAAGGGTCCCTAGGATCCCGACGTTAGAAGGAAAGTCATTCGTGACGGAGCACTCTCTAAATGGGCGAAAGCATATAGAACCAGGTCACCAGTAAAACGCATCCTCTCTGCCGACAAAGACGAGGCTGATAGGAAAGAAGTTGAGGAACTATTAAAGGCAGGGATAGTAAGAGAATCCACCTATCCGATTTGGATTGCGAACCCGGTGATGCTGAAAAAAAAAAAGACGAGGGGTGGCTGATGTGTGTCGACTTCACAAACTTAAACAAGGCATGTCCAAATGATTGTTACCCCCTACCAGAAATCGATTGGAAGGTAGAATTGCTGGCGGAACACAAGTTGAAGTGTTTCTTAGACGCGTATAAAGGTTACCATCAAATACAAATGGAAGAGGACGACGAAAATAAGACAACCTTCTATACGAGCAAAGGAACCTATTGGTATCAAAAAATGTCGTTTGGTCTGAAGAATGCATGGGCTACTTACCAAAGGCTAGTCGACAATGTATTCGCCACAAAGATAGGAAAGAACCTAGAGGCATACGTCGATGATATGGTCATCAAGATCAGGGACGAAGAAGGCCTCATAGAAGACATTCGTGAGACCTTCGGAAACCTTCGGAGGATCGATATAAAGCTTAATCCTAAAAAATTCTCTTTTGGCATAAAAGAAGGAAAGTTCTTGGGATATTTCATAAGCAATGAAGGCATAGATGTGAATCCCTCTAAAGTAAATAGCACCAAAGACAATCAAGGAAGTCCAGAGTTTGAATGGAAAGCTCGTCGTGCTCAGCCGATTCCATTCTCGAGGGGCTGACAGACAACTTCCTTTCTTCAAGACATTGAAAGGCTGCATCAAGAATAAGGATTTTGCATGGATGGATGAAGCGAACAAACCTCTAGAACAAATAAAAGAATACATTGCAAACCTACCGACGCTCAGAGCGCCAAAACCAAAGGAAACACTCTTTGTCTATTTGGTAGCTTCACCTGAATGTGTTAGCGCTGTGTTGGTAGCCGAAAAGGACACGTAACGAATACCAATCTACTTCATAAGTAGAGTTTTGCAACGTGACGAAGCCAATTACCCAGAACTAGAAAAACTCGCCCTAGCGTTGGTTCATGCAACACGAAGGTTACGAAGATATTTCCAAGCACATCCGATTGTCGTGCTATCCGATAAGCCGATAAAATTGATACTATTGAAAGCAGAGAAATCAAGAAGGTTGGCTAAGTGGGCCATCAAACTAGGGGAGCACGACTTAGAATTCAGAGCTAGGCATGCAATCAAAGGATAAGTCTTGGCTGATTTCATCAATGAAGTGCACGAAGGTAAAAATTCGGTGACGCACTCTACGTCATTAGAGGTAACAAGAACTGTTGAAAGTGACACATGGAGATTGTATACCGATGGGGCGGCCAACTCAGATGGTTGTGGAGTTGGCCTGATGCTGATCAACCCAGACGACATAAAATTCACTTATGCATTAAGGTTCAAGTTCGAAGTGACGAACAACGAAGCTGAATACGAAGCGTTACTGGCATGGCTTCGGATCACAAGAGATATGGAAATCCGAAACATACGAGTAGACGTCAATTCCCAATTAGTAGCATGCCAAGTGAGAGGAGAATATGAAGCAAAACAGGACATAACGAAGCTGTACATACAGAAAGTGCAAGAATTGATGGAATGTTTCAGGCACTTCGAAATAGAACACATTCGAAGAAGCCAAAACAAAAAAGTAGATGCCCTGAGTAAGTTAGCTTCCCTCATATTCGAACACCTAGGAAAACAAGTGTTAGTGGAAGTCTAGAAATAAAGGTCAACTGGAGAAAAGCAAGTATCGGACCTTGTAGAGGAAGAAGGTAAAAACTGGATGACTCCCCTATATGAGTTTCTGGTAAGTGGAATACTCCCAGCAGATAAAGCCGAAGCCCGAAAGATAAGAATTAAAGCTCCACAATATAAAATTCTGGATAAAAACTGTATAAAAAGGGTTTGTCACGTCATGGATCCGGTGCGCGGGGCCTAAGCAAGCGGAAATGATTATTCGGGAGATGCACGAAGGAATCTGCGGAGCACATTCGGGACCAAGGTCTATCACTACGAAGGCCATGAGGCTGGGATATTTATGGCCAACTATGCATCCAGACTCTACGGCCTTGCTAAAAAATTGTGAAGCATGTCAGCTACATGCTAACATCTCAAGACAACCGAAAAATGATATGACTTCGGTAATTTTAGCATGGCCCTTCATACAATGGGGAATTGATCTCGTAGGGCCACTCCCAAATCCCAAAACAAGAAAAAGTTCTTGGTGGTAGCCATTGACTATTTCACTAATTGGGTAGAAGCAAAACCGCTCGCTATGACGAGCGGCGATGAAATGAAAAAGTTTGTATGGGAACATATTATATGTAGATTCGGGATACCGCAAACAATAGTATACGATAACGGGCCATAATTCGCCAAAGGAGTCTTCCCCGAGTTTTGTAAGCAATTGCAAATAAAGCAATCATTCACATCCGTATACCATCCTCAAAGAAACATACAAGTGGGAGTAACGAACAGGGAAATAGTCAAGGGGATAGAAAAATGATTAGGGCGAAGTCACAAAGGATGGGTAGATGAATTACCACTGGCCCTCTAGGCTAACAGAACAACACCAAAGCGGAGCAACGGAGAAACTCCGTTCAGTTTAGCGTTCGGAACGGAGGCCGTGGCACCACCAGAATTCCAAGTCTCAACCCATAGGATGCTAAATATAGAAGGGAATTCGGAAGAATTAAGAATAGACCTGGACTTGTTGGAAGAGCGAAGAAAGATCGAAGCCATCAGAGAAGCTGCCTTCAAAAGGAAAATTAAGGGATATTACAACAAAAGAGTGAATCCGACAACATTCAAAACTGGAGAGTACATGTTGCGGTTAAATAGCGCAAGTGAGAAAGAGTACACAGGGAAGTTGGGACCGACTTGGGAAGGCCCATACCGTATACAAATGGCCTTCGGAAATGGATTATACAAGCTGGAAACACCCGAAGGGGCTTCGGTCGACAGGACCTGGAACAACTCGAACTTGCGAAAATTCTATATTAAGACCTCTCTCTCTTTGAATAATATGTACGGGCCAAGATGCCTTTGAGTATTCAATAAAGCAGAAAGCCCCTACAGGGGACAAAGCATTATAGAAGACCAATAGTCTCAAATGCTCAAAACCAATACTCTTACATAAAAGACCAATAGTCTCAAATTGACGCTTCCCCAACCCTATACGAATAGCCTTCACATCAACATCTTGTTCTGTCAATCGCTTTTCCAGATCCGTGATCCTGTCAAGAAAATTCCAATCAACAAATTGAGATTCCTTCAACATGTCTTGAGAAGATTCATACTCTCGACACGAACTAAAAACCAAGAGATTCTTCCGCTCACCCATATCTTTTAAAAGCAACTCCTCCTCGATAAACTTACGAGCAACATTAATGGAAAAAGAAACCGGGAAAATGTCAACAGAGCCTCTTCCCTTCTTCAAAACAGTGGTGTCATCCACAGGAGCAGCAGAAGACCCAATATCAGCAACTTTCCTCTTGGACGACATTCTTTCTTGAAAAAATCTGAATATATGATAAAGCAAAGGAAATATGCAAAAGAAACAGTAAATGACGACGACATTCAACAAAGAAAAAAAAGGCAATTGTGCGCTTTTCATAGATATGGAGTAACAAAACCCTAACCGTCGATAACGCGCTACGCGTACTGACACATGCGACTTTTTGATTCAAGAAGTTGTAGCATGACCCCTTAAGGAGTTAGTAAATTGGCAACAATAGTCAAAGACAATGCTTATTTTACAAAAACCATCTCCTTGGAATGGGGGCTTGATGATATACCCTCAAAGCAGTACGCAGAACCTACCACACAAGGAAACAGTAATACGTTGCGACACGAAGGTTTGTCCGTAACAAAGGATTCCGCAGTAAGATAAAAAGATAAGAACTGTTCTCCTATAATTTCAGGATTGATCTTATCACTTAAGTCTAGCAAAGAAGGAAAGAATCCCCCTGGACTCTTATAGCCTAAGACTTAGGGAAACCATAAATAGGCTTAACTTTTCCTCCAAGAATATTTCTCCCTATAAAAGGAGATTCAAAAGACCTAAAAGGCATTCACGATTCTCTCATATACATTCGACTGATAACACACTCATCAAATCGTGTTCTAACACTATCAAAGCATTCACAACACGATCGATCAGATCTAAAACCCATTCAATAGCACGATCATAATCGGCTAACACTCACATATTTGATTGGCGTAAAGAGACACGAACTCTACTTTTGGGGAATCGCCAACAAATAACCAAAAACATCCATCATCCCCTTTCTAAGCCTAATCTCGGTTTGGTTCATAATCAATAGTGATTCATGTTGATTGTTGCTTTCTGGTGAAGATGGTGATATGGTAGTGGATGCCTACGATTTTGCGGCGGCAGGCGGCGAATGGCCAGCCGGCAGTGGTGATGGCTGGATTCTTCAAAGGTAGAAGAGGGGATGACGGGTGCTTTTGGTTGTTTGTTGGCAATTCCCCGAAGGTAGAGTTTTGATCTCTTTACGCCAATCAATTATGGTTTGATTGTTAGCCGATTGAGATCGTGCTATTGTGTTTTAGATCTGTTTGACCGTGTTTAGCACGCTCATGGAAGGATATTATCATATCCCGATATCCAAGGATGCTTTTGCCTAATCATCGTAGGCTGTGGAAACTTCGGGACGGAGAGTAATCGTCCCGCTGCACGTTGATATGTGAGTATATTGTTGTAGGTTGCTGGAGCATCTCTTATGGAGAGAAGAGGACGTCCAGATCTGTGTGTGTGTGTTTTCTGGAGAGAAGGAGAATGAGAATTTAGGTTTAGACTCATCCATATATATAGGGATGGAAATCTTGGAGAATAAGTTTAGGATTTAGGGAAATAATATGACAAATCTTGATATTTAATATGGATAGACGTGATAAGATCAAATCTCCTTAATTTAGAAGGAAGAGATTTAGATAATCTCTTCCATATTTAGATAAGGCTTACAGCGGGTACCTTCGTCACGCAGGATCGGTTCTGTCACGAAGGTCATGTTCTGTCACGAAGGATGACGTATACCATCAAGCCCCCCAGTCCAAGGTGATGATTTTTGCTAAATAAGCATTGCGTTGGACAATTCCTGGCTACTTTGTCACTTTTCGGGGTAAATTCCTTATGCCCCAAAAGTCAATTTCACAGTCGTTACATATCTCGAGATGCTATATCGGCGACTAGGGGTTTTTTGTGGCCGCTGTATATGTATCATATCGCTGCTTTTATTTTCCATTTGATCTGCTCTAACTGTCGTTGTCTTCGATTTTTGTATTATTATTGTTTTCTAAGTCTTCTTTCTTCGAAATAAGTTAACTTCCCCGTTTAGGCTATGGACTTCTTTTGTTGTCTTTGGTGGAGAGACTTGTTTTAATTTGTCAACAGTTGAGGGATTAGTATGTATCCCTTTGTTTGCTGTTATAATACCCTAGGAGTTTTCCTTCCTCTACTCCGACTGAGCATTTATCCGAATTGGGTTTATTGTCCGGAGGTTTCCGAAGGTCTCTCAAAATCTTTTATAAGGGGTTTTCTTCGTCCATACAATATCATTCATGTAAATTTCCAAGTTTCTGCCAACTTGTGTGGAAAATGCTTTGTCAACCAGACATTGATACATAGCCCCTACATTCTTTAGCGCGGACAACATCTTGCTTGTAAAAATCTGTATTGTCTTCGTCTTCTTTACAGATTAACACACATCCTCCACTCATCATTTTTTTTCCACCATTACAGGGTTTGTGATTCATTATTTGGGGAGTTGGATTTAAGTTTCATGGTGAGTTTGCAAAAATAACTTATTCAATAGCTTCAGTGGTTTTTATGGAGTTTATAATCGTGAGATAATGCCATGTAAAAACTTATTCCTCATCGGAGGAGAAAATAATGGGTTTATGCCAGAATAGGACCAAGACGTCTCATCTTTCACGACGCTCTATTCCTATTCGCAAGCACGTAAACTTGGTTGATATTTACGAAGGATTTTGATTGTCAGTGGGTGGCGATTGCTACTTATGGTTTTATTCTTTTAAGTAGAGATTACGTACCAGTAATCAATGAGGTATTCGTAGACTTTCCTCCTAAGATCCTTTGTTACGATGGAAATGTGGTTGTCTCCGGTTTCATAAGCTATGAATATCTATGTAGCATAATCCTTGTGCATTGTTATAGTTATGTGTCATTTTGTAGGATTTGAGGGTCGACAGCTTTCCACCCTGGGTGATGCTTTAAAGCATAATCTTCGTTGCACAGTCCTTGGCGTTGGTGCACTCTTCGTTGCGAACCCTTTGGCGATGACATACTATTTGTTGAGAAGCCTTTGGCGATGACACACTCTTTGTTGCGAAGCCTTTGGCGATGGCATACTCTTCACAATGCAATCTTTGGATCATGTTTAGAATGTTCTCTGATATGTCTGATCGAGTTTATTATGATATGAATGCCTTGAAAGGTCTTTAGGATTCTCCTTTTATAGGGAGAACTTATCGTGTAGGAGAAGTCAAGCCTCTTTAGGGTTTTCCTAAGTCTTAGGCTGTAAGAGTCCAGAAGGATTCTTTCCTTTTTTACTGGACTAAAGGATAAGATCAAATCCCGAGTTTATAGGTATTTAATTCTTGTCTCTTTAATCTTACCGTGAGAGCCCTCGTTACAAAAAGCCTTTGTGTCGCATGTTTATAGAACTCCTAACCCGTCTTACTTACATATCAACAACTTCGTATGTTAAGCCTATCACGAAGTTTGCCCGAGATTTGTATGTTAAGCCTATCACGAAGCTCAGGCAACCGTCAAATGCGAGTAAGAAAAGGTTTTGGAAATCCCGATACTTTTTGTTTGGCTCTTTGCCTATACATTCAATCTTTTACATGTCGAATGCTTTTTTTTCTTTTTTCGTACGTATGCGCGTACATTGGGGTGTCTGTTCAGGCGTCCCTGTCAGTTTGTTCCCTCTTTGTTTACTAGAGGTTGCGACCCTCTATCTATATTGAGACAATGAGCCTTTATGAGTGCCTTGAGAGGTCTTTAGGATTCTCTTTTATAGGGAGAATTTATTTTGGAGGAAAAGTTAAGCCTCTTTAGGGTTTCCCTAAGTCTTAGGCTATAAGAGTCCAGGAGGATTCTTTTCTTCTTTACTGGACTTAAGTGATCAAATCCCGAGTTTATGGGGGGAAAACTCTTACCTCCTTTATCTTCTGCGGAAGCCTTCGTTACGGACAACCTTCGTCTCGTAACATCTTACTGTTCTTTCATGTGACAGGTCCTGCATACCGTTGGGAGGGTATATCATCACAGAGTTTTATGGAACTTCCAAAAATTCAATCCTTTATAAAAGATTGATTCCAGGTCTTATCAACCGGACCCCCTTCGGGGATTTTTAACTAGTACGCTCTGTTGTCGTAGGCGGTTTCGGAGTATGTGTGGGCCGTCCCATGTCGGTCTTATCCTTCATTGATTTTTCGTGATGTTGGTGTTGTTTAGCCAAAGTACATAGTCGCCGATTTTGAACGCCGTAGGATTGACTCTTTTGTTCTAGCCCCCTTCGGCCTTCTTTTCGAACATTGCGTCTCCAATGGCCATATTTTTACTTCATTCTTCAAGAGATTTTGGGTCAAATTTGAGTTCCTCCCAGTTTCCTTCAGTATTTAGCATTCCATGTGTCGATATTTGGAATTCAGCTAGTACCACGACTTCGGTATCGAAGGCTTGGCCGAACGGTGATGCTTCGTTTCAGAGTTTATTTTGTTTGCTCAGAGGGCCAAGGGGAGTTCGTCTACTCATCTCTTCGTAACACGTCTTGTTTATCGACTATGTATCATAGGTATGTGCATAATTATGTGATGAATGTTTCGTATCTTTGAGCATCTTTTCCTCGTGGTTTTCTATGGCTGAAACCGAAGTGTTTCCAAGATTAATCCTTGTGGTTCTCCCGTGATATATGCACCTTCTTTGGAAAGGCTAGTATTAGCGTTTTCACCTTTCGCGTAGTTTGGATAACAGTTCTTAGTGGTGGAGGTTATCCATAAATCCAGAGCTCCTTTGCACGATCGACAAAAGGAGCTACATAGTCGGATTCTTCTGGTGAAATACATTCAATTTTTGGGCTCTGAGCTCGTGAAAATCTTTATGGGGTTTATGAAGGTTTTAGGGAACCTTTAGGACCTTGAGTTACGGAAGGCCTGCGAATTGACCTTCGGGATCTGAGCTTCGTAAGCCTTGCGGGGTGTGAGCTGTTTTTGGACCTTTGGATCCAAGGTTTGGAGGATCTGCAGGATCTGAGCTGCGGATGGGCCATCTAAGATTATTCTATGTAAGGTCTAAGGATGGGCTTTCGAACCTAAGGCTATGTAAGGTCTGCGGGACCTAAGCTGCATCTGGACCTTCGGATCTGAGCTTTGTAATATCTACAAGATCGTCTTTTGAAGGTCTGCGAATAGGCCTTCGGATACGAGGCTATGTAAAGTCTTTGGATGGGCCTTCGGATATGAGGCTATATAAGGCATGCGGGATCCTTCGGATCCGAGCTCCGGAAGATCTGCGGATGAGCCTTAGGGGTCAAGGCTATTATATAGAATTAAAGAGATCTTCCAATCTAGAGGCTGTGTTTGGTAGCGGAGAGATCTTCATGATACGGGGCAAACATCCCTCCTTAATCGTGATGTTTCTATACTCTACCTATGGAGAGATAGCCTCTTCTTTTGCAGGGAAAAGTCAGATCTTGATATGAATATTTGGACCTTATTTTGGCTAGCCTTTATAGGAGGCGTCGTTCCAACTGATTACACTCTGTAACATAGCTCATCAATGAGGTTGTGTAATAATGAGGTGAGTCTTCGTGACCCACGCGCTTCGTGGCGCAACCGGTTCTTGACGATGCATAGTGTTGGACCTCTATCCGTCGTAGGGATATATCACCATGATCCGAATGTCATAAGAAGTATCAAGGTCGTTAATGCTTAGTCGGGAGGTTTAATCATGGGAAATGCTAATCATAGCTTGGAATATTTTCTTAACTCAGGGTTGCATGAGGGCATCAATGAGATGTCCCAACAAAAAGCGCTTCAAATCTGGAGGCCACGTGGGGCATTAGATCTTTCAACAGAATGGGGGTGTCCAAACAGTAGTAATATTTTTGAATCTGGATCAAATCATTAGATTATAGCCTTCGCAATGGAGCGCCGTCTTTACGGAGAAACCTTCGTGTCATAGAGAGCTACTGTGATAGGTCCTTTAACAACCAGGTCCTCATCATCGAGAAGATCTTCAATTCTGGAGGCTTTCGGAGCCTTCGTTACGGAGGAACTTCGTGTCGCGAGGTGCTACTGCTCCTTTGCGTGATAGGGCCTTTAACAACCAGGTCCTCATCATCGAGACGATCTTCAATTCTGGAGGCTTTAGGAGCCTTCGTTACGGAGGAACTTCGTGTCGCGGGGTGCTACTCCTCCTTTGCGTGATAGGGCCTTTAACAACCAGGTCCTCATCATTGAGACGATCTTCAATTCTAAAGGTTGCGGTTCACAACAAAGACGTTCCTTAAGAAAAGGATCTTCAAATTGGGAAGAGATCTTTGGATCTGATGGCTACGTCTCGCAGCAATGATATATATATATATATATTTAAGAAAGGGATCTCCAAGTTGGGAGGAGATCTTCAGATCTGATGGTTGCGTGTTGCCGCAAAGATATTGCTTTAAGAAAAGGATCTCCAAACAGAGAGGGAGATCTTCAGATCTAGAGGTTGTGTTAAGTCACATGGAGGCACATGACATGTATTGTTTGGGTACATCTTCCATCTTTAATAAATCCGGTTCGATGCACGTTACCATAATGATTTTTCAGAAAACGGGCATGGGATCTAAGAGTTATGGTCCCACGGATGGCGCCAAATGTTTGTACACCAAACCGAGATTAGGTTTAGAAGCGGGGATGACGTGTGTTTTTGGTTGTTTGTTGGCGATTCCCCGAAGGTAGAGTTTTGATCTCTTTACGCCAATCAATTATGGTTTGATTGTTAGTCGATTGAGATCGTGCTATTGTGTTTTAGATCTGTTCGACCGTGTTTAGCACGCTCATGGAAGGATATTATCATATCCCGATATCCAAGGATGCTTTTGCCTAATCATCATAGGCTGTGGAAACTTCGAGACGGATAGTCATCGTCCCACTGCACGTTGATATGTGAGTATATTGTTGTAGGTTGCTGGAGCATCTCTTATGGAGAGAAGAGGACGGCCAGATCTGTGTGTGTGTTTTCTGGAGAGAAGGAGAATGAGAATTTAGGTTTAGACTCATCCATATATATAGGGATGTAAATCTTGGAGAATAAGTTTAGGATTTAGGGAAATAATATGACAAATCTTGATATTTAATATGGCCAGACGTGATAAGATCAAATCTCCTTAATTTAGGAGGAAGAGATTTAGATAATCTCTTCCATATTTAGATAAGGCTTACAGCGGGTACCTTCGTCACGCAGGATCGATTCTGTCACGAAGGTCATGTTCCGTCACGAAGGGTGACGTACACCATCAGAGAGGTGTAATGTGTTACGTGTGTTTTGTTTGTTTGTAAGTCTACGTCAGATTTTATTAAAGACTTGGCAAGCTGACGTGACACTTAACGTTGAAGTTAAAAACTAATTATTATCCTTATTTAGAAATTTTTAAAATTGGAATCCGTTTACTAGGTGGAAACTAAATAGGTTCCCGATCTTATGAATTTAGTGTAAAAAAAGTTAATTTTTTATTAATTTTTCCTTAATTTATCTCAACGATATATGATGCAGAAAAACCCAATGAATTAAAAGAGAGAAGATAAGTGTAAGGATTAAAAATTGAAATTAGTTATTTTTAACATATTTGATATATTTTAATTATATGTTAGATATGTTTTAAAAATAATAATAACATATAATTGTATATGTGTTCTTTGATGTGACTTATCAATCCGTATTATGTAAAGAAAACTCATCATAAACATACTGTAGTTCATATATAAATCGTTATGCATTTCTTTTTCATAGTATATCGTCAACTTTTGTGGATAGAATTTTTTTTCATTATGGTTTTGTATGTGTGTGTTGTTTGGGCTTTTTAATTAGAGAGTAAATATATGTTTAACAAAAGTAGATATGTTTAACAAAAGTAGATATAGCTGTAGTTTTTTTTTTACCTGTAAGATGTAATTTTTTAGCAAATGGTTAGTTAGAATTTTTAATTTTTTTTTGAGATATTTGGTATAATAGCTGTAATTTTAAAAAGTATTTTTACAACATTTAATAATTAAAAGATTTATCTAAACTAAAAGATCTTAAAATGTTGCACTTTTTTTTGAGATTTTTCATCTAAATAAAAGCTAAACTTAATTATATCCAAATAAAAATTTCAACACGATATAGTTAAGTTTAATGTTATTAAAAGCTAAAACTAGGTTTAAAAAATTCTTACCAAAGATGTCTCTCGTCAATGAGAACAAAGTTAGTAAAAGTGTCTAGAAGATGATTGTGAGTAACCGAATTGTTTAACGAATCCATGAGATGCGAGCCACGTGTAAACAAAATTTTTGCCATCTGTCCCCATCGTCGGTTGCAAAGGAAGAGGTTGGTTATATGTTAATGCCAAGGACGGCGCGGCAACCCTTAATCAAAACATATGATACGACGGTTTGGTGGGGCTATGTTTCCATGCGGTGTAATCCACAGGTTTCCTACATAAAGTTTTCTTTTTCATATACGTAAAACAACAAAGTATATATATTATCAATATGTTTATAAAATTATACTCCCTCCATCCAAATTTAAATGTCACGTTGACTAACTTTAACCGTAAATAACTTTATTTGTATCATGTAACACTTGATATAAAATATATGAATGAATTAAGTTTTTAATGTACTTTTCGTTCATATAAGTTTCATCAACTACTATATAGTACAAACAAAGTTATTTACGATCGAAGTTAGTCAACATGACATTTAAATTGAGACGGAAGGAGTAGTTAAATTATAGTTAAAGGTTGAAAAGTCTTTTATACTATTTAAGTAAAAAATGGAAGTAACCTCAGCTCTCTACTTAAATAAAGGTAAGGTCTACCTACATCTTAATAATCTACATACACCGTCGAAATATTATTTTTTCCAGGTACCGCCATGGTCTGTCGTTTTTAATTTTATTTTTTACATCAAATGAATATCTATACTATATTTTTTAAAAAAATAGCTCTTCTTGTTGAAAGTTATATTTGAGAATTGTCTAAAATATCCTTACTGAATAAATTACACTATTAGTTATTTATCTCAAAAATATCTCCATTAACCCTTTACATCAACTACTTTTACGTCAATTATATACCCCACTTGACGCCGCCTACACCACCAATAATCGTCCCTACCACCACACCGTCGCCAGCACGACCACCACTTATTGCGCGGGTACCATTTTAATAAAAGATAATATACTTAGACAAACAGTTGCTTGTTGATGGATTAATATTGATATCTATATATATTACTATTTAAAAATTATACTACTATGTAAAGTTTAAATTTTTGAAACATACGAAATTACCATTTTATCCGAATTAACTTACACAATCATTACATCATCTTCTAAAAGATATCCGTTATTCTTTTAAATCAAATATCTTTATATCAAATGCCTACACCACTTGACGCATCTGTCGCTACCAACGGTCACCACCTCTATCACCATCTGTTGATGAAACCACATCATTGTCACTATCATTATCGTACCATTGCACGTGTACCATGTTCGTAAAGCTTAAACAAAATACTCGTAGTGATTAAGATTGGTGCCTTGATGGTGAATGAAAACCTCATTTTCTTTCAAGAATATCAGTTAATCATATGGGCCCCCATCTTCACCTTTGAAAAGCATAATACAAGCAATTAAATGAATAGGAAAATTGGGGGAAAAAAAATATATAGAAAAAGCTAAAATATTTATAATACCGGGGCCCACCAAAAATTCGTCTGTTAGTATCCGGTTGCAACTATAAAGCAAAGCAAAACTAACCCTACTATCCTTCACACCAAAACAGAGTTTTCTTGCTCTCTCTTATTCTCTCCATAAATACATATATATATTTTCGTATATATATATATATCTGTTTGTCATATATTCCGCATTATTTGTAAAAGAAAGAAAGAAGAAAAAGAATGACTAAACAAAAGGTGATGGTTGGTGATGTGAAATCCGGCGGCATGGATATGACGGTCGCCGCCGTGATACCGAAATCGTTATTCAGGGCGGATGTGAAGAAACCCCCTTTGATGCCTGGAAAATATATAACGGTTTCGAAGAAAAAGCTTCTTGAGAATCTTGAAATCAATGGTGGTATGAGGATTAATTCATGGGTTGAATCTATGAGAGCTTCTTCTCCTACTTCTATTAGAAATCTTTCTCAAGATCAATCCTCATGGATGGTTAGTTATTTTTTGTATCTATGATTTATTATTATTGGGTTTTATGGGTTTTCTAAACTTTTGCCTTTGAAACATGTTTTAATATTTAGTTATTTATTGTTATGAGATTTCATATTCAATGTAAGTTTTAGGCTGAATTTCTTTTGAAGGTCAGAGCGGATAAATGATTGATACCCGATATAACTTTTTAAAAGGATTTGCTCTGCATGTATAGATGGGCATAGCCCCTCACCACATTTGCATGTTACAGATACAAACCACAAAATAGAATAATGGCAAGTTTTAGACTGAATTAATAAGTATTAAATGTATATTGTGAAAAAGTTAGCAAATCTCGAGTGAGTATATAGGAAAATAATATATAGAAATACATTTAAAAAAGTTATATGATACTTTTGAATGTAGTAGGATGGTTTATATTTATGTATGGAACAAATAAAAGATACTTTTAGCTAAATCCAAATATTATATTATATAGTTATATATAACTATATACATTTTTTTATATTAGATAGAAAAAAATAGTAGTTGATAGATGTAAATGTCTTGGTGTAATAACAGGATAGGCATCCATCAGCTTTGGAAGTATTTGATGAGATAACAAATGCATCAAAAGGGAAACAAATAGTGATGTTTCTAGACTATGATGGGACACTATCACCAATAGTTGATGACCCAGATCAAGCTTACATGTCTGATGCTATGAGAGCAACTGTGAGAAAACTAGCTGGATGTTTTCCTACTGCAATTGTTAGTGGAAGATGTAGAGATAAAGTTTATAGTTTTGTTAAATTAGCAGAGTTGTATTATGCTGGAAGTCATGGTATGGATATTAGAGGCCCATCTAAAGGTTCCAAGTACAACAAAGTAAGTCTCACCTTTATTTTTATTTTTATTTTCCTTTTTGTTTTTAATCTGTACTAATGAACATTTACTCATATATTTTATTTCTTTTTGTGTATTTTGGGTTAGTTATTTATAAAGTTTTATTTTTGTTGTTACTTTTCAGAGTCCTCCAAGTGTTCTTTGTCAACCAGCAAGTGAATATCTACCCATGATTGATGAGGTTTGTTTGTTTCTTTTTAAAAAAATTTATAGGATTCTTTTACATAAAAAATCACTATTGATAATAAAGAAAGAGAATGAGATCACTTTAAAAATGAAAGACATATCTGGTATGTTTTAATTTTATATTTGGTCAAAAATTCAACAAGTGCTTCGTGAAGAAAAATTGTCATTTTCAATGAGCTATATAAATTGGTTGTAGTTAATGCAACTTCAAATATTTTCTCACTTCACATCAAATTTGACTTGATATTAAATATCAAAAGCAAAATTTAATAACTTTTGGTTCATATTATTTTATACCAAAAAGAAAAGCTAAGATGTATAAATTGATATTTCTTACACAATTATTAAATGTATATTTTCAAATATTGTAATGAAAACATGTTTGTTGGGGGTAATTGTTAGATTTAACACCAATTTATAGTTAGGATGACAGTGTTTGAATCTTTGAACACCGAGTTATATAGTGAAACTGATATCGTGTCCATTGGTCTTTTTTATAAGTAAAATATTAAAGTGGATGTTAATTTTCAGGTATATGGGTTGCTAATGGAGAAAACAAAATCAACAGAAGGGGCAAAAGTGGAAAATAATAAATTTTGTTTGTCTGTCCATTTTCGATGTGTGGATGAAAAGAAATGGAGTGAATTAGCTGCACAAGTGAGATCAGTTCTTAAAGATTACCCCAAGCTTCGTTTATCTCAAGGAAGAAAGGTTAGTTATTCGTCGTTAGTTTGCTTCATACTAGTAAGTAATTAAACGTCAATGTCTGGATTTGAATCTGTAACCTCGAGAGAGGAAAATTGTATTTTAGAATATTTTCTTTTTAATCACACAACTTACGTTGAACTTCGTTTATCATGAATTATTTTGCCTTTAGGTGTTAGAGATCCGGCCCACAATAAAATGGGACAAAGGGAAGGCGCTTGAGTTTTTGTTGGAGTCTCTTGGTACGTGTGGTTTTGTATCATATTAAGTCTAATCATATATAAATACTTGTGTTAATTAGTTAATTAAAAAACTTAACATACGCGTAATTGACACGCTTGATGGGTACGTTTATGTGTCCAGGTTACGCCAATTGTACCGATGTGTTCCCTATTTACATTGGAGATGATCGTACCGATGAAGATGCCTTCAAGGTTAGTTTAAGAACAAAATTCTTGAAATTTTTGAACGTTTGATGGTAATAAAAAGTTTGATTCACTTTTGTAAAGTGGAATATATTTGTAGTGAAGTACTAATTAGTGATGTATATATAATCGGTACATATTATAGGTACTAAGAGAAAGAGGACAAGGTTTTGGGATTCTTGTGTCCAAAATTCCAAAGGACACAAATGCATCTTATTCTTTGCAGGAACCATCCGAGGCAAGTATCTATATATATTCTGTCTCTTTTTATATGTATATTTTTTATTGCAAAGTTGTTCATTTTTTACATAAAGGAACTCTTTTAGAACATAGATTATCTCAGTGGCCGCTAATGGTATAATGATAAAAAGCTAATTGAGATCATCATATGTATCACCCCATATCTAATACTTGCATTATTTTTATAACTAGTTGGTTTGTCTACCTTTTTTCCTATATGGAGAAATCACTTTAAGTGTTGGAAGCTTTAGCTTTTACAAATTTCGTGGCCGTGTGGCTGAATCTGAACTCTTTGTTGTGTGATCAATTAGTTAACTCTACGATTGCGAATTTGTACAGGTGATGGAGTTTTTGCAACGCCTAGTTGATTGGAAGCGACGTCCAAGTACAATGAGAAGGAGATTTTGATGCATCAATGGGTCAAGAATAATAACAGAAATTCGTATATGGAAGATTAATATTATGGTTATTGCGTATGTACATAAGTAAATATATTCATTCTTGTCCGAACAAAAATAGAAATGTGGACAAGACGGATAAAAAAAAAACTAGGATAGCTAAGGCTAATGGTCGTTTTGGTTTTTTGCTTTTTGTTTTCTTCCTTTCTAGTTGGCTATTGTACATCTTCTAACCCTCTTTGTAATATGGGAAGATAAGTTGTATTTTGCAAGGTGTCAAATGATATATAACCGGTTTTGTTTTACTTCAATTTGTGCTCTTCTTGTTGTCACATTTTCCGGATTGATAAGTCACATCAAAGAACACACATATACAATTATTGGATAACATACACTCCAAAGTTGAACTATCATGGAGTAGCTTGTTTAGTTACACTCGCTTGAAGTTTTTCATGTTTCCTCCAAAGTTATACCACTTCCTCCCACTATTACCTTGGAAACCACCAAAATGTCACATCTATGATCTATCTACTATTAATATATAAGAACTGTATTAGTTTCATGAAAAATTATACAACGCACTTTTTTTAAGGGTAAGTTACACTTTTGGTCCCTGGACTTGACATGTTTTTTACTTTCAGTCACTAAACATTAAAAATCGCAAATTATACACTAAACTTGTGACTTATTTTTCATTTTTGGTCACCACGTCAACTTTGTTACCTTTTTTCCGTTAACTTGTCCAGATTCGTTAGTCTTTTTTTCAGTTTTCGTCTTTTTCATTTATTCCATTATTAAAAGTGATAATCGCTGAAAAATACATTCAAAACTCAATCCATTTATATAATTTATTACAAATTGATATAACACAAACAAAAAAATTTACGGTTAAATCATAAGTCGTTATCGATTATTTAGAGAAAAATAAATCTAGAACACGTTACTCTGGATAACTGTTACAATATCTTATATTTATTATAGTTTAGCAATAGTTAATAAAATGAATTAAGGGAAACTATATAAATTTATATAACACAAACAAAAATATTTATGGTTAAAGTAAAAATAAGAAGACTAAAAAATTCAAACAGCGGCACCAAAAAAAACTAACTTTATAAATAAAATTTTCAACTAACAGTTATTTTATCATCGTTCAAAAAGAAAATCAATTATTACATCTAATCAAACTATTTTATAATCAATAAAGTAATAAACTGTAAACATAAAAAAATGTATTTTCATTCGACTAAAACAATATCTAGGATCTGAAGTTAGGTCGATTATCACTTTTAATAATGGAATAAATGGAAATGATGAAAAGTGGGAAAAAAAAAAGTAACAAATTTGGCCAATTTAATGGAGGAAAGGTAACCAAGTTAACGCAATGACCAAAAGTGAAAAAAAGTGGCAAATTTAGTATATAATATGCAAATTTTGAAGTTTAGTGACTAAATGTGAAAAACGTATCAATAAGATGCTTTAACATTATTAATGAAGATGTGACCTAGATAATCTCATGAGTTGATTTTCAGGTTTAGTAATGAAGATGCTTTAACATTATTAATAAGATGCTTTAACATTTGTAGTATCCTAATTAGGAGGATTAGGTTTTTGATTTTGATTAGGAGAAGGTGGATCAGTGATATTAGGAGCAGCGTTGGGTACAAGAGGAGTTATCGGAGGAGTAATAATAACCGACGAGTGGTTCCCCCTGCTTCTTGTACTTCCTGCAAATCTTAAGTTATGATTTGTCGTGCTCCCATTGACTCTTAGTTCTCATGAAATGTGACATACTGCGTGTCAATAATGCTAGTAGAGTAGGAAAGACAATAAAACTATTAACCGATAAAGAAACAAGTAAGAGATTTAGGATCCAGTTTCTTTAAGTTAGGGTTACAGAGTTATGCTTTGGCAGTACAACCTCATACGTTCATATATTTTTGTTGAGTCTTGGATTCGCTGACCAGACTTGCTCGCTGGCATATATCATCAGCAAGTCTTCAGCGAGTCCAGTGACTCTCTTTAGTGGGGTGTATGCTGACCAAATGTTTGTCATGGCGGGAAGTATTCAAACCATATGAAGACAAGAGTCACATGGTGGTACTTCCAATTGTAACATACCTTACTTGGTAAGGGTACATGTTGGGACCAAAACTTGGGTCTTCTCTCTCATACCCATCTTGGTAAAGAAGACAAGGGCTCTTGCTTAAAAGTACAAGGAGCCAATGGAACGTCGACAACCACCATCTATCACCATCAAAGAAAGGCTGTGTTGCTCTAATTCTTCCTCTATATAAAGCAACACAACCGCATTGTATCAAGTGTGTTAGTCACCTTGAAAGTGTGTGTCACTTATAATTGTTCAAGTTTATAGTGTGTCTAGACTTAGCAATTACCTTGTTCATTTGTATTTTTGTAAGTCAAGTTTGTAAGATCGACCATGTATTCATCGTTTAATCAATGATACATATGATTATACTTGCATTGATTCATTACAATTGAACTTGTCGTTGTTCTTGTTATTTATCTTCCTGTTTACTTTCTTGTCTAATTTAAATATAACATAAGTTGTGCATTCGTGGACCATCAAGTGGTATCAGAGCCACCGTTCCTAAATCATTGGAACAAGATCTGTTTGCCTCCTTGTGTTTACATTAAAAAATTTCTGTTCTTTTACTTTTCTTGAAATTTTTTTCTAAAACAAGAACATGTCTTCTGTTCCCAGCCTTGTGAACACACGTGACTTTGGTTATGTGTCGACACCTCCTAAATTCGAGCCCAATGATTTTGGGTCTTGGAAGGAAAGAATGCTTATTCACATCTCTGGTGTGGAACCCTATTTAATGACTATATTAACTGAGGGTCCATATGTGCCGATGTATGTCCAAAGGACTCCAGGAGCTACACCTGAAGCTCCTGAGATAGTCACTGGCCTGGTTAAACTAGAGGTTCAATGGACATATGAAGAAAGAAAGCTGGTAAATCTTGATTCTAGGCTGAAAAACATGATTATTGTCACTCTTCCCACTGAAATCATGAAGCTGGTCATCAAGTATCCCTCTTCAAAAGAAGTATGGGATAGATTGGTCAGCACCTATGAAGGATCTGCTGACCTCATCAAAATCAAGAAAATTGATTTGAAACGTGCTTATGAAAACTTCTTCTCTCTTCCTGATGAAAGTCTTGAGAGCACCTATACTCGCTTTAAAGGGTTGCTCAATGATATGACTAATGTTGGCATTACTCATGATAATTTTGAAGTATGCCATAAATTCATCGACTTTCTTCCTCTTAAGTGGCAAAACTTAAGACAAACTCTTCGTACAACGAAGAAAATTCAAGATTTTGATCTTGAAGAACTCTTTGGTACTCTTCAATTTGAAGAGAGAGCATTGGCTCAAAATATTTGAGCCTCTCCTGATGCCAAAAGACATGCTGGCTCTTCTTCTTCTTCTGTCAGCATATCCTCCCATCCTATTTCTGACCCTATAGCTCTTGTTTCTACTGAGCCCATCGATCTCTATGATGGTACCAGTATTTCAAATCTTCCAGCACCTATTCAAACTCTCATTGATGAGCTGGATGATGAAGAGAAACAAGACTTGTTTAATGATTTATGGGCTTTGCCCTTGTTGCTGGTAGAAAATACTCCAGAAGGTGGAACAATCGCAAAACGGTTGCTCCCCTCAAACCTCCTGTGGATAAATCACAGGAAGAATGCTGGAGGTGTGGCAGAAAAGGCCACTACCAGAAGGAGTGCAGAGTCTCTATTCCCACTCCAGCAGCTCCTGAACCTAATCCTTCTAAATCTGCTGATGAATACAGGAACAAATACTATCAGCTGAAGGCAAAGGTGGCTGAAACAGAGGATGCCAAAATTCCAGCAAAAGGACTAGTTGCTGAAGAACATGATTGGGCTGACTCAGATGATTCTGATGATGACGATTATGTTGATGCCATGTGCCTTATGACACTTGCTGACAGTGATGCTCTGACAAAGGATCAAGTCTCCTCTAGTCAGTGGGTAAACGTCACTGTTAAAAAGGTACACTCTCTTCTTACCTCCTCTTCTGGTCATGACAAGACCAAAATTATTGAGTCTTTGTCTTGTGATCTTCAGTTCATAGAAAGTCTACGTGCTGAACTCCAATCTAAACTTAACTCTGTTGGAGTAGAGTTAAGTGAAAAATCTAAAAAACTTATGAAATTGAAAAATGTTCATATTGAACTTCAATCTCATGAGTTAATGACTCAGAAACTCCAACTTGAGAATGAAACTCTCAAGGCTGAAGTTTCTAATCTGAAGAAGATTGTGACCTCCTGGTCAAAGGCTTCCAAATTTCATCATCAATGTTTGAGTGAAAAAGTCCGTGATCAAGTACAAGCAGTGATTGGTGGCAATTTTGATGCTGCTGCCTCAATTGCTGACTCATTTAATGATGATGTAAAGCCTGAAATCTCTATTCCTACACCCTCTTTAGCTTCCGTCTCTCCTGAAGAGATGAAAAAGTGGTATTTTGTCAAGGGACAAAATGACTACGATACTGAGATGGATTCTAAGGCTACATCTTCCACCAGTGTGCCCTCTTCCTCTAATGTTAAAAGTACCAGTCCCTCAACCAGTACTTATGACATGTTCTCTCATCTTCCCATAGTTGGCATGATGCCACATGAAGGGAGAATTCAACATTCTCCACCTAGAACCTTTAAGGGGATATTTCAAGTAATGGATATGTACCCATTGCTCCTTAGCGACTATCTGTAAAAGGTGCTGAGCCCTTTAAAAGAAGCACTATTGCTGCTCCCTATGACTATGGTACTCCTCAGCGAGTTAATCAGGTCGTTCAGCAACATTCTAGTGCTTAATCTTCTTCTTAGCTGGAACCTACTCATGCTAATCTAATGACTGGACATGATCGTCTAATGAATAGACGAGTTAGGTTCGCTGATGCAAGACATCAACAAGTACTTCCCACTAAGGTTGTACCTGTTAATGTTCAAACTCATATGGCATCTCAATCTATGCCTCTAAAATCCAATCTAAGGCATAACACTCCTAAAAAGGGAATACTGCCTTCACAAAATAGGTCTACCACTCCTTAGCGAGGACACTTGCCACATCAGCAAGTTAGGCCTATAACTCCTCAGCGGGGACATTCGCCACATTAGCAAATGAGACCCACTACTCCACAAAGAGGACAAATTCCTACTCAGCATAGTCAATCCTCTGTGTCGAACATGGAGTACTTACCTCATAGGCAAATGAGGTCAATGACTCCAAATCGTCAAACCAGACCCATCACTCCAAACAGAGTGAATCAGTCACAGCAGGGTTCCTCTTCTTCCTATCCTACTGGAAAGCAAGCATAGACCATTATTATAGGACCTCAAAATCTTCAAAATCATCATGGTGAGTCCATCCTTGGTCCTGTTCCTCAATTGCCCCCTCCTAAACTTAGACAAAGGAGTAAATCAAAGTCTAAGCAAAAGTGCAAGGCTTCATCTTCCTCCTCTCCTTAAATAAATGAGCTTACTCAGCGAGTGAATGACCCTCTCTTCTCAGCTGAGGGACTTCTTCATTCAGAATCAAAAAGGCAACCCCTCTGACAAAAAATGCTATCTTTGTAGCAGCAGAGGACATGTTGTCTCTGAATGTGACTCAGTCAGCTCAAGAGATGCCCCAGGGGTTGTTCAATCAAACACCTCTATATCTGCTGAAACATCTTCTTCTACTAGGTTCAGTGAGAACCTTTCTACTAAACCTGTACTCAGTGACACCTCTTCTATCACTAATGTAAACATCGCTGAATAGATTGCTGCTCAGCGCATTAAACTTCCCCATTCTCAAAGGATTATTTCAAATGCTTGGGGGCAACCTTCAATGCTAGTTGAGTATAGTGCTCCTGAGGTAGTGAGCAGCTATGCATATCTTCGTAGCAATGAAACTAACATAATGCCTTTCAATGAAGATGATAACACCTTTGGTCTTGTCTCTGTGGGAAATCATACTACTCTTGAGGAGGCTCTCTCTAAAGAGCCAACTACCTCCTCGGAAGTACCTCTAGTTAATCCTGCTGACATGACCATGGTTGAACAAAGCGAACTCGCCTAAATCCTTTTGTTACGTCCATGCAGGGCTCGCTGGGAAAAGGAGTGTGGTATTTGGACAGCGGTTGTTCAAAACACATGACTGGCTCTAAGTCCCTGCTGGATAACTATACAGAAGCACCTGGTCCTTCAGTGGTGTTTGGTGATAACTCAATTGGACAGACTGAAGGGTATGGTCTTCTTCCTAATGGCCTCATAAAATTCTCAAAAGTTGCTTATGTAAATGGATTAAAACATAATCTCATCAGCATAAGTCAACTGTGTGATGCTGACTACAAAGTAATCCTTGATAAACATCAAGGCACTGTAGTAAACATCAACAAGGAAGTCGTCTTGGTAGCACCTAGAAAACGAGATGTATATCTTGTAGACTTCACTCCTATCAAGACTAATAGTGAGAATTGTTTCTTTGCTAAGTCAGCATCCGAGTTAAATTGGTTATGGCACAAGCGTATGTCGCATGTGAACTTTAAAACCATAAACTCACTGGCCAAAAAGAACCTTGTTCGTGGTCTTCTTCCTCTTTCCTTTGAAAAAGATAGACTCTGTGGTGCTTGTAACAAAAGGCAAATGCCAAAGAGCTACATTCAAAACAAAACAAGCCAATTCTATTAAGAGTTGTTTTCATCTTCTTCACATGGACCTTTTTGGTCCAGTGAATATCCAAAGTCTAAAGGGTAGTAAATACACTTTAGTAATTGTGGATGAATATTCACGATACACTTGGACAATTTTTCTTAATTCTAAGAGTGATGCTGCTGATGAAATTATCAAATTCATTAAGAAAATGGAAAATCTCAACAGCATAAGGGTTAAAGAACTCAGAAGTGATCATGGCATTGAGTTTATAAACCACACTCTTGAATCTTTTTGTGCTGATCAAGGGATCTCACAAAAGTTCTCTTCTACTAGAACTCTTGAGCAAAATGGTGTTGCTGAAAGGAGAAATAGAACTCTCATTGAGGCAGCACGTACAATGCTTAGTGAGTCCTCTCTTCCCAGTCGATTTTGGGCTGAAGCAGTCAACACTGCTTGTCACACTCAAAACCGCTGTCTCATTGTCAAAAGACATGACAAGAAAACATATGAAGTGTTGAGAGGTAAGAAACCTCAAATCAAATAGTTCCATGTATTTGGCTGTCCTGTCTTTATTCTAAATAATGAGGATCATCTTGGCAAATTTGATCCTAAAGCTGATGATGGTTACTTTGTTGGTATTCTGCCATCAGCAAAGCTTTTAGAGTATTTAATACTCGTCTTCAAAAAGTGGATGAATCTATTCATGTCACTTTTGATGAAAGCTCATCTGCTCTTAAAGATATCCAGTCATCTTTTACTAAAGAGATCTTCAATGAGTTCACTAATCCTCCTATGGAGGATGTTGACTCATTTGTTGATGCTTCTTGCTCACCGCCTCTTGATCAGCAACTCACTGAGGACAGTTCAACAGACCCTGAGCTGGAGCAAGTTGCTGCTCATATCTATACGATTGAGCCAGTTGAGCCTATATAAGATCAATCCATGCTGCATCAGCCAAACCTAGATCACTGGCTGGTGATGTGCAAGTTGATGACTCTGCTGATGAAGAATTTCATGATGCTTCAGCTAATGCTGAAGACCTGGAGTCTGCTGATGACCCCATCATTAATGATAACTCAGTTAGTTAAATGGCTCCGCTGATCAAACTCAAGTTGAACCTTCAATAACCATTGATCTCTCCTCTTATCCTTCTCCTGCTGATCCCATACAAATATCTTCCGCTGCAACTCTTCTGGGTTCATCAAGTGTTCTAACACTTAAATGGACTTCAAGTCATCCTGCTCACCAAGTAATTGGTGATCCTCAGCAGGGCATTGTGACACGATCAGCGACTAGAAATACATGTCTATATGTAAATTTCTTAACAATGATCACTCCTAAGAATATTGGAGAGGCTATGGTTGACCCATCATGGGTTGCTGCCATGCAAGAAGAACTAACACAATTTCAAAGACAGCATTTCTGGTTCTTAGTTCCTCTTCCTCCTGGCAAAGAACCCATTGGAACAAAACGGGTTTATAGAAATAAAATGGACGAAGATGGTGTTGTTATACGTAACCTTTGCTCCAGTGGCCAGACTTGAAGCAATACGCTTATTCTTGGCACATGCTGCTTATCGAAACTTCACTGTATATCAAATGGATGTAAAGAGTGCTTTCTTAAATTGAAAACTCGATGAGGAAGTTTATGTGGAGCAGCCACCTGGTTTTGAAGATCTAACCAAGCCAAACCATGTTTGTCGTCTTAATAAGGCATTATATGGTCTTAAACAAGCTCCCAGAGCTTGGTACGACACTCTTTATGAATTTCTTCTTTCTCATGAGTTTCAGCGAGGATCTATAAACAACACCCTTTTTATTTATAGAAAGGGTGCTCATGTCTTATATGTACAAATATATGTCGATGACATTATATTTCGATCCTCCAGCAAGAAACTTTGTAATAAGTTTAGCTCACTAATGTCTTCTCACTTTGAAATGAGTATGATGGGTGAGCTGACCTTCTTCCTTGGTCTACAAATTCGTCAACTTCCTGATGCATTTTTATAAACCAAGAAAAATACATACGAGACATGCTGGCTAAATTTGATATGTCTAATATCACTACTAAGCGTACTCCTATGTCTCCTCCAAACAATCTCCATGCTGACCTTGATGGTAAGCATGTGAACCTCACTTTCTATCGTGGGATGATAGGCTCGCTAATGTATCTCACAGCGAGTCATCCAGACATTATGTTTGCTACTTGCCTTTGTGCAAGATATCAAGCATCCCCAAGGGAGTCTCACTTACTTGCTGTCAAGAGAATTTTTAAATATCTCAAAGGGACTTCCTCTCTAGGTCTTTGGTATCCCAAAGATTCTAACTTTGACTTAGTTGCATACTCTGATTCTGACTATGCTGGATGCATGTTAGATAGGAAAAGTACCAGTGGTGGATATCAACTGTTGGGGGGAAGGCTGACTAGTTGGTCTTGTAAGAAACAGCATACATTTTCCATCTCCACTGCTGAGCAGAGTATGTGTCAGCAGCAAGTTGTTGTGCACAAGTCCTCTGGATGAAAAACCAACTTGCTGACTATGACTTAAATTTTTCTAAAATCCCAATTATGTGTGACAACACTAGTGCTATTGCCATCACACATAATCCTGTTCAGCATTCCAAAACTAAGCATATTGACATTAGGTATCACTTCATTCATGATCATGTCATGAAGGGGGATGTTGAAATCTACTTCATCCCCACTGATGATCAACTGGCTGACATCTTCACTAAACCTTTAGATGAAAAGAGATTCAAGGATCTCGTCAGCAGGTTGAGAATGGTAAATGGTAATTCTGCTACTTAACTTACATATCTTTTGTAAGTTAAAATCTCTTGACTCTTATCAAGATCTTCCAACAAGTTCAAGTGTGTCTTACTTGCTACATTACAAGGCAATGAAGAGCCACAAGTCTTCATCTAGTCCAGCAGCAAACGGCTGCTGGTAAAGACATCTAAAATCCGTTGATCCTTGATGCTTTGGGAAAAAGCATAACAAAAGTAATAGGGTGCTGAAAGTCCCTATCTAGTCCAGCAGCAAACGGCTGCTGTTAAAGACATCTAAAATCTGTTGATCCCTGATGCTTTGGGAAAAAGCATAACAAAAGTAATAGGGTGCTGAAAGTCCCTATCTAGTCCAGCAGCAAACGGCTGCTGGTAAAGACATCTAAAATCCGTTGATCCCTGATGCTTTGGGAAAAAGCATAATAAAAGCAATAGGGTGCTGAAAGTCCCTATCTAGTCCAGCAGCAAACGGCTGCTGGTAAAGACATATAAAATCCGTTGATGGCTGACAATTTGCCAAAAATTGTTTAATGCTCGTCAGCATCCATTCTTTCCTTCTTTGTGGTGCTGATTAAAACTTGGTAACCATTCTTTTTAATAAAATAGTGACTCTTCAGTGGATACCTCAATTTATATGAGTGTATTCCACTACGTATTTTGTTATTATTTTATTATATATATATCTCAAACGGTTACCTCGATTTTCTCCCAAATGGGCAACTTGTACACTGTACGCGCCGTATGAACTCGAGTACAGTTGGAATTGTGGTTCATATAGTCACATCATACTACCTACATACGTACATATATACAGTGTCCTATAATTTAATATAATTCTTTTTATGCCACGTATGAAAGAGAGTACATGTGACGACTCACTTTTTGCAGATATGGGACCCATATCCATGCCATATATATGCAAATCTCTTCCTCTTCACCTTCTTTTACGTTCATTTCTTTCTCTCAAACTCTCTCAAAATCTTCCTTACTTTCTCAAAGTATTCATCTCAAACTCTTATTCATATCATATTCTAATCTTTTACTCATCTAAAATGGCTTCTTCATCTTAGAATGAACCTGAACAACAAAATCTTTCATACCTTAACTCCAAGGTATCTGATAATGAAGGCATTAATCCTTCTAATCAAGTATCTTTTCAAGCCTCTAAACTGGTCATCAAGGCCAAGAACTATCTGGGATCTGAAGAGATTCCATCTAAAATATAAGGATATTTCTCCATGCTTGACTTCATAATGGGATGCCCAGTTAGAAGGGCGATTTATAGCGATCCTAAGGAAATAGTTGTCCACCTCCTAAGGGAGTTCTGGTGGACATGTGATTACAAGGTTGCAAGTAGCACCATTACTGGTACCGTCATGAAAGGGACGCGTACTATATCTATCTTAGTGGATCTACTGAGACAAGTTCTTTGTCTTCCCAATCAGACTGAAGAACGACCATTTGTTGGACTTGTAGAAACAAATGTTTGGAAGGAATGGTTGCTGTCCATTGGGTATGGATCTAACATTGTTCTACCCACACATGTACACAACAACCCTCAAAAGAAGTTCTTGCCTGGGGTTTGGAGGTTGCTGTTCACTCATGTCATTCAACGTCTTGGTGGAAACAGTGGCTCATTTGATCAAGCCACTGCTGCTCAAATGCAGATTATCTATGCACTGGCAAATGGTCGAAATATAGACTTTGCCAGTGTCATTTTTGAAGACCTGAAGGGAAAGGTCACAATAAGGAACAGGTCAAGCTCTGTGCCATTTTCCATATTTCTCTCACTAATCTTCAAGCATGAGCTAAAGGGAGAATATCTTCCTGAAGGTGCTCACTATCTCCTCTCTCCAAGGGTTGCGAGCTCTGTGTATAAAACTCCTGCTTGCGACCCTGAGCAATTCGACTCCAAGTATGTTGTGCTCACTCCAGCAATGAGGCAGGTACTTTACTCTGTATATCCTAAAATTTACAAACCTAACCCTGCTGGAGCTGGTATGCTGATAATCCCCCCAGCAACCTCCAAAGCTCCCAAGAAAGCCAAGAAAACACTTGTATCTTCTTCCACTTCACCTCCTGCTGCTGTCCCAAAACAGCAGCAGCGAGTACCAAAGGGCCAAACTACTAAGGCTAGGAAGTCCTCACTGCCCAAGGACAATAGAGACCCAGCCAGCCCATCAGCAGTCTCAGAAAAGGCTGCTGACGAGAAAAAGGGTAACCGAAAGCAGCCACCTCAAACTTCTGTAGGCGAGGTTGGTGAAGATCAAAGGCCACCCCAGCCCATTAGAGCTAAGTCTACCGAACAAATAATTCCCTCTTCTTCTTCTCAACCCTCTGAGTCGTTGTCAGCAGCCATATCACAGGTGATGCTAGAGACAACAAAGTCTACGGCCGATGATGCTTTGGTGGTACAACACACTGAAGTTGAGGCACCCGATTCCCCTACCCCTTTAAATTTTTCTGTTGATGAAAGGATGGGTGTTGAGTTTGAAAATGCTGAGGATGTTGGTTGCGGTGAAGGAAGTTTGGTTGAAGGTGCTGAGGTTAACGCACAAGAAGATTTAGTTGAAAATATTGATGATGATGGTGATGAAAGTGATCTAGAGTTGGTAAATTTTGTGGTTGATGAATTCTAGCTGGATTCCTCCAACCAGGCTGATGAACTTGAAGCGACTGACATGGAGGTTGATGCTGGAGAAGAGGCTGCTGCGGATGTAAATGCAGCAGCCATCAATGAAAGTGTTGAAGAAGTTGCTGCTGATGATAATGCAGCAGCTAATGTTGAAGAAACTGAGGTGCTGACTTTTTCTGCCAGACCTCAGACTCCACTCATGCAACCAGTGAACACCATGCTCTCCTTTGGCATGCCCTCTTCCTTCCGAAGTGTTCCTGGCTGTTCATCTGCTGCCAAGCCTGTCGACTCTCAAACTGCCAAAGAGTTGGGTATCTCTTACTCGACTAACTCTTCTGATAGGCTGGCCAGGCTGGAACACCAACTAAATGATCTCACCAAAGCTGCCACACTCGCTGTTCAAATCAAAAGTCATGAAGATGACAGTTTGGTGAAGATTTTGGAGAGCTGGTACAGCAAGCAAAATGATAACACTGCCAGCATCGAGACATTTAAAGAAAAATCTGTTTCTATGGCTACTGATCAAGAGAAGCTACGCACTTAATACTAATGTCATCAAAAAGGATCAGCAGGCCATTAGAGGGTTCTCGTGATCGCTGTGCAAAATTGGGACTGTTGTACGGTTTTCAACAAAGAAGGCATCCAGCAGCAGTGAATTTGTTGCTGCTGAAGCAAAAAGGGTTGCGAACCTGGTTTCTCCTCTCATCTCCTAGGTTGAATGCAACACCAAGGCCATAAATGCCTTGGAAACTCAAGTGTCCAGTCTTCCTCCTCAAGTCTCTTTCACTGAGGAAGATTGTAAGCGCCAAATGCACCTGGAACAAGAGGTTGGTGACATAAAGAAAATGTTGTCCCAACTTCTTCAGCAGCAGGCAGCTCCAACAGCAACGGTGGAGGTAGTTATTAATGATACTACCTCCAAGGGGGAGAAAGTTGATGCTGCTGTGATGGCACTTGTCAGTGAAGCTGTTAACAAAGCGGTGAATGATATATATGAAGCTTTTGCTGACAAGGTTGCATGTGAAGAAAACACTACTGCAGCCACTGAAAAACAAGATGAACTGGCAATAGTGGCTGTCAGTGAGGATAAAATAAACACTCCCCCTGCTGGTGCTGAGGGGGAGACTGAAGATATTAATGCTGAAGGGGAGCAGCAGATTGTTGCCAAATCTCCCCAACACGAAATTTCTGAAGCTGAGCAGTTGGAACCAGAAACCATGAAGGTTGTATGGGAAGCTGGGTTCACTCAGGAAATGGCTGAAGACAGATCTGTAAAATGTTGCCAATCTTTCACAGACGATATCTGGTAAATGTTGAAATCACTCCAATGACTGACAGTCAAAGGAAACAGCTCACGGGGTCTGGATTCTTCAAGAAACCTCAAGCTGCTGCCACCTCGTTCTCTACTGAATCACTGACCATCCAATCCCCAGCAGGTCATCAACATCAAATGATTGCCATTTTGGCCTTGAGTGCTGAGGGAAAAACTCAAGAAGAAGCCATCAAGGAGCTGGACAGAATCAAAGAGAACCAAGAAAATGAAAAGAAAAACTTGGAATTCATAAGACAGCTGCCACTCCTTGAAAAAGATCAATTGGATGCTGAGCAGAAGATGATTCTACAAAGTGGTGGTGCAGAAGCTCTCTACAGACATAAACATGATGAAGTAGAGAAGTAGCTGAGTGAAAAGAGATCTAAGTTTGAAGTTGAAAAGGCTAAATGGTTAAAATACATGAATGACAGGAGGAGGCCTCAAAGAATATTGGCTGCTGAAGCCTTTCGTGCTGGCATGGGCCTAAAGACAAATTTGAAGACCTTAAGAGAAGGTGCTGACAAGCCAGTCAGATATGAAGGTGTCAAGGCAACTACTCTGAGTGCATCCGAATGGGCTGAAGTGTATATGCTCAACAAAGACAAAAAGGCTCCCAGCTACGATCAATTGAAGAACATGTTGAGGGAGTACTTTGAGAAGGCAAAAGGGTTTGAAACGAAGTTAAGTGTGATCTGCATATGCTGAGGCTAGTGTTTGGAGCTCCAGCTGCTATCTCAACGTCTGCTGGCAAGAAAGCACAAAGAAAAAGGAAAGAATTGCATCAATTCTTGCCAGCAGCTCTTCCTCCTCTAGCCGGTGATGCTACATTAAATCTTCTCTAGCCTTCAAGAAGTGTGTTTTAAGAAGGAAGGGCATTGGAGTCCCCTGTTGGCATATTCTTCCAAAACTTCCAGAATGATCAACTCTTCTTCAGATTGGCAGAAATAGAAAAAGGTTCCACTGGGTTTCTCATCAGCATCAGAAAGAGATTCTCCAAGTTAGCAAGTGCCACATGGTTCATCAGCAGGATTGATGAAGAGCTGTTGAAGCCTCATAGAAGGGATGATCACTTCTAGTGGCTCCTTTCTTAATCCCTTAAGCCATTGAATACATGTTTCAAAATCACAAAATTCAAGAGAATGTAATATTCCATCCTTTATGAGTCGTATTATGCAAACTCGTGAGATGTGGCCAAAATGTTTATGCCACATTATGGAGGAATTCTCTAATTATTTAGGTGATTTTGTCTTTGTTTTAGTTATGTCATCAATATTAGGAGACAACAAAGACTGTGAGAAATTATGATCTAGTTCTAACTTACACAACAATCCATCAAAGAAACTATGACCAAGAAATTCATTATTATGAGTAATGGCAATCTCGTCATAACCATGAATTATTACATAACTTTCAAGGTCTTAAACTAGAGAAATAGATACAAGGTTCCGAGAAATTCTCGGTACACATAAGGTATCCACCAGTCTACTACACTTTCAAGTGTTTATATGTAAATCATAAGTCTCCATGGTTTCGACATATAAGAGATCAACCCTTCCAACTCTAAGCTTTCTTTGGTCATTTGATAGCTTCTGAATTGTGTGGAATGCTTATGTTGAGTTAATCACATGAACCATAGAATTAGAATCACTCACACATGTGTTAGAAGATGCATTAAACATAAAAGAATCAAATATTACATGAAATAAGTTACCTTTCTTATCTAGCAGTTCCTTGAAATTAAGGCAATCTGGGCACAATGAGAATTTGCAGTTAGGATTGCTAGTCAAGGACTTAAAGCTAGAGGCAGTAGCACCATGATTATCCTTTTGAACTTTATTTGCAGTATTATTATTGTCATATATTTCCTCTTAATGGAATTATCAATGGTAGTATGGTGAACACTTTAGGTTGGCCCAACTTAAGACAAACATTTTTCTTGCACACACATTGCATTTAGTTCACTCTTCGACCATTTATCCTTTATAGCGCTAAAGTTAATTTTGAAGGTGTCAAAATGAGCATGCAATGAGGTCATTAGAAAATGCACAAGAAAATTGTCAAAGACTTTAAATTTTAGGACTCTTAAACTTATGAGTCATGTGAGTCATCTTCATTATGTGTTCACAAATACTGCTATTTCATTTATTCTTAAGTTACTTGCATACGCTTTATACATTCCCTCAGATACTATGATGAAATTCTTGACCATCATTAGTGACAAGTGATTCGCCCTATCCCACTTTCTTAAAAATCGCTTTCTGAGCTGCGGAAAAGTTAGTAGTAATAGCAGTAGGTTCATTATGGCGAATGACATAGTCAAGGTCTAGCATCTTCAGAGTTAGAGGTAATTAATCCTTTAATATAGCAAAGTTTGCATCAATAAGTGGCTTAATGCGTAAGTTAGGTACTACAGTGGAAATAAGGAGGATATCAATTTATGATACAAGTAATAGAAGATTATTAAAGTAATGCCTAAAACTAAGGGCAATAAGATTATAGTGACATAATTAGCTATCTAGGGCAGACTAAGCAATATCTATAAAACTAATGGAACTAAAGTAATGCCTAAACTTAACTAAGGGCTAATAATAATGTTGCTTATAATAACATAATTAGATATCTAAGGCTTATTAAGTAATGTCTCTAAAAGTAATGGAACTAACGTAATGCCTAGAATACGTAAGAGGCTAAAGTAATGTTCCTAAACATAATGAGACTAAGACCATTATATCAATGAAGCTAGTGATAAGTAACCTATTGTAAACACCAAAACAATAAGTTAACATAAGGCTCTACTTATAATTTACATCACCTTTGGGCAGAAGTAACTAATATCTAAGTACAAATGAGCATTAGGTCATGCAACACAACGCTTGTCTTTTGACCTTTGGGCACAAAATCAAGAATCGTGTATATTATGCATGAAAATAATCCTTTTAGCACACAAAAGTATATTAAATCACCTTTGGGCAAAATCAATATACTTAGTGTTCATTATGCAAAAGGAAAAGAACGATAGCACCATGAGAATCACATTTGACCTTTGGGCACAAATAATGAAACCATGTACATTAGTGCGAAGCCCCACACATTACGGGGGTACGGGGGCAGCGCCCCTAGAAGCGGGGTCCAAGGGGCAGAGCCCCTGGCTAGGATCGAGCTCAAATTCAGCCACAAAATTATAGGGTAAAATAGTAAGCACGAACTCATTCATCAGCTAAAATCATCTTCAGTATAATACGAACTTAAGTAATAACCTGTGATAAAGTAAACACGAAGTTATCTAATAGTTCGTGATAATGTAAGCACGGGGACATCAGTAAGTCATGATGACATAGGCACGAAAACATCATCTAAGTCGTGAACACGTAAGCACGAAGATAACATAAATTCGTGATGATGTCAGCACGAAAGTATCATAAACTTGTGATGACGTAAGCACGAGTTTGTAGCTAATTTGTGTATAAAATTAAGCTGAAGTTCGTGTGATGACGTAAGCGTAAAGGTGACGTAAGCGCGAAGATGACGTAAGCGCGAACATAAGCAGAAGGCTTGATGACGTTAGCACGAAGATGACGTCAGCGCGAGGATGATGTCAGCGCGAAGTAAACATTAGTCCGTGATGGCGTCAGCATGAACTCGTGATGACGTCAGCACGAACTCGTGATGATGTCAGCATGAGTTTTTTTAGTTCTGCAGATTTTTAGTTCGCGAAAACCCTCGAATTCGAACCAAATCATGATAGATCGTTCCTAACGCGTCTCTGATACCACACATTGGAATAAACATGATTCGATTCGAGTGATAAAACATCCCCAATCGTCTTGTGGAACCTGTAAAAGCATAAAGCATGATTGCTATTGATTTCGGGTTCTCATAACAAGGTGATTGAGTAATAATGGGATGAGTAATTCAGCTGGAACATGATGTACGAATTTGAGAGGAATAGACACACGAAAGTTAGGGTTTAATATGTGTAGGGATTAACCTTAACTGAGGGTTAATGACTCTTTTTTATAAGGAGAGTATTTATACTTTAAACCCCTTTGGTGTTTAATGTGTGCACCTTTAGTCTTCTTAGTTACAATCACCTAATGGGAAACCCTATACTACGTCTCTAAGAGTAAATACGCCTATTATATATTTACTAGACATAGGGATTTCAATTATCGTCAATTATCATATCATGAATGATACATGATCAGTGACGGTCACACTAACGTGGTTCCAACATTGTGTGCTCTAACATTGATTATTTTTTCATGCCTTTTCTTTTTCATCCTTCTATTGAGGTGGTGAGTCTTGCATTCGTTGAAGTTTTCTTGTAAAAGTGCTTTCCTTGCAAAGAACGCTTCCTCTTTCTTTTTTTAATGCTTCAAGCTAGGCCACTTGTTTGTTCAATAGTCATTATAAACTAACATCCAACATCCTTCATCTGTTCACTTACAACGTGTTCATTGATAACTTGAAAGATTGAGCTTCTTACTCTTACTGTTGAGCCAACTCTTTAGAAGTGATGTCAGCAGCCTCCAATGGTTATGAACTTATGATTCATTTGCTTAAGATGTTGTTGGCTTTGGGAATGATCCTGCCATCAGCTTTGGTCCTTTCTCCCTTGCTGCCTTTGGTACCTTCGGTGGCTTTCGAGTAACTATTGTCTTGCCCTTACCATCATATCTCTTTTGAAAGGCAACTTCCGCGCAAAGGATTTGTGCTTGTGGGCTAGGGTGAATATTGCTTGAAATGGAACTCAATTTTAATTATTTGGTGTGGCAATTTTAATTGGAATAAACATAAATTTTTAAATTATTTTAAAAATTTATTCTTACAACATTAGCACTATATTCATAAGATGCACTGTATTGTCATTCATTTTTCATATAAATTTTTTTTTGTCTTTCTTTTTGATTATTTTTTATCTAATTATTATTATAATACCATTACTTTATTTTAATATCTTTACTCAAATATAAGTTTGTACATATAGATGAAGTATTTGATTTACCGTTTTAACATGTCTACTACTACTTTTCACTTAATAAACACGTATATTGCTTAGTAATTTTAACACCCATGGTCTAAAAACCTGAGTTTTCAAAAATTTTCCTAATGGAGATTAACATTGGGGGAAAATAATCATACAAACTGCTCAATCCGTAACGGATGGTACCTTACATAAAAATAGTGTTATGAACTTATATCGTCACAAAAATATAAGATATCTAAGTCTAAAAATAACAAAAATGCCAACATAAATAAAGGTAACAAAAGTCATAATAAAGAGTACACAAAACATAACGATTGAGCTTTTATGTCTAAGCAATGGGAAAAACAAATAAAAGTCTTCTTTATTCTTCTACCCACCTAACCGAGCTAAGCTTTTTGCTAGCTTACGCCTGCTTATCCCGACGTACACCTTTTTTGAAAAAAAAAACCAACTATTAGATCTGAATGCTAGGTAAAATAACACGTATTTGAAACAATTACCATGTCATAATATATTAACAAAATCGTTTTATTTTAATATCACATAATCATCTTAACACATTAGGATCCTTGTATTCGAGTGGTGCCTAACATTTTGTACACATCTTTCTTTCTTTATAACTTTGCTAAAACGTAGGTTAAGTGACTTATGCCACTTACATATGGATGTGGGTTTCTGTGAAGGCGGACATAGACTATACATGGAGTCTTCACACCAGATATGATGGGTATACTCTTCAGTGGTCCGCCTGCATCATTAAGGAAAGGCTATGTCATTCTGACGGAATACACATTTTATGCCTTTATGCATTAGTGGTTAGTTACTTCATCTGGAATACGTAAGCGTAACTATGCCACGGGAAGTATCTAGATACTACTATGTGACCACGTACACACTATTTCTGTGTAACTAGCATGGATTAAGCTTAACAAAGACATCATACTTGTGCTTGAGACTTCTTTTTATTTTTATTTTTTTAGTAGCTTAGACAACATTTCACCTAAATTAATCACATACATCTTTTCTATATTTTAGGGCCCTTAATCATGCATGTATCATGACAATCCTACATAAATCTAGTGACTAAATGTTCAACTCATACAATCATAAAGCATGCACATATCATCGTTACGTAACAAATACACATATCATCATTTCATCATAACATACATAATTTTACCATATATCATCAATGGTAATCATAAATAACCCATAATTACCTTCCATACATACCAATATACAATGAGTTTGAATTTGATCACCCTATGACAAGGAGTTTGAATTCGACTAAAGTAGTCAACAGGGATTCTCGTGGACTTAATTGTTTATTAACACGTCTTTCATTACGACATTTATTAATTGCTAATTATCAAATTGAATTATTTTGTCTTTAAACGGTGTTCAAGTAATCTATATTGTTATTGGGTTAATAAAATCCTTACACCTATTGTTAAAACATTACTTATTTTAAACTCGCCACGTTTGAATTTCCTTTAATTATTGTAATGGTATGAATTCGTAATACCATGGTATTACTTAAGGACCATTATGTTAGGAACTCATATTTTTTTTATTAAATGTTTCCACTCTATTTTAAGTTTAACGTCTTTTGGATAAAAAAAATTTGAAGTCCATATGTTCCGAAGTTGCGTGTTACCCGCCAATGAAACATTCAACCCTCAACCACATTCATTAAGTCATCGCCTAGCACGACACTTTGATTAGTCGATTACTAACATACAACTTAACTATTTTTTTTCATATCAACATTAACTTTGTATGCTATTAACATATACTTAGGTACATCAACCAATCACTGATCACCCCTTATAACTTATCACTCTCATCACTAGTTATGTCTTATTATTGTCACCACACTTCGAATCACAATGTCCAGTGGTGGTGATGGCAGACGGAAATAATAGTTACAACACTTTTATAGAGTATTTTACTTGAAAATTGTTTTACTCTTTTATAAACTGCTGACTCATTATAAAGAAAGAAAGAAACTGTTCATTTTCATTTTACGCGGGTCTTGAGCCCCAATACCTCGACGGTGTATGAGGAGGGTTAAGATTTAGGTAGATTTCACCTCTACCTAAGTAGAGAGGCTGCTTCCATATTCTACTTAAGTGGTAGAAACGGACCTCTTACACCAATACCTCAACGTCGCATGACTCATTTTATCCTTGTAAAATTGATGTTAGCGTTTATTGCTAAAATGAGAAGAGAGCGTACATGAAACATTTTTTTTAAGATAGCTTTCGTTGATAACATACATTTTAAATATAGATGGTTATACAAATACTTTTTTTTTTTTGAAAAGTAAAAGTCGTATATATATTTATTTAAAAAAAGAGAAATAGAAGTTAGTATAACCCCATGATTGTTATTAAATATACACATTAAATCCTGTTTATGTGAAAACGAGTAATATCTACCATCAGAGAGAAGATTCCGTTAAGTTTTCTAACATGACTAGTCATGTTAGAGAAATTTTTACCATTAGATTAAATTTAATGGTTAAAACTCAAAATTGAACTTTGAATCTTAGTCATCTCTCTATATAACTAAAAAAGGATTGTTAGGTCGAAATCAACCGAGTGTAATTTGTTCAGAAATATCTGAAGTTCAGAGAAAACACTTGTACATAAATTCTGAGGAACCTCTCAGAATTAGTTCTCTGAAGCTTCACTTCAGATCGAGATCAGCCCAATTGAAGACATTCATTCTGAAGTCGAACACTGAAGACCGAAGAAGAGAAACTTCTGAGAAGCAGAGCTCTGAGAAGATTCTATCTGATTGAAGATCTGAAGCTGCTCAGTGTAAAGTACTTACACCACTTTGCACTGATTACGAGGAAACCTTTTTTACTTTACCATGCTTTATCCAGACAATAACATTGTCTCTGGAAAGCTTTTTGGTTAAGTCAAATGACTGAGAATAAAGTGTGAAATGTCACATCAAATGACTTTCACACTTAACCTTAAAATATACGATTTAAGGAATCTTATTGATTTCCTTAAATGTATCCCAACAAAGTATTGTACGACTTAGTCCACGTCATCATGGACTTTGCCTATAAATACAAGGTTTCTCACATTTTGCAAATGGCTTGGAACTTTGGCATTGCAACTTGTGAGATATACTCTAAGTAATTCTTACGAGTATTTCCTAGTTGATAGATCATTTGTATTTCAAAGTTGTTTAAATATTTTCACAAGTGTGATTATCTTTGTTCCGCAACAACCTTTGTATTTTGTTTATATCAATGAATAAAATACATTGAAAAATACATCGTAACTCTTTGCCTAATACTTGATTATACATATTATTTATATAGTTTCAAGCACTTGTTTCTCGTATTAGTTCGTGTTCATATCCATATCTGGATCGTAATTCTGTACTAGTCTTTATGTAGATCAGAATTACTTGCCAGTCGGGTTACTTGTTATACTTGTATTATCTTGTTATATTCGACTAACATCTTGTGTAGGTGACTCACATTTGGTATAAGAGCCTCAAGGTTAAATTTATCAATTTTACAACCTTTTTGGTCCTACAAGATTTCTGGCACCGAAGGAACTAACCCTAATGTTAATGTTAATACTAATCCACCACCTCCACCACCACCTATACCTCAATAAAGCGTCCTTGTGCATTTTCCAAACAACCCCGTTCCTAAATTTAATGGGGACAGTGACTCTTTTATTACATGAAAAGCTTGTATGATGAATTATATTGCTGGAGTTGAAAGACACTTGACCACCATTCTCTTAGAAGGACCTTATATACCCATGAACGCTTCAACTGTTGTCTTCAATGCCGATGGGACTCCTAGGCAGACACCTAAGGAAAATGATCATTGGTCCGAGGAAGATCATAGACTGGCAAATCTTGATTCCAAGCTTCAGAATATGATCCTCTTCGTAGTTCTAGAACTTAAAACCGACACTTGTTCTTCTTGAAAATTCAAAATTAATGTGGGAAGAACTGATGACACAGTTTGAAGGTACAAATGAAATAGTTGTCATAAGAAAGGTTGCTTTAAATAAAAAATATGAATCTTTCTTTGCAAACCCAAATGAAACTTTAACGCAAACTTACATAAGATTCACAAATCTTGTAAACCAATTGAAAGCTTTGGGTGTTAAAAAGGACAAAAAAATTTTGTTAGAAAAGTTTTATGACATTTTACCTTCCAAATGGGAAAACTTGATCTTAGTTTTGAGACAAGGAAACACCTTGCACAACCACACTCTTGCCTTTTTATATGGAGCTTTCAGATATACTGAGGAAAACAAGGCTGAGAGTGACAATGGTTCTACCAGTTCTGCAATGGTTCAGTATTCTGAGACACATTGTACTACTCTACTATCTTCTGAGAGTGACAAGACTCAGTGAAGAAGATGGTAGCTGAATTAATGAAAGCTGGTATTACTGATTATGCAACACATGAGTGTGATGAGGATGATAATGATGATCTTGTTGCAATGTTGGCCAAAACTTTTAATCGTTTTAAAGCAAAATCAAATAGAAATGGCAAACAAATTTCCTCAAACAATTCAGTTGATAAGTCCAATCTTGAATGTTTTAAATGTGGAAAGAAAGAATTTTTTATGAAGGAATGTAGATCAAATCAACCCTCCTCATCACAATCTGCTCCTAATCTTCTATCTTTCAGAAATCTGATGAGTCATATAAGGCCAAATACAAAAAATTGAAGGCCCATATTACACTCATGGCACAAGAAGAATCCAACAAGAATAGCTACATGGTGGCAGATTTAGTAAAATGGGAGGATTCTGATGTGTCTTCTGATGATGAAGAAGAAGTGAAGGACATGTGTTTCATGGCTCGTGAAGATCAAGGTCATGTTGTTAAGTCTGATGCTGAATCTGGTAGTTGGGTGGATATAATCATGAAGAAGGTTAGTAAATTTGGTTTTGAAAGTAATGAGGAACAAAAACTGGATCTTTTAGTTCTTATTGAAGCCGGCATTTTTTATGTTGAAACTGTGCGTTCAGAAAGTTTAAAAATGTTTGAAAATAATGCCTCTGAACTGAATGCCAGTAAGGCTAGGCTAAAGGAACTAAAAGATGTTCAGTTGGCCCTGAAAATTTATCAGTCTTTAGTAGCCAATCTGGAAGTTGAAAAAGAAGAACTGAGAATAATTCTTGAAAAAGAACAAAAAATAATTAAATCATGGATGAAATCTCCAAATCCAGATGCTGCAATTAAAATCACTTTTGCAAATCAAAGCATCATATGAATCTGGTGATCTTCATCTAGCATCTGTTTTAACTGATTTAGATGCACTTCCAAAAGAATTGAGACCAGAAATTGTTTTTAAAGAAATTGGCAAACCAAAGAGTGTAACTCAGAAGGTCCAGGAACAACCTGAGGGCAAATCTGAAGTAGCTCAGACCACTGCTTCATAAAAGAAGGCTAAATCCAAAAAGCCATCCCCTCAGTCTTCATCTAAGGTTCCTAAAAACCAGAAGAAGAAAAAAAATGTCTCCCATGCTAAGTACTCTACCTCAGATTCTGGTAAGGCTCAGGTGTCTAATGAAGAATCTATTTTGTTAAGGATTGAAAGTTAATTCCAATTATTGGCAAGATAAGTGCAAAGCTGCAATGCATGTTTAAAAAATGTTGAAAGCACTCCCCTGAATCCTAAACAAAATCCAAAACCGTTTTCTAAACAAATCAAGCAAAACAATCAAAAATCTGAGAAGAAAAAGGTTGAAGAACCCATCGAACCAACTGTTTTTGTTTCATCTGAAATTGCGACTGAGATCCCCTTTGATCCTTCTGTTCCTCATATACCAAAGAAATCTGAGGCTGCTAAGGGAGAGCCCAGTGGACCCATCATGAGATGGGTTCCTAAAAAGAACTAATTTTTGTGTGTGTGCAAGGAGATCGAAAGAAGTATATATGGTATCTGGACAGTGCTGCTGGCAGAACCATGACTATAACAAAACCCTGCTGGAGGAATATAGGGTGCAAGAGGGGCCCTCAATAACGTTTGGTAATGATGGCAATGGACAAACTGAGGGATATGGTGTTTTGAAAAATGGACAAGTCAGTTTGACGAAAATTGCATATGTGAATGGTTTGAAATACAACCTGATCACTGTCAGTCAACTTTGTGATGATGGCTTCAAGGTTTTATTCGATGTATCTCAAGGCACCATATTCAACAGAGATTGGAAGGTAGTTTTGGTTGCACGAAGAAAAGGCAACATTTATGTCATTGATATGGAAAGCTCACCAAGTGAACAATGTTTCTATACAAAGGCAGATGAGGACACAAACTGGTTGTGGCATAAGAGGTTATCCCATCTGAACTTCAAAAATATAAATAAGTTGTCAAGAAAACAACTTGCTGAAGGGATACCTCCAATGTCTTTCAATAAAGACAAGCCATGTTCAGGTTGTGAAATGGGTAAGAAGAAAAGAGCAACATTCAAGACCAAGCAAAATTTTAGCATCACTGAACCTCTTCAGATGCTTCACATGGATCACTTTGGTCCTGTGAATGTTCAAACAAGAGCTGGGAAGAAATACACTCTTGTAGTAGTCGATGAATATTCAAGATATTGTTGGGTGATCTTCCTCAGAACCAAAGGTGAAGCTGCTGCTGAAATTATTGCCCTCATCAAACAAATTAAACTCAAGCATAAGCGAAAAGTACGTCAGCTTAGAAGTGATAATGGCACTGAATTCAGAAATTCCACTCTGGAGTCCTTCTGCACTGACACTGGCATATCTTAGAACTTCTCCTCAGCTTATAGACCGGAACAGAATGGTGTAGTAGAAAGAAAGAATCGAACGTTGATAGAAGCTGCCAGAAGTATGTTGAATGAATCTGGTCTTCCCAAGAGTTTCTGGGCTGAAGCTGTTGCAACTGCTTGCTACACTCAGAACATATCAATTTATGTCAAGAGACATAAGAAGACTGCCTATGAAGTGCTCAGAAAAAGAAAGCCTAATATTGAATATTTCCATGTTTTTGGATGTCCAGTATACATTCTGAATGATTCCAGCCAGTTAGGCAAATTTGATGCCAAGGCTGATGAAGGTTACTTCTTCGGTTATTCAACAAATCACAAAGCCTTTAGAGTTTATAATAAAAGACTTAAAAAGGTTGATGAGTCAATTCATGTTACCTTTGATGAATCAAATTTTGCAATCTTTAGTAAACCAATTTCTGTACCACCCTCAAAAAGTCCTATCAGTTTTGATGAATCTGATCACAATGATCAATCTGATCAGTCATCTGAACGTGTTTCTGATCATCTCAGTTCAGAACCAGTTAATATTCAGCAAAGCAACATCTCATTCTATCCTTCAGTCAGTTTTAAACTACCTTCTGAAATGACTATTGGATCATATGTGCGTGTTGCTACTCCTCAAATATCAGTCTCCACTTAAATACCTCAGAATGAAGAATTTCATGATGCAAATCATGATTTACAAGATGATGATGATGATGGGACTGAAATAGTCTTTTCTGAAACTCCTCCCGAGACAGTTCAGAGGAATTCTTGCACTGATATCATTGTTCATCCTGGTCATTACTTTAAATGGACTCGTTCACATCCAATCGACCAAATCATTGAAGATCCAAGTAGAGGGGTTCAGACCAGAAGAGCCACAAGTGATCAATGCTTAAATGTCAGCTTCTTATCACTGATAGAACCGAAGAAAATTGACGAGGCTACGAAGGACCCAAGATGGATGGAAGCCATGCAAGATGAGCTCAACCAGTTTAAGAGGAACAATGTTTAGGAGCTTGTTCCATGTCTCAGCAATCTGAAGAAAGAACCAATTGGGGTGATGGGTCTTCAGAAACAAGGTAGATGAAGATGGTCATGTAGTTCGAAACAAGGCAAGGTTAGTTGCCAAGGGTTATGCTCAAGAAGAAGGTGATGATTTTGATGAAACTTTTGCACCAGTTGCTAGACTTGAAGCTATCAGAATTTTATTAGCGTTTGAAGCTCATCATGAGTTCAAAGTCTATCAGATGGATGTTAAAAGTGCATTTCTGAATGGAGAGTTGGAAGAAGTTGTTTATGTTTATCAACCACCAGGATTCGAAAATAAAGAAAAACCTCACTGGGTGTACAGACTCAACAAAGCTTTATATGGTCTAAGACAAGCACCTAGAGCCTGGTATAATACTCTAACTAGACATCTTTTAGATAATGGTTTTAAAAGGGGTGCAATAGATAACACTTAACTCATTCTTAATGAGAAAAGTGATATCTTATTTGTACAAGTTTATGTTTATGATATTGTGTTTGGGTCTACAAATGAGAAATTGTGTGATAAGTTTTCTAAAATTATGTCTTCTGAGTATGAAATGAGTATGATGGGTGAGCTGATATATTTTCTAGGTCTTCAAGTAAAACAAACCAAAGATGGTATTTTTATAAATCAAGAAAAATATGTCAAAGATTTATTAAAGAAATATCAATTTGACTCGGTTTAATACAAAGATACTCCAATTTCTGCACCATTAACTTTGGACTCAGATCCTAATGGAAAACCTGTTGATCCCACAAAATATCATGGTATGGTGGGATCACTCATGTACTTAACTGCAAGTAGACCTGACATAATGTTTGCAACATTACTTTGTGCAAGATTTTAATCTAATCCCAGGGAAGCACATCAGAATGCTATAAAAAGGATTTTCAGATACCTTAAAGGTGTACCAAGACTTCGTCTTTGGTATCCCAAAGTCTCAAGTCTAGATCTAATGGGTTATTCAGATTATGATCATGCAAGTTGTAAGATAGATAGGAAAAGTACCATAGGTGGCTGTCATTTCCTTGGTGGTAAATTAGTTAGTTGGATGAGCAAGAAGCAGACTGCAGTATCTCTTTCCACAGCTGAGGCTGAATACATTTCTGCACCAAGCTGCTGTGCTCAGATCTTGTGGATGAAAATTCAACTAACTGATTATGGTGTTAAGTATACAAAACTTCAAATTTCTGGGATAACACAAGTGCCATTACCATATCTCACAATCCTGTTATGCACTCCAAAACCAAGCATATCAACCTCAGGTATCATTTCATTCGTAATCACATTATAAAAGGTGACATTGAAATTCATTTCATTTCCACTGATAAACAACTCGCTGATTTTTTTACAAAACCTTTGGATGTCAAAACTTTTAAGCATCTTATTAGTGAGTTAGGAATGCTAAATCCAGTGTAGCATTTCAGGGAGAATTGAAAAAAATATTTTTACTCTTAAAGGAAATTTTTCTCTAAGGGGGAACTTTTGCCTTAGAAAATATTTTGTCTGAAATGGTTCAGAATCTGAGAAACTTCAGATCTTATTAAAATGAGATGGTTCAGATTGCACTTCCTAACCATTCTCAAAATTGATTGAGTCAAAATTTGAAGTCGCTTAAAACCTTTTAATGTCTAGTGGATACTTGGTCGTTGTGTGGACACGTGAATTTACTGTATAACGTTTGAATAAAGACGCCCTTGTTGACGTGTCACACAAGTTGCGCCGTAAAAGAAAAGTGATGATTACATTTACATTAAGGATGGAAGACCGTTTTCTCAAAGTGGGGTCCCTAACTGTTTTTGCATTAAATACGGACTTATACCCAAAACTATTTCGGATCTCAAACCCGATCAAAATTGATTTCAAATTAAATAATGTTTTCTTGGGTTTGATTTCCAAAATTATTTGTTTATCTGTATTTATTTTGGAAAAACCCTTTACCTTTCATCATAAATATAAATACTCTATTCTTGAAAATATTCCTTCATTTACTTCACTTTTCATTTACTCTCAAATCATTTATTCTCTCTCTATCATCTTTCTCTCAAACAATCTCCACTCTCTCAAATCACAAACCCTAAATCATCTTCAGTTTCATCTTTCTCAAAAGAAATGGCTAAATCCTCTTCTCAAGCAAAATCCTTGATAACATTTGAATATAATCCTCCCAAGCCGGTCAAGGCCAGTTGGTCTTGACCAAAGGGCTTTGAACCGAAAACCATTAGGTTCAATATGAACAATTTCAAGGCAATACAAAACACAAAACACTCATGGGCAGAATCAATAAATTTTTTGAGGAATCTCTTCTTTCTTATGCCTTGACTATAGATCCAGAACTCATATATCATCGATACCTTTTGGAATTCTGGTATACTGCTGAGGTCAGCGAGGATGATAAGTCCATTGCTTTCACTCTAAAAAATGGCACAAAGAAGTGTCTCATCACTTTAGATGGATTTAGGGAGGCTCTCCATCTGAACTACTTGCAAGCACCTTCAGTTATTGCCAAAAAACTAAAGGGTGTTAATTTTAGAGAAGTATTGGTGCAAATGGGGCATGATAATATGGTGGATGAAGAAGGAAATCCGAAGGTGGACATATTTTTCTGTTTGGTTTCAAGAATTGTTGGAGGTTCTTCTGGACTCATATTGTTGAGTGCCTTGGTGGTAATCATGGTGGTTTGGATTAGATCTCCTTGATCCAAGTGAAGATAGGTTACTAATTGTGGAATTGGATAAAGACTTCGCTGAGATGTTATTCTCTCAGTTGGTGTCAAAGTTAAAAGGGATGAGAAGTATCCACATTGCTTTCCCAAGATTTCTTAGCGTCTGCTTCATCAACATTCTGGGAGAGACGTATGCTGGAGAGGGACTTGAGTCTTCAGCCACAAAGTTATGCAGGGATCTGTCTAAAGCTTCCACCTCAGATGCAGAACCTGAACTTTCTGCTGCAATGACTCAGGTATTAAATAAAACCGAAACATCACGACCGGCTGACTCAGAAAGATCACAGGCGGGTCACAAAAGAATGCGAGACCCACCGATGCATCTAGTGGCAAAATGCTGCACTTGTTCAAACCCAAAACAAGTGCTTCCTCCCAGCCACCTCCCTCATCCACTGACCAACCTAAGGATCTCCCAAATGATCCCTCAGGATCTCTAAAGGGCTTACTTAAACGTCGTAAATATAAGCAGTCTTTACAGCCCAAGGATACTAATACCAAAGCTTAGCCTTCTGGATCTTCCCAACAAGATCCAGAAGAAGGTCAAATGGGAAACCCACAAGCAACCATCTCCAAAACATCTTTAGGAGGAGATGGTGAAGCACAAAGTGTGTCAGGCCAACACACATTAGAAGTTGAGTCTACACGTGCACTCTTCTATTGCACAAACTATTGATATTTCTCAGGTGACACCAAGAGAGATTGTAGTTTCAACTTCTACGGCCAATAAAGAGGTTCTTGATGATAGCACAAGGATCACTGAGGCAACCCCCGTGTCTGCTGTTGCTGGCGAAGACGCTTCGGCTGAGCCAATTATCACTGAAGCTGGTAACGATGCATCTGCTTCTAAAGCAGTTGTTGAACCAGTTGCAGGTTCAGGTACTAGTGATCTGAATCTGGGCATGTCTGACCAGACTGTAGTTTCGACTGACCTCTGGGAAGAAGATGAGCCACTTCAGGGGAATATTGATTCCCTTGCTGACTTTGAGTTTGACGGGGATCTCTTGGAGGAGAATCAGTCTTCTGGTTCTGATCCAACCTTTAACCTCACAAACGCCCCTCCTCCCCCAGAAATCCAAAATCTTGATCAACCATATCACCCACCACCAACATCTCATACACATCCTTACTTTCCACCAGGCTCAACACCAACTTATGTCACTTCACCAACTTTTCAACCATAACTTCAACACCTTCATCCACAAATTCATCAAATACCCAAGTCCATCAACTATGATGAACCAAAAGAAAAGGAGTTGGACTCTTCCACTGAATCTGAGAGTCCAACTACCAGAAAAATTGAAAAAGCTTTAGATGGACTTGGTAATATTCCCTTTGTTGCTTTTGTTTCTACACAATCGCCCCCTCCTTTGAGTGTAGAAGCACAGTTAGAGAGATCAAATACCTAAGTTCAAAACCTACTTCTCAGGGTGAAGAACTTATCTCAATCTCTAACTATCAACACCAGGTCCCTGACTGATTTGAAGAGTGCTCAAGTATTTATTGGCACTGAAATGACTAAAGTTGCAACAAATGAGGGACTGGTAACTAGGAAGCTGAATGATTTGGTGTTGGCTTGCAATAACATCAGCAAGGCCATCAGGTAATCCTTCAATCTTGCGAAGAGGGATGTTCAAACTTCAGTAGTTGCAAATTTGACATCCTCCATTAAGATGATTCAGGAAGATATCTTGGCAGTTGGAAAGGAGGTGAATGAATTATCGAAGAACCCAAGTGTGGATGAAAAAGCCCTTGGTTCTTCCATTGGTGAAGAAGTGTTTGAGAAACTGAAGTCTGCTCTTTCTCAGAGTCTTATCTCTCAGATTTCAGTTTCAGTGGCTAAACAAGTTGAAGAGAAGGTCAGAATTATGGTTGCTAAACTTACAAAAGATACAAATAAAAGAGTGGACAAAGCTATTGAAGAAGCTCAAAAATCTGTAACCACTCTTGACAAGTCCGTAAAAGACTAGTCTCAGAAACTGGATGCAATTCTGACCTTCCTTCAGAAGGATAAAGTTGATGCTCCCCGTGCTCCCTCATTCACTGAATTTGATCGAAAACTGCTGCAAGAACTTAAAGAACAAGAAACACTAAACGTTAAATCCTCTTTCAGATTAAGGGCCCAGTTTGCTACCATGGCAAAGGGTATTTCTGAAAGCTTAGAGCAGCAGAGTTGGGAACCTCTAAAGGCAATAAAGACTGCCATTGATTTGTATGCTAAGATACCTGCAGAGATTCCCAAAGGGGGAAATGTGCCTATTGGTTTGATTTCAAGTACTCAAGAAATAATCGAAGCAACCAAGAAGCAAACTGAGGTGCCATCTGGTAGTGCCTCAGTTCAGGGGGAACAACTTCAGAAGCAGCGTGAGCCTGCTAGGAAGGATAAGGGCAAGGCCCAGATGATTGAAAAACCTAAATCCAAAGGTCCTAAAGATTCTGGACTTGTAGTTGGAGAAAATGTGGATGAGTATGGTTATCCCCTGCATGATACTGAAGTTGGTAGCAAGAAATTAGAGGCTTTGCAGAAACAGGTCTCTAATCAATACATCATGTGGAGGGAAAATAAGGAAAGAGTAAGGGTCCAACTTTTGTCAATGGGGTCTCTTGATCATGTTGATGCTGCAGCTCTTGGACATACATTGGAAAGATATCAGAAGATCAAGAATGATCCAAGAGTGCAGAATGCATTAGAAGATATGGGTGCCTATGAATATGGAGTGAAATATTCTCCTTTGGAACAAAAACTGGACCATCTCACTTTCATAATGTTTATTAAAGACTTGGTGAAAAACAGAGAAAAAGAGATGGGAATTAAAAGGAAAGAAATTATGGCCAGTGTTCTGAAGATTGAGAAAGAACTGGCAAGGCCACCCACCAAGCCAAAAGTGACTGGCCCAAGATCATCAAGGAAAACTGCTCGAGATGCTGACCTTTCTACTTTCAAGCCAATGGCTGAAGATGTTGCTCAGATCAAAAACAAGCATGAAAAAGATCAACATGAGCATTACATGAAGCATAGGTCTAATCCTGCCAAGATTCTGGACATTGATATTGTCAAGGAGGATGGACTAAGACTGTTTGATCTAGTTGTGAAAAGAGAAGGAAGGGCAGCAGAAGAGTATACTCAAGTGTCAGTTCATGAGTTTGGCACTTCTGAGCATAGGGAGATGATCCAAATTTTGAAATCAAAGCCTAAGTCTCATCTAATTGGTAAATGGTTGTCTAGAATTCAACAAAAGATAAAGGCTAAGGTTGATATTGAAGAAGACTGTTTGGTAAAAAGGATCATTCTCCACTGAAGAGGAAAGCTACTGATGCACCTTCTGGTTCAAGGCCTGCAAAGAAGTAGTTTACTTTTCAGAATATCGTGTACTTGTAAATATTTTGAATTTTATGTACTTGTAACAATTTCTCAATTTATGTACTGTATATATGTTACAAGTTGCAACCAACAAGTAGATGATAGGTTTAAGTTAGAAAAACACAAGAAAAATTCTAAGACATCAATGATCTATAAGATGTCCTTAGAAAATTTTATAACTTAAACAAAATTTGCTTTTTAGACTTACAAACATGTATAGATAAAAGTCTAAAAATGCATGTTATATTTCAGAACAAATAAGGGGAATTTGTTAGGTCGAATTCGACCAAGTGTAATTTGTTCAGAAATATTTGAAGTTCAAAGAAAATACTTGTACAGAAATTCTGAGGACCCTCTCAGAATTAGTTCTCTGAAGCTTCACTTCACATCGAGATCAGCCCAACTGAAGACATTCATTATAAAGTCGATGACTAAAGAAGAGAAAATTCTGAGAAGTAGAGCTCTGAGAATATTCTATCTATATGAAGATCTGAAGCTGCTCAGTGTAAATTACTTACACCACTTTGCACTGATTACGAGGAAGCCTTTTTTACTTTACCATGTTTTATCCAGACAATAACATTGTCTCTGGAAAGCTTTTTGGTTAAGTCAAATGGTTGGGAATAAAGTGTGAAATGTCACATCAAATGACCTTCACACTTAATCTTAAAATATACGATTTAAGGAATCTTATTGATTTCCTTAAATGTATCCCAACAAAGTATTGTACGACCTAGTCCACGTCATCATGGACGTTGCCTATAAATACAAGGCTTCTTACATTTTGCAAATGGCTTGGAACTTTGGCCTTACAACTTGTGAGATATACTATAAGTAATTCTTACGAGTATTTCCTAGTTGATAGATCATTTGTATTTCAAGGTTGTTAAGATATTTTCACAAGTGTGATTATCTTTGTTCCGCAACAACCTTTGTATTTTTTTTATATCAATGAATAAAATACATTGAAAAATACATCGTGACTCTTTGCCTAATACTTGATTATACATATTATTTATATAGTTTCAAGCACTTGTTTCTCGTATTAATTCGTGTTCATATCCATATCTGGATCGTAATTCTGTACTAGTCTTTATGTAGATCAGAATTACTTGTCAGTCGGGTTACTTGATATACTTGTATTATCTTGTTATATTCGACTAACATCTTGTGTAGGGGACTCACAAGGATAGTTTATTTCCTATGTGTCACTTATCTTTTCGTGCAAACTAGGCCTTTTATTTAGGTGTCATTTTCTGGTAATTTTAATTATTTTTTTAATAAATTGACATTTAATCTATATTTTTTAGTGTTTGTGTGACACCTTATTCACCACATCGTCATTTGCCTATGTGTTATAAGATTTGAACCGATGACCTTTAACTGCTAATATTATATACAAACCACTTGATCGATCTAACTTAATCTTTATTTATTTTTTGTAAACTACAGCAGATATTCAATAAATTTTAAAACTAATTAAAAGACAATGGTAATATAATTGCCGATCTTTGTAACTTATCTCGTTGTATTTAGTTATTTTTGTACCTAGAATATAATTTATTTTAATATGATTTAAGGCTAGATTATATTGATAATTACATTTAATATTTTACTAATCGATTATATTAAGAGATATATATATGTTCCTATTTTAATCTATCTTTGTAAAATATCAATGTTAAATTAGATATTTACTTTATCAATTTCACACACATATTATCGATATTTGCTTTTATATTCAATATGTATTATCTCTCTTCACTTTTGTATCTTCTCTTTCCTCCTTTTTTTTAATAGAATTTACTTTATGTTTTCAAATTTTACATACATAATAAGAGTATAATATCATTAAGAATCCTTTTAGTTTAAAATTTATGGAAACAATATAATCAATTTTTATAAAGTGTTAAATTCTAATATCTTTTATTCATTTTACTTGGTCTTACATTTGATTTGATTTTATAATATGATAAAACAACGTTTATAATAAGTAATTAGTAATTGTTTTTACTTATGATGTGTCCCTGTTCATCGGACTTGTATAATCTAGTTAAATTTAATCCAAAGATTATGATGTTCTCATTTGATTCCTCTAAGTTAAAAAAAACTTGAGATACTTTTGCCATAATTTAGATACTTACATCAAATTAGTTAAGTTGCACCATCATATGTAAATTAAGATTTTGATAAAAGGAAACAGAGAACCCCAAAGTTTGGATATTTTAGGCTTTTATAACACCAAATTGCACATATCGGCTGTTCCTTTTTATCATTTTATGTCAAGTTGCATACGATATTATTTGCTTCCTTCATAAAGAAGAATTATTTGTTTGGTCCCTTGTTGTCTTTTAGAATTACATTAGTAATGATTAGCATTGATTCCTCTCTTCCATCTTTTCTCGATATATTTCTGTTGTTCGTTGCTTTTTTATGTTTCGCTCCTTCAAAAAGTTTATTAAACAAAATTAATATCTTTATTTAACTAAATAACCACTTTAATTTAGTGTTTCATATATTGATGTGATTATATATATATATGTATATATATAGATAGATAAATTAGCCAAAGAACATGATAGCAGCAGCCGAGTATGAAACGTAGTAACTTGAAAGCAGCTTCTTCTTTCCATATATTCAATATTATCTTATTATAATTTACTCGATCAAAACTTTAAAAAAAAATATGAGACTTGAGTATAATTGGATCATCCCAAAATCATCTTATTAGGTACCTTTTTCTTGTAGTACAACAGTAATATTTAATAGATAATAAATAGAAACTATATAAAAGTAATACTGTGTTCGCTAGCTTAAATCCTTTTTTACAAAATCTATATATAAAGATAATTTGCATTGTTGCTAAAATAATACCGGGAAAACTTAATCCACTTAAGTTTTTAATTAATTGTTCTTCATTTATGCTATCAATTGGCTAAACGTTAACCTTTTGCTAATTCATTACTTTGTACGAAGTACATCACCGATTTTATTTTTTTTTTCAAGAAAAAGTTGTTTTTCATGCTGACTCGGCATGGATAAGTGGTATGCCAGATTATATTGGTGTGAGGATATGGGACCATCTTAACTATTAGAAATGGCCCTCCTATTTAGAATCACATCAATCACGACTCACAGTGACAAGTTAACGTACTATAACATTTTAGATATTTTTTGTTTTTCTCTTATGACATAGGTATCGGTTATTTTTTTCGGTTTTATCATTGGTACTAAATCATGGGCAAATCATGGGTAAAATGAGCACCATTGCCTTTCTTGTTCTAGTTTTTGTATCACCACCATCATTTCTGATTGGAGGAGGTCGTCCTTTTGAATATCAAGACCTAATAAGTGTGGTCATCTCATCACGGTCATACAGGGTCGATGAACATTTTTTTATGAAGAAGCCATTTGGAAGTGAAAAGGAAAATACAGATGTCGTAGTGAAAGAATTAAGATATTTGTGAAATTGTAGTGAAATGCATGATGAAATGCATTGTATTTATAGAGTAAAATCAACTTTTAGCCATCCAAGAACTAAAAGTGTAGGTTTTTTGAATTTTTGGCCATTTCAGAGAATAAATTTGTAGTTATATTGAATTATTGGTTGTTTCAGAGACTAAAAGTGTAAGTATTTTGAATTATATCCGTTCAGAGACTAAAAGTGTCAAAACAATTTGACATTTTTTGTCAAAGCACCCTACTATGTTGCACATTTTGCATCTTTTTGGCGGAAGAAAATGTACACGTAACGACACGTTATTGGTCTAAAAAGTAGTCATAAACTTTCAAATTTTGGCAACTTGATACTTTAGTCGTGCCCCGTAGTGAAATAACTTTTTTTTCATGAAGTTATACAAAATAGTCATTTCTAACTGAAATCTTTTAGTATGTCTCGCCATCTACCAATTATATTTTACCACCTCATTTCAATCATCCCTATCTCATTTTTATACATTTTTAGTGGCATCTATAACTCATTATTCATCACTATTTTTCTTGAGTCATACTCACTCTTTCTCTCTCTATATATATGTATATATAATATTGATGTTGTTTTTTATTTGGGAAAAATAAAAATGATTTTTAAGTTCGAAAAATAAATTTCAAATTTATAAAAGTTATACAAGTAATTATCTCAAACTAAAAACAAACTAATGGGCAGAGAACCCGGGGGCGCATAATATAACTAGTGATAAGTACATAATCATTCGCAGAGACGCTTGCAAAACCTAGTCTAATAATATGTGTAATTCTAGGGGTTATGGGTTGTTACGATTTCCTACTTACACAACTAAAAACAATATTAAAATATAAGCAGGCTAGAAGCACTTGATCTAGTGAGAAGCCATTTTAACTTGAATAATAAAAAACCAGAAACAGTAAATTTAAAAGAAATGACATATCCGATCACACGTGTCATGACAATTATTATCCTATCTTATGCTAGTCTGTTTGAAAACTTATTTCACAGTTCAGATTCTCGCTAGATTCATCAAACCTAATTAGTAGGCTGTTGCTAGACTCACACCTACCCTATAGAGAGATTCTCGCTAGATTCATTGCTAAGCATTAATGTTCAAGTTTGTATTTACTATTTACCTTTAATTATACTCAGATCTTAAGCCAGTCACTATGTATTATTTCTATCTAGTGGTCATAATGCACATCTCCATGTCACTAGATCACGTCTAGCATTGTTAAGTATCATGTTCCACTAGTTCTAATTTGCTTTGGTTCTAGATTCCCTCCATAGAGTAGAATCACTTTTTACAGCTAATTATAGACTGATTAGTGTTTCCGTCTCTAATGTGTTTGAACTTTGAGGTTTAAATAGACCTTTTAACTTTATAAAGTACAAGTAAATACCTTTAACTAAAAACACACTAACGGGCAGTGGATCCAATCGAATGTAGTTAGTGTTGTGGTAAGTACAGGATCATTCGCATGGACTATGTCTAAGAAAGTAGCCAGGTTTAATTCTAGGATTTCGGGGGGTTTGTCACGATTTAAATAAAACTAAAAGCAAATTGATAATTAATCTAGCAAGTGTCCAACCGCCTGGTCTAGCGAGGAAGCACATATAAACCTAAATATGAAAACTATCAGAATTAAAACGTTGCATCTACTTGGAACAGATTACATGTACTGTGATAATTATTATCCTATCTTATGCTAGTCTGTTGGAAACTTATTTACGGTTCAGATTCTTCCTAGATTCACATCACCTATGTAGTAGTGTTGTCGCTAGACTCACACTACCATTTAAACAAATTCTCATTAGATTCATTGTTTAAGCATTATTAACTAAGTTTGTGTTATTGATTCATCTTTGTAACATCCATAAGTTGACCATAATAGTTTTTTAGTCAAATAAAAATTTAAATGTGAAATGCGACCTAGTATTGTCAACCGACATTGTAATTGAAATAAACATCCTATTTTGAAAATGACATAAGTTTAATTTTAGTGTCATATATGGCTCTGGTCTCGTATTTGATAATCGACATCGTATTTTCGGACTAGTAAGGTGACATAGCATGGAACCCTTCTATTTTACCCTACATATAAATACTCTCATTCTTCACACACTCTCATTTTCCATCACCTTAGCCTCCTAGCAAAAACACACAAATACACACCTTTGCTACCCCATTTTACTACCTCATAAACACCAATTTCTATTGAAATCCAAACTTATTTTGTTTAGATTTAGTTTCAAAAGTTGTATTCTTGTCTTCCAAACATCTCTATAAACACATATTTTACAGATTTAAGGGTATAAAATCTAAACGCACTTTATGCTTTTCTTTTTGTCATTTTTGGTTTTTCTTTTAATACACACTGCACCCTCCAAGTATTAAACTTTTTACGTCCAAATGGTTAAAATCATATATTACAACTTTTTTCAAAATTTCGTGTTGTTTCATCAACAAAATCTTGAGATTTAATGATTTTTGTACACTTTTTACAAACTTTGTTCAAATGGGTTTCCAGATTTTCGTTCGTTTTCGAGTTTGCAACTTTATTATTGTTTTCCCATCATCTTAGAGAGTTTAAAAGTACAATATAATGTTAAAAACACCTTCCAGATCAAAAGAAACGATTAGGGTTTTCTAGAACAAATATTGGGGAAGAACAACTCTTTTCGCGACCCCGTAATTTGTGACCTCGTAATTTGTGACCCGTAATTCGCGACGCTGTATTAGCGACCTCGTCATTTTCGACCCCGTAGTTGCAACCGCGTTACTATTCCAATTCCAATTTTGATTTTTGTTGAAATACTATCCCAGATTACTAGTCCAATTTCAATCAATCTGTAAATTTTGGTCAAAGTCAAACTTGAACGTATTTGGACAACTTAGTTAACATTTGGTGGCACGTTAAGAACACGCTCTCCTATAATGAATACATACTTAATTGTGATAACTTTTAACAGATTGATTGTGTTCCAGTTACTTGCTTTCTGATATCTTGTGTAGCTTAAACTTATTGCCAGTTGTCAGGTGAGTTTTCGTAGCCCCTTTTTACTTATACTTTGGGGTAAAAGGAATACAAAAATGTGTTTTCATATATGTCGTAAGTGTTTTCATTGTTATTCGATGCCTATTAGACTATTTTATGATAATGATATACATTCTAGCCAGGTCATGTTTATGACTGTAATGGCACGCTTTTGTATTCATACTAGCCAGGTCGACTATAAGGGAACGCTTATATGTGTATTCATACTTATGTATCGTAAGTAGGATTATAGCCATACCATACTATGTTATTCGTGTATTCATATTTGACGGCATAAAACCTATTTATTCAAACAGATAAATGTTTCAAGTGGTTATTCAAGTAATTTATTTATGATTTTTTGATATACCCTATACGGAGCACTACCTCCGTACCCAAAGCAAATACGAAGCCACCTTCGTCCAGGTAAAATTCACTTATCTATATATCCAGAACGGAGCTTGACCTCCGTTTAATATAATCACCCCGGAGCTCTTAAGGTAACAAATACCCAGCTCAGAGGAAATATATAAGAAAGAACGGATATAGATTCTTTCCGTAATCACCCAATAAAGTCCGAATAACTCGGATACGGTTCATTAAGAGATCAACGCAAATCTCCTCAATAAGGAAATAAGATATTCTTAAAAGAGCAAGAGATTTACCCTAATTCTCTTACCCCCCTCCCCCTCTCTATAAAAAGGAAGACATCATACGACATGATCATCTTTTCACCCTCTATGATACCAACATACCACTCCGACCCCTAAGGTTCGGTGACGCTAAATAACATAAATAAGGCGTAAAGCGACCACAACCCTATTACTTTTAGGGAATCACCATCAACACCTTAATCCCATCACTCATGCCTCATGTTGAGCTATAGTGTGATTATTTGATCAAAAAAATTGGCACTATCCGTGGGACCCCATAATAGATAACAAAAAAAAAACAGCGAACCCTAGCCACGATCATAGTAATCAATTCTCATGGCCGACGGAGAATACTCTCTAAGAACACCTAAATCTGGAGGGTCTCGAATACCCCCAGGAGGATCGGATTTCTAGGAGCAGTTTTCTTTTGACACACCTGGGTCGAATTATCGACCACCTATTATCACCACAAGTGGCCATAACACGGCTATAGGTGAGACGTCAAACACGCAAGAAGCTCCAGGGAGACCCGAACCTCAAAACCAGAATCAAGATAGGCCAATTACAACGCCGACGGGACGGTATCCGGATATATCTGCCCCACAGGAACATGCTATAGAGCGCTCTGCTCCTGAGGGACATGCATCAAACAGGTCTGTTGTGCAAAGCCCGGGATCAAACAGATCTACGGCAACATCGCAGGGTCATGGACCAGAAAGACTAGCAACACCAGGTTTGAACTTGTTCAAGCCCGTAATACCTCTGCACGGTCAAAACGTAGACGAGCAAACAATGGGCTCACCAGAACAAGGACTAAACAGACCTGCAGTAACACCACACTGAAACCAAAACGGGTTCGTATTGACACCTCTCCAAGGATAGAGCCTGGGACAAAATAGATCGAGCTTTATTCCCTTGAATTAGGGGAGATAATAACAGAGCGTCGACATCAGCCGAGCACGAAATAAACGACGCATATGTGCAAGCTAATTACGACATCCTAAGCACAATCATGAACCACTTAAGAAAAGCAGGTCAGATCCGCAATGTCACCAGGAACCTAGAAAACGAATACGACTCCGACTCAGTGGACGAATATATCGATGCAAAACTTCCCCCGAGAAGAACAAATGAGAGAGCACCGCCCCAGTAGGAAATATGAACCCAAATTACCCCTACTCCAACAAGGGCGACTGGAATACAGATAGGATAAATAAGAAAGTTAGCTACTCACGAAGTAGTCTTGTAGGAACTACCACAAAGGCGACCGCCTACGATCAGCAGAGGCCAGGATGTCATCCCGGGACCTCAACGAAACCTAAAGGAGCCAAGAGGAAACCAACCAGGATTCCTGCAAACCAGAATAAACGTAGTCCGCCCGAATTACGACTCACATGAATCAGAGAACCCAGAACTGGTTGACCTGTCTCACCTAGTGAACCCTGATAGCCCATTTTTTGTTGCTATACAGAGCCATCCCCTGCCGATAAAGATGAAATACTCCAGCATTTAGGGTATTATGATGGAAAAAGTGATCCGGATGATTTCCTGAAGAAGTTTGTCGGAGCTGCTCTGATTCAAAGGTGGGTTATGCCAACTACATGCCACGCATTCTCCTATTCATTAACGGATGATGCTTTGGAGTAGATCGATGGCCTACCCAGAAGCAGCATCGATAGCTTCGAGACACTGAGGAACAAGTTTAGATTCAAGTTCAGTATGCAGAATAAGCATAGGAAAACTCACATCTCCGTGCATAATATCAAGCAAAAAGAAAGTGAGAAGACAAGAGATTTCTTTGTCAGATATACCATTGAAACCCAACAGGTGCGGGGATTACCAGAAAGCCAGAGGATCTCAGAACTCATCCACGGGATTCGCACAATAGACCTCATTGAGCACCTAAGCACCGATTTACCTAAAACCTACGATGGCTTGACACACAAAGCTCATATCTGGTTAGATGCAAGGTTAACAACGAACGTTGACTACTCCTCCGGAAGAAAAAGAAAGGAGTTTGGAGGCAACGAAAAATTTTCCCGGTATGGCCGAGATGACAACTAGTGGGCAGGTAGAGACAAGGATAGTGGGATAGACATCATGTCCAGTCTCACCAAAACCCTAAACAGATTTTGCTTACAGAACGGATCCCTTCAACTTTCCCGACCTCAACCAAGCTCATAACGAAGAAGAAAAATATGGATAATTACTGTGAATATCACAGGGACCACGAGCATGACACAAACAACTGTAGAAACTTAAGAAGGGCTATCGAAGAAGTTGTAAAGTTGGGAAAGCTGGACCACCTTGTCAAAGGGATCCGTCAGGTAACGAGAGTGAAAAGTGAAGCAGATTAGACAGAAAACACACCACCGACACAGATCCTCATGATACGCTCCGAGGTACATAAATATTACCAACAGGAGCAGTATTATCAATTCCCGCCATTAAGGGACATAATCCCTTCTAATGGGCCAATCGCCATCAAAGCTGTCATCGCGGGAATCAAAATGAGGAATGTTCAGATAGACGGTGGAAGTGAGTGTGATATCCTCTACGAAAAGTACTTCTCTAACTTACTAAGGAAAGTAGAAAGGCCACTTATAGGGTTCGCAGGAGAACGAACATGGCCCATTAGAGAGCTACGAAAAGAAGTGACAATTGGGAAATACCCGACTAGAAAACAGAAAAAATCACATTTCCGATTATCACAACAAACTCTAAAAATAATGCAATACTTGGGAGAGAAGCAATGAGGAAGTTTGGGATCATAGCGTCGACAATCCACTCACAAATAAAATTTCAAAGCGATATAGGAATAACTACACTTCTATCCTACTCACTCACTGAACTAAAGGCACATGGGAGCAGACAAAGCTCATCAGATGATGAAGACAAAGAGCCCCCCATGTACCCAAAAAAGAAAATGCAGGCCCAAGAAACTTCAATGTTCAAACCGAAGGCACGCAAAAGGAATAGAGGAGCCAAGAAGTACAATACGTTCAGAAGCTCAGGGAAAAAGGCGGAGGCTCAGAAGGACCTTCGTCAAAAAGTAAATTCCCTAAAAAGACAGAAGGGATAAGCCCAATTAGTTATCGGAAAAGTCACTTGTAATGTCCTCTTGCCAATTATTTTACAATAAAATAAAGCTTTCAACAAATTATAAGATCTATCAAAATAATCTAAATGCGCGTAAAAAGTAAATGAAAGACGTCATGTAAATGTTTGAGGGGACGCCCATTAAGATATTCATGGAGCAACAAAAAGAGCCTCCCGAATAAAAAGAGAAAGGCCAAAAAACCACTCAAAGACGGACCCATTATAAATGACGAAGTTAAGGGTAGGTTAATTAATAGCAGGTACCAAAATATCATATACAAAGGTCTCCCCCAACAAGAAGGAAGGACGGTCAAAACATCCATCAAAATTATCTAGGGGCACACAGGCCATTACAAAAAGAAATGCGAAAGATTGTTTAAAGGAGCTACACAAACATTGTTTCAAGCAGTTCACTAGCTAATAACAAATTCAAAGATGTCAGGAGATTCATGGAGAAACCTGTAGGAGATCTGAGGGAGAAGCTTCGGGATCAGAGGCAAGCTTGCGAAGATATGCAGAGTCAATGTGGGCCAAATCAACTAATGCAGAATCAAGACGAGCAGTTGTATCTTCAGGGATAATGCGGCCCTCTAGATTTATAATACCCTCCCTAGCTAGAGCACGCATTAGTCCCGCTTTTGCATCAACTGTGTTCTCATTACAAAACCTCGACAGTAGCACATCGACCTCAAGACCATTCAAAAACGACTTGCACACACGGGGAATGACTTCAACAATAAGCCTCCCATATTTCCTAGATTGATCTACAAGTGTATCTTGTGCTCCCTTCAGCAAAGCATCCTTCTCCCTAAATTGTTTCGTAAGAGCCTCCATTTCCTTCTCCCTCTTCGAAATAATCCACTGGGCATCAGCCCTCACAGTACTCAATTCAGATTGAAGAGCTCCTCAGTCTAGCTCCAAATCAGCCGCCTTCACCTCTAGAACATGCTTCTCTGTCATCAGTTTCTCACACTGCTCCTTTATTGGCCCAGATTCCTTAGAGGCCTCCTGCAATCTCACATCTAATGCACTACCAATAACAACACTACAAAAGATTGAGCGGTTGAAGAAGGCAGATAGCTCTGGGACATCCATATTTATCAATCCATTAATCAATCCGGAAGGAGCAATGTTTTGTAAGGAACGGTGGCATGAAGAAGCATCAAGAGCCTCCTCAAGGAGGTTGAAGGCTGCAAAAACAAAAACAACAACGAAGAAAGCATTCATAATAATGAAGGAACAATACATAAACAAAAGCTAAAGAGGAAGCTCACAGGAAGATTGTACAGGAACCCTAACGTCCTTATTTTTCCATCTCTTCATTTGAGAGCCACTAACACTTCTCAATGAACTTTTCCTCTTCCTAAGACGGCTAGCAACAGTATTCTCATGAGTCGCATCCTTCGTATCCTCACCAACGCCATCAGAAACATCCACAACATCTTGCTCTTCCATCTGCTCCTAAGCTCCAGGGACAGGTGTTTCAGTCAACAATTCAGAAGAGGGCCCTTCTGGCATCACTGATGATGGGGTTGACGAGGGAGCAAAAGCCACTGGTTTGAAGACAATATTGGACAATACATGCTGCCTATCGATTAATTGCTTGAAAAACACCTCTGTCAATAACAATATACTACAATAGTACCTATCACATTTGCCAAATAGAGAAGAAAATAGGAAAGGGATAAAGTAAACCTACTCTGACCACCACATTAAATAACGAAATCCTCCACACCATGTTCCCAAGATGAAGCAACACAGGACTTATACAAAAACAGCCTCTGGATATATACACATCTTGATGCCATAAAGAGACAGGAGATCAACATCAACCTGCCTCACACCAAAGACACTGGACACACCTATGGATTTATATTTCAACCTACCTATATCAAACAAACCATTACGATCAGGAGGAATCAATGAATGTCTCACAAACGCAAACGCATCTTTCCAGTCCCTAACCTCTACACCACCAACAACAAACAACTCATAGTCACCACTCCTCGATACAGTAACCCAATCACCAGACTCTTCAATTTATAAAAGAAGTTAAACAACACTACTGATGGTTCTATAAGATTGGCACAACATAGGACTTGGAAAGCAATAGCCCAACAAAACCCTAAGGGTAAAAGCTTACCAAGGGTAATAATCTATCACGGCAAGGAAGAACAATGACAATGGAATCCTAAGGTTACCAAGGGTAAAAGCTTTCACACATAGCCCAACAAAACCCCAAGGGGGATCATAGATGGATTTCCCTTTTTCCGGGTAACAGATTAAATTAGGGTTTTGTGAAAAATAAGTGGCTACAAAGTTCTGATAAGCAGAGCGATCCAACACATTGGTGGTATTTTCTATTCCCCTCTTCGTCATTATGTTACACAAAATAAAGAGAGAAGAAGGATAAGATGTGTACCTCAATGAAGATCGGCGAACAAAGTAGCGAAAGAATAGGTTTTGGAGCAAAACTAAAACAGAGACAAAAGCACCTTTTTGGTAATAAGTTGGTATTTATGTGGGTAGTAATCACGGGTAACTATCCAGTGATAAGTTACCCCAGGTTCCACAATTTTAATGTATCTGTTATATGTTACTTTAATGTCGATTAAGCTAACAAGGGTAATTAGTTGAGATAAGGGGAAACGGCGCGCATTTTTTGAGCCCCGAAGGTACAATAATTGTTTATTTTATTTTCTTTTTAGAAGTCTAATGCGACACTCTACAGATAGACTCTCCCATCAGACTGGGGGGCTTGATGATATACCCTATACGGAGCTCTACCTCCGTACCCAAAGCAGATACGAAGCCACCTTCGTGCAGGTAAAATTCACTTATCTATATACCCAGAACGGAGCTTAACCTCTGTTTAATATAATCACTCCAAAGCTCTTAAGGTAACAAATACCCAGCTCCGAGCAAATATATAAGAAAGAGTGGATATATATTCTTTCCGTAATCACCTAAAATACATATTAAAGTCCGAATAACTCGGATACGGTTCATTAAGAGATCGACACAAATTTGCTCAAGAAGGAAATAAGATATTCTTAAAAGAGGAAGAGATTTATTCTAATTCTCTTACCCTCCTCTCCAAGTTTTTTACCCTCTATATAAAGAGGAAGACATCATACAACATGATCATCTTTTTACCCTCTAAAATACTAACATACCACTCCGACCCTCAAGGTCCGGTGACGGTACATTACATAAATAAGGGGTAAAGCGGCCGCAACCCTAATATCTTTAGGGAATCGCCTTCAAATCACCATCAACACCTTAATCCCATCACTTATGCCTCCGGTTGAGCCATAGTGCGATTATTTGATCAAACATGATTCAACTGAGGTTTCAAGTAAACAATCATGATTTCAAACCTACGAACTCACCAACCTTTGTGTTGACTCTTTTAAGTATTCCTTTTAGGTAATCAAACTAATCGTGGCTAGGATGGTAGCATGTGACTTATAGCAGACTTCAGGCTTAGGACTAGGAGTATTGCATGTTTACTTCTTTGTGCTAGTTAGCAATATGCCATATCATTTCCCCTACGTGGGAACTCGTCTTATGCTTTGTTTGAATGCCTTGTTAAACCTATGTTTGTGACTTCTGTTTTGCGTATTTGAACTATGTAATCGACTATTTTATGGTTAATCTATGAACTCATTTAGTTATTCTGATGTAACAGTTATGTACGCGTGTACTTATCTTCCACCACGAGTTTTCCGCCTTAGTCCAGGTGTGACAATCTTTAACTATACTCGGCTCTTAAGCCATGACCAAGTAATAATTATTTGCGGTGACCATAGTGCACGTTTTCATGTCATTAGATCGCGTCTGTCATTGTTAAGCTTCATGTTCAACTTGTTCTAACTACTATCGTTCTTGATTCGTCCGCTAGAACTGAATCACCTTTTACAACTACTTATAGATTGATTAGTGTTTTACTTCCTAAGTGTATTAGTCTTAGTGAATGATTATAGACCGACCATCATAAATAAACCAATACATCAAGATATAGAACCAATAAAAATATTAAGAACTAATCAACTATGGATCTATGACAAACAATAATCACAATCCAGCGGATCAACCAAATAAAAAAAGATAAATAAAAGTCTACAAGATCACGTTATCAGTGTTTAGCAACTCATCGACTAGTTCAAATCCACACAAAAGATATAAGAATAGTTCATGTTTGAATGTATGTAAAAGAACTAGCTAGAAAGATAAAGAAAGAATCAACCGAATGATATAAGATCACACAGATGATTAGTTGATGTTATGAGCCTTTAGACCTGCTAGAATAACCCTAAAGATGCTCTAAAGTCGACCTAGAGGTGCCTCTTGTTCGTTCACGTACATTCACACACTTCTAGGGGCGGGGGGGGGGGGTTTAAATTGGTATGTATAGGTTTCAGACAAAAATCCTAGCTGGATGACCTTTCGAGTGGCGCTGGCTTGTAGACTCGAATGGCGCTTGGTGGCTTATCCCAGGGGCTTTCATATTCATAATCAACACAAAAGTTGTAGTCGCCTTTTCATGGATATCTTACTCGTCAGAAACGGAGTCCGGATGAAGAAGATATACCCAAAATACTAACACACTGTCATTTGCTTCACGTTGGCCTCTAACTCTTCATGTTCCACTTGCTAGTCTTCGTTCAAAAGTCTTGTGGTTTCGTGTTAAGTTGAGTAAAGTCGTTTACCTTCGCTTGCACGCCTTGTGAACCTATCATAACATCTGATTCAATTAAGTACCAAAAGTTTATATTTCTAAACTCATTTATACATCAAAAGACGGCCTAATGATATGGGAAATAATCACAAAATGAACGTTCATCACTCTCAAATATATTTAGCTTAGTAAACGACTATAGATACATCATCAAAATTAAACTAATATAATGAGATATAAAACTAAGAACAATTTGAAGAACTTTATAACCATGGATCTACGACAAACAGTAAACACAATCCAACATATCTAACAATAAAATAAGATAAATAAAAGTCTACATGATCACATCAATCCAAAAAAGTATTCAGCCTACTAGCCTGACATTATAAATAGAATCACAAAGTCTGAAAAGATGAATGACATTGTTTACCATCAATTAAAGAAGAATGAAGATCTAGGTTGAAGATGAAGATCAAGAGGTGTTTGAAACTCTAGATCCTCTTAGTCAACTGCAAATTTCAACCTAGGGTTTATGTGTGACGTCTGGTGACTGAAAAGCTGATCTCTTTTGGGTTTGAGGGTTTATTGTAAGGTGTACTATTGTTGCGTGGATCGTAATAAGACGCGATTTGTTATGTCAAGAGTGCGGAATCCTCTTGAGATAACTAGATTGCTATTGCCTTTCGTTGATTAATGAGCAATTAATCAACCCAAGGAGATGCACAAGGCTTATGGTTCATGTAAGAGGCTACGCGAAGGAACAATTAACCTTAGATTGTAAATAACTCTCAAGAATTCGAAAACGATTAACCTAATTCCGTAGATTAGGTCTTGTATTTATACTTGTTATGTATTGGATCGTGTGGGCTTAGGCCTTAATTACGTATTAGGCCTGAAACAATTAACAACCGATCTGCCTCGTGCTGACGTCAACACAAGGTTCATCCTACATGCTGATGACGTCAGCATGAGGGACGATCCTTTGTTCTTTGTTTGACTCGTACATAACATCCAATCACCGTTTAAATGTTCTACGACACTTATAAACCTTGATTCTATGTTCTTGTACCTGCAAAACAATATATAACACACAAACACAATACAAAACATAAACAGATATAATATAGAAGTCCAAACGTAATCATTAAATATCAACACAAGTTCTTATTTAAATGATTACAAACAAGTTCCTAAAAACATAAACGATAATCAAATCTATGTTGCGATTGTCACACCGAATCTGCATCTACAGACTCCCCCTTGACGATTGCAACTAGATCTCTTTAAAGTTTTCAAAACTTGAACTTTAAATCTTATCCATTAAACAAAAGTTTGATGCTATTTGCATGAATTCTCTCTTGCAAACAATGAGCGAGAATGTTGCGATAGCGTCTTTCCTCTACTCTCCAAACATCCACAACTGAGCAAGGTGTATTCAAAAGTCTTCTTTGATCACCTCTTGACAAATTGACAACCTGCATTGGATCATACATGCGTAGCAACATCTGTTTCTTTGAATCATCAATAAACATCTGTGCTTCGCCTGACTTGATATCTATCTGCCAAAATGTCATCTCCGTCAGCATGTCTTGATCCCATCTGATAGCGGGAACCTTCTTAACACATTTAATTCTTCTTTGAACAAACCTAAATGTGCCATCTGGATTCTTAATCTTCTTCAAAGGTGTTGGTTTTATCAACCGTTCTTCTGGCTTCAGACCTCTAGCACTGAAATACTTAATTCTTTCATCTCTGAATCTATTCCAGTAGAAATCTGCAAGTCCATTGCTCTGAAGATTAACGAACCAGTGTCTTCCCAGATCTATCATGTCTGAATCACTGAGAGAGTGGAAATGTCTTCGACTTATTGACATATACTGGCAACCCTCCTTTCTCTTGATAATAAACAATTTGATTATGTGATCATAGAACCAACTTTGAATCACTGAGAAGTATTTGGGTGCATCCTTGTCTGAGACATATTCCCAAAACATTGATGGTTTATACGTATCACGTATCATCAAACCAGTATGTCCTCTATAACCTGGAATCAGTCTATTAACAATAAACTCATAATCTTGCTGCACCGGAGGTATATTAAATCTTCCAAGATCAACCTCTCGTGTAGCATCTATATTCCAGTATAGATCAAAAATATTATTATGTCCTTCATCGACTATGTTTGCATATACAGCAAATCTTAACCTTGCAGCATTGTTAGGTTCATCTGGACTATCTCTGATAGGATTAAGATTCAGATGTTCTACTTCAGCTATTGGTTCAACTTGAATGACTTCATCTTCATTAAAGACACGATCAAAGTCATAAGGTGTTTCAAGCAACCTTTGTCTATCAGCTTCCGAAGTAATGAACTCTCCTTCTTCAAAATCTTCATCATCGATACTTTCTAGATCTTCTTCAACATCAAGATCGTCCAATGCACCTATTGTTTGAAGCTTATCTGCAATTCAAACGATTTACGTATACAAAGATAAAGAACATAAATCACAAGTCAAGACATAATAAAGTAGCATAAATACATAAAAAGAAATTAAAATAAAAAATACTATATCATAAATATAATGTAACAATTACATTAATATTTATCTTATAATCTTTATCTATTTTAACTTACAACAATAATATTATATCATAAATATAATGTAACACATACATTCATATTTATCTTATAATCATTATTTTTCATTACTCGAGTATTTTAAAATTACATTGTCAATATGTTAAGCCGAACAGAATAATTCTTTGATAACTATTCTAAGCTGAATAACACTTTGATTAACACTCTAAACTGTTATTATAACTCAAGTAATCAATACAAAATTAATAGCACTAAGGTTCATAATCCGAATCTGAATCCGAATCTGACTCTGACTCTGAAGATGTATGAGTTAACTCTGACTGTCCTTTCATTTCATCCCTAAGTGATCCTGGATCATAATAATCATCATAATCCATAATCTCAGCTCTAGCTCTCATATGAGCTTGTGGATCATATCCCAATCACTTTTCTAGTCTATGCACAATTAAAGGGTGCAAATCTGACTCTGTAGAGGCATTGGTAGTAGAAACAGTCTTAGTTGACTCACTATCTTGAGTGGATTTTCCTTTGCTATTTTCTTTTTCTTTATTACTATGAGGATCATTCACTATCTCCCTTTCTATTCTATCAGAAATAGAATCGGAGTTACCTGAATTGGAATCTTCCCCATCATTATTATTTAGATCATCAGGATCTGCATCTGGAGTGGTCATCACAGCTTTTCTTTATCTTGAGTCCCAAAAGTACTAGCACCAGTTGTACCAGCAATTTCTGACTCTCTTTGTCTTGATGACTCCCCCTGAACATCAGCAGTCTCTGTATCCATAGCAGCATCATCAGCATCTTGACCTTGATCCTGATTCTCTGGCTCACCTGGTTGTGTTTGATCTTAACCTTGAGTTGGATCTTGATCTTCATGATCATCATCTCTATTCTTCTTTGCAAGCTCATCATCTCTACAACCATCCTTATCTCCCCCTTGAGCCAAGAATTGGTCAAGTCTAGATCCAAGAGAATGAACAAGAGTTGTCATAACGTCCATCTCTTCTTGATACTTAGCAGCCCTGCTGACTCTCCAAAGCTGTAACCCTCATCTCCAACATCTTCTTTTCTGAAAATAAACGACTCAACTGCACTTGAACATGTACAGGTGGACGTGAAGTAAAAGCAACGTCAGATGTAGAGATCGGAGGGGGCATCGCAGCTTCAAACGAAGGCATACGAGCACTAGTAGTTCCTGTGGGAGGCATCTGTGGTCTTTGTAGAGGAGCCAACAGACGTCCCATAACTGTAGAAACAGGAACTGTCGCCTGAATGGGAGCAGACGAGGTCTAGGAGCAACAAGTGTCGGAACTGTAGACTCCGAAACAGCAGGAATCGTAACAGTGGTAGCTTCAGTGACAACTTGTGCGCGAGAACCAATTCCTCTAATTATAAACTTTGGTCTCGACCTTCTCTCACCAACAGTAACACCAGCAGAAGTAGAAACAGACACAGATGCAGGAACCTCAGAGACAGAAGTTCTTAAAGCAGCAACCACTAGAGTATCACCAACAACAGGTGCATGAGACCTCTCCATGGCTTCACTGTATGCAACGAATTCTCTATCAACCTCAGTCTGAGATCTTGCATGTCTTCTTCTTCGCTTTGGCAGTCTTTCTTCCTCTTCTTCTTCTTCCGAGTCCTCAACAACATTAACCGGAACGTCAGAAGGACCAGCAGTAACATCAACTGGAGCAGAGGTAGAAGTAGAAACCCCAGCAGATGTAGATACAAGAATTTTAGGGTCATCTATATCCTCCATGAGAGCATCCATATCAGAGTCATGCTCCAAATCACCAGCATACAGAGGAACATCGTTGAGTCCCTCAAACTGATCAGCTCTTTCTTCTTGAGGAGCATCCTCAGCCTGATCATCATCACTAGCAGCAGCACCAGCTTCTTCATCCTCCCAACCTTGTGGAGGTGCGACATAGTTAGGGTTAAGCAAATGTCCAAACAAAGGTGGATTATCAACCTCGATCGGAACATTTCTTCCCGACAAGTGCTTCAAACTTTCAGTAAATGCCTTATAAGTAAGACGACCTAGATTGAACGTAGGACCGTCAAATGGCAAATCAACTGCAAAGTGACGAATTATGATCATCACAAATCTTGGAAACAGAAAGAATTTCTTGTCTGTACCAAATGATGTCAACTGCCTCTCCAAATTATGAAAAATGTACTGAGAGAAGCTGTATGGCTTGTTCAGCACTAAGGCAACCATCTGAGAAGCGTTTTGAATATTCATCTGGTCATAGCCTGTACTCCTATGACTAATGGCCCTCAACAAATAGTAAGCAAGAAGCTTCCATTTGCCACGTAGATGATTTCTGAAGTATGGGTGAGTAATAGCGCCAGCATACCCCATACGACGTAGAGCACCGTCGCAAAATTCCTCAGAGAATTCAGTCGGACCTTGCTCTATGGCAACATCACCTAAGTGTAAAAGAGACCGTAAGTCTCCAGCAGAAAAAGAGAATAAACGTCCTCCAACAGTAGTGCGAATGTATGTATGAGCACCCATCTGCACCGAACGGGCTGAGTTCCAGAACTCTCTAATGAGACTTATCACCAACGGAGGATTCTCTGTCACAGCAAAATGGACATGAGAACGTGCAAGAAATTGAAGGACACCGTGAAACTCTGCAGTGCACCCCGTCTGCGTAATGCTGAGATCGAGTGCAACATTGTGCTCCTTGACGAACACACGAGCATTATTACTTTGTCCTGCCATACCTGCACAAAAACAGACAAAAACGACAAGAAAAACGATTGTTAGAATAAACGAAAATTTAAAAAAAATAGGGTTTTGGTCGACTGCTTCGTGATGACGTCATCACGAGGAAGATCTCCTTCGTCGTGATGTCAGCACGAACCTGTATGAAACCCAGAACACGAAGATCAAAAACATCTCCATATGATGTTAATATCGATCAAAAACATCATCGTGGACTTGTTTATGGTTCGTGTTATGCCCAGAAAACAAAATCGAAACGAATTCGATGAACACGAAGTTGATTCGTGTTCTTCGTGTGAATAGTGACCGAAACACAATTTGTCTTGATTAATCTTGATTTAACACTTGTTTACTTAAATTTATGTTAGATTTAACATGTTTAAACATTAATTAATCCAATTTTAAGTCGAATTCAAGACCAATTTAAGTCCAAATCATCAAAAATCAAAGATCGAATTTTGTGGTTCGTCCGAGTTACTGTTCACGCGAGGCAAAATCAAAATTTGGGCATTATAACGACACGAAATCGTTCAAATCCGTTGTTAAATCATCAATAATCTATCCTAGATCAAGTATTTACCAACAAACTAGGATGATTAATATGAAAAGAAGATGAAATCGATCGAAAATAAGGACGGATGAACAGTTGCACGAGGTAGACGAAGTTCGTGTGATTAGTTTAGGGTTAATTTCGAGTAAATGGTAATTAAGAAACAGTAATAACCCATATATATATATATATATTCGAATCCACATATGCCGGGCCGAACACGGAGTTCGTGAGCTTCGTGATGACGTCAGCGCGAGGCATGCTGACGTCAGCACGAGGTGATTCGAATTTCCAGATTTTAAACCACATAATCTCCATTCCTTAGCCAAATTTCGCGAATTTTCCATAAATTTAAACAAGGAAAAATTCCAGAAACATAAACCTGTAGATACTCGTTACTAAAAACCTGTATCTACTAGAATATGCTATCGTAAATCATCCGTACTAACTTGTCAGCACAATAATGTATCAAATGAATCTTACATTATTATCTTGACATAAAAACGACCATTTCGTCATTGATGTTTAACTCAAACAAATACAAACGTACATCAAAACACATTTAATGTATAATGTATGTCAAAATATCATATCAACAACCTATCACATTACATCTTAGGTTGTGATCTTGATAATAAACCTATCACACTAAGTCTTAGGTTATTAAAGCCGATCATCCTTGTATCACTTGTAATCTCTGTAGAATCAATTTCTGAACACCATTTGTTGTCCGTTGCAATACAATTCTATGGGCTGACAAACAAGCGAAAACAATTCTGCCTTTAATCAAACAATTTTGATATCATATAAAATGAGTTTATTATCTGTAAGCTGCACACTTAAAAAACTTCATCAATGCATCAAAATCAACAAAGTATCATCAATATGCAAAACAACCAAAAACTTAACCTATCGATAAAATAAAATCTAAGGTAAGACAAATCTTTGTCAAGCATACTTATCTACCAAAAACAATTGAAATTTCAAAAATTTAATTGAAACATATTCAAAAATATTTTGACTTTTCAATTTCCAAAACATTTCATTTTCTAAATTAAACAACTTATGTATTAATTAGAAAATCCATCTAGTAAACATTTATACCGTAAGCAACAAGACTTATATAATTCACTAAGAATTATAACTTTTAATGCTTATCAAATCTCTCGTGTAATAAGAACTAGTTTGATATACAAACTGACACTTATTACAAGAATAAAGAGAAACAAAATAAAAATAAAAATAAAAACAAAAACAAAAACAAAAATAAAAATAAAAATAAAAATAAGCTAGGCTACTTTATTTATTAACAAGAAATCTTAAGTTTATGCAGATTAGATTAGATTAGCATTTACATAAGTCTGCAAGTGAGAAATAATCCTCTTATTATTAATTATGAATAGTGATCCAACCACGATTACTGGTATATTTGTCCTCTTAAACACTCGGTACTTCCAGTTTCCTTTGAGTTATGACACTTTCGACATACCCTGGCCAAGGACAGTCACCATGTAACCCGAGTAGCCTAATATGCCATTGAATAGTTTGCGGACTTATGTGACCCACATTCAGATATACTTCCGTAATCGATACAAGCACTAAGATAACAAATATTCAATACATATTCAAAAACATCCTTAACAAATCATGAGACATTTTTTAGATAACTGAATTTAATTACTTTGTGATTTCACATATTTGCTTCTGCATTTCATGATTTATAAGGAACCCGTGATTTTCTATGAGACCCATGTAGCGAACTTTCTGACAACCTATCCCAAGTTGGAAGCTTTAGGTACGCTAGGTATACAAAGACACCCCGAGGACATACTTGTCTGAATCTCAAAGACCACATTAGCCCTTAACTTTCATTCATTTCATTTGCATAACAATATCACATTTACTTTCATGCTCATGATTAGTAGAGGTTTTTGCTTATATATTGAACAAATCTTATAGTAATGCTAGATCTTTCACAAAATTTAAGGACTAGATCAATTCATTACTGAAAAGCAAGCATTCTCAGCCATATATCTGAATATCTTTCCCACAAGAACATTGTATAAGTTAAGTTCAGATTAAGAAAACCTTGCTACTTTGTGTCTACCAATATATCCCAAATTGTAATCACTGAACTAAACAGTTATATTACGATTAAGCAGACTTAAAAGCTAAGTATCCTCACTTCTAATCATCTGACAACATTAACTTAAATCTCCCCATATTTTTGTCATTTTCTTATTTTTCACATTTGTATGGTTTTTATGACACTAAGAACTCTTTTTGTATTTTTATGACTCTAGCTATTTACAGACACAAACTTACAAAATTAGTTCTTTGAGAGATTTAATATGAATCAGCATTTTTCATCCCATTGAGAAGAATTAACTTCTCAAATCGAGCCTTATCAAATGCTTTGGTATATAGATCAGCTAAATTATCATCGGTTATAACCTTTTCCAAATGAATTAATTTCTTTTGGGCATAATCACTCAAGAAATGATGCCTAATATCAATATGCTTGGTGACCTTATGCATGACAGGGTTATTTGTAATGTCTATAGCTGACTTATTGTCTATTCTAATAGGAGTATCAAGAAAATCCATACCGTAGTCACGAAGTTGTTGCTGAATCCACAATACCTTGGAAAAACAGCTACCAGCAGCCATATACTCTGCCTCACATGAAGACTGAGCAACACATGTCTGCTTCTTGCATTGCCACGATACTAATCTCCCTCCTAACAATTGACAACCTCTAGTCATAGACTTTCTGTCATTGTTATAACCGCCAAAATCCGAATCAGTATATGCAACAAAATCAAACGTTCCTCCCATTGGATACCATAGACCAAGCCCTTGGTTTCCCTTAAGATAACGTAGAATACGTTTTGCTGTAGTCAAATGTGACTCTTTCGGACTAGCTTGAAATCTAGCGCAAAGACAAACAACAAACATAATATCTGGACGCGAAACAGTCAGATACATCAATGAGCCAATAATAGCACGATAATAAGTTGCATCCACAAGTTCATCTTTCGGATCAAGCACTCCTAAACCATGATTTTGCTGAATAGGAGTACCATATGTCTTGGACTCTAGCATTTTAAACCTCTCCAAGATGTCATCAACATACTTAGACTGGTGAATAAAGAATCCATCTTTCCTTTGATCTACTTGTAGTCCGAGGAAAAATTGTAATTCCCCTATAGCACTCATTTCAAATACATTTTTCATGCTCATTTCAAACTCTTTACACATCTTTATATTAGATGAACCAAAAATGATATCATCCACGTAAACTTGTACAATTAGATAATCTCGCTTCTTCCACTTGATAAACAATGTGCTGTCTATCGATCCTCTTGTAAATCCATTTGTCAACAAATGTGTCGACAATTTTTCATACCACACTCAGGGTGCTTGATGCAATCCATAAAGAGCGTTATCCAATCAATATGCTCTTCTTGGATAGTTCAGATCTTCAAACCCCGGTGGTTGGTAAACATACACTTCTTCTTTAACTTCACCGTACAAGAAGGCACTCTTAACGTCTAACTGATACACCTTTATACCTTTGAAACTTGCAAAAGCTAAAAATAACCTTATAGCTTCAATCCTAGCAACTGGTGCAAAAGTTTCGTTATAGTCATATCCTTCTCACTGTGCAAACCCTTGAACAACCAAACGTGCTTTATTTCTGGTAACGATCCCTTTGTCATCTCGTTTGCATTTATATACCCAACGAGTTCCAATCGGTTCTTTACCTCTAGGCACATCTACTAACTCCCAAACTCCAAGTTTTTCAAATTGAGCTAATTCTTCTTGCATAGCTTCAACCCAAATTAAGGTGCCAACATAAACGCCAATATTATTACAATTGTCTCAAATCATTAATAAAGTAGCTGAACATATGGCTAAAGGTAAGGTCTAAGCATAGAGAAACTAATACTAATCTTCCTTTATTCTTCTACCCATCTCACGAGTTAAACATTTCTCTAGCTCAAACTTGTTTATCCTGAAGGACACAATATTTTCATAAAAACAAGTGTTAGCTAATAAAATTAGCTAAGTAAGATACACACATTTTAATAAAATGTTCTTCATTTTACTTTCATAAAACTTCTTCGTATTTTATACTCCCTCCGTCTCACTACAAGCGTCATATTATTAATTTTCAAAGTCTAACATTTACAACTTTGACCTTAAATAATTTTATTTGTGTTATATAATACTTGATAAAAGTTATATGAATTGATTACGTTTTAGGCGTGTTTTTTAGTGGTATAACTTTTATCAAGTTTTATATAACACAAAAATATATATTTAAGTTCAAAGTTTAAAAATAAAGACTTTGAATATTAAAACTGGGACACTTCTAATGGGACGGAGGGAGTATATCAAAACATGATCACATTACATATCATATCAATATCTACATACAACTTAATCAAAATGTCACGTCTTACATATCTCACATAAACATATTACACATATACATATATCACATGTAGAGTATTTACTCATAATTGTGCCTATCCAACGATTTATCATACTTATCAACATATCTTATTATTATCTTGATCAACTAATTCTCACGAATCACATCTTTACATCTTATCTTAATCAACTTATTCTCACGACTTACATCTTTATCAACGTATACAATCGACTTAATCAACTTATTCTTACAACTTACATATTACGTGCTAGCTTTACAACTACCATGATTCCCCACATCTTAACATTTAGGAAAGACAATGCTTTTAACATTGGTGGTTAGTCACTCCACCCGGAAATACTAGATCAACATAACTATGCCGGAAGGAGCCACTCAAGCAACCACATACACACTAGCTTTTCAACCAGCACGGGTTAAGCTTAACACAACTTTATACTTATGCTCAAGACTTCTTATCTTTATCAGCTTAGGCTACACTTTCACCTAAACTAATCACTTATTCATCTTTACTTTCCTTTTCATGCACTAACACTAAGGCTAGAACGGTTTCCCACGTTTCATAGTTACTTTAACATTAGGTATATTCATTACCTAATTGATCCTACATCTACTTTAGCGTTTAATCTCACTAACGTGCACAACTCATAACATTTCTTACGTGTATCTAGTGAACTAGACATTTCATACTTAAGTGCCACATATAAGCCATTACATATCAACATCAAGGCATATCAATGACATTATCAACAACACATATCATAATCATTTCATAGAAACCTTGCTAAAGTCATCACACTACTTATGCACATAACTACTTTTACTTTAAACGTCAACATAACAACATAGGCCATTTCAACATACATACATTCTCATATAACCTCCCGTATAACCCGAAAAATCCAACACACATTAGATAATCCAATTAAGAGGTTAATTACTGAAAACCACATTTTGTTGTGCCTCCAGCGTGAGAAAAGTCATGTATCTTACGTGATGACGAACACAACGATCAATAAGCAATGTTATACCATCTTGTTTATGATCCCGACTACCTATGACATTCATATAATCAACATGTAACATAAACGGGACCTTAAAAAACATCTTCAAGCTCCCTAAACATCAAGGTAGCTTATACCTAAAGTCTATGGGTCAAATGAGCACTAATACAAACGTAAATGACCACCAGACCTGAATATGCGCCGCATGCCCCCTCCATGTGCCGCATAAAAAAAACCAGAAAGTTCCAGACACAATATATGTGTCGCATAAAATCCCCATGTGGCGCATATCGGGGTTAAACTATCAAGTTCGACTTCGTTTCTCTTAAAACTCTTTCCAAACGGATCCCAAACCTCCATCGTGACTTTTACCCAGTAAATTAACATTAATTAGGACTTAATTGAGCCTTTGAAAACATCAATTGATCCTTTAATCAATTGCATACATGAATCTCTCTTTTTGATCATCAACATGACCCGCAACCAGAATGTTTTGTACAAAAACAAAATTAAACATTTATGGATCTAATTAACCACATGGGATTTAGTCTTAAACATATAATCAACTCCCGAAATCGACTAGAACTTGAGGAATTGACCTAGGGTTTTGTGTGTGAGAAATTCTTAAGGTTTGGATATGATTTTTATGTCTTAGGGTCGTGCACCATGCCCTGTATATGCTGGAACAACTTTCAAAACTTTACATCTAGGCCGTCGCACTTCCTTACAACTCATTTCGTCACTTAACTGCTCGTTTAACGCATACGGGAACACTCAATGACTCTTATACCCTATCGAGAACACTTAATGACTTTATTAACCATTATCAACTTTATTTTCATTACTTTTAATCGCTTTAACACACATCTCACGTTATTCGTTTAATCACATTAACACATATAAAACACACATTAACTAACGGTCACTAACGACAAGTTAACGGTCAACTTCAAAAAAGTTTGAGATGTTACAGTTGTGTTTGTGAATCACTACTTAGATATACTCTAACACTACAGTCATGTCTCCTAGCTAGACACTAAAGCATTTTTACAATAATTACCATATTTAATAGTTGAGACGATGGTGATAGGTCGATGGTTCCCCACATGCAAAGAGACATAACTCAAGTAATAGTTAGAGTTTATATCTTACATCAAGACAACGGTGATAGGTCAGTGGTTCCCTACATGTAAAGTGACATAACTTTCGAAAAGTATCATTTATTTTTTGATTTTTTGAATGTATGTTTAAGTCTCAAAGTTATGACACTTTGAAAAACTCTATATGTTAATGTTCAACAAACAATACTATCACTAAATAAGAGTCTCTTATCTAGTGATACGAATATGTACTTACAAAGACTTCATCAAACCCAAGCCTATGGACTTTGATGGAAAAGGTGGGGCTATATAGTTTATATTTAGTGAATGGAATAGATGGAAGTTGTTATTGCTATGACCTATTGTACTTATAATAGAGAATCAACTATCAAACTATGTCACGTGTTTTTTTGTGTCGGTTGCACTTAACCTACAAAATTCTGATATAGAGTCTCGATGAAGGGATGAACCCTAAATAATATAGTCAATTTTATCATCTTTTCTAGTTATACTTTGAATAATCATGAATTATACATTGTAACCAACTTTAAGTGAATATGCATACTTGCATAACATTTCATTCATAGCTTTTGTCACTATATTTTTATGAGACCTTACTATTAATCTTTAAGTTGATCCATATGCTTTAATTAATAATGATAACAAATTATTAGGTTCATTAAAATATGTATAACTGAATCTTTAAAGGAAACTAATAGACTTTTTAAAGATTAGAAAACAGTATAATTTAACACAAAAAAATAGCACAGATTTTACCAACAAAAAGGCTATTATAGGGTCGTGTCCCATGTTCTTGTACTAGAAACATGTAATCAAAATAAAATAATACAATAAGAATACTCATTAAAATAAGTTTTAGATGCACAGTGATTGCTTGGGAACAAGGAAGACAAACCAATCACATTAAATACTTAGATCTTTAGACAAAGGAAAGACTCTTTGTTCTAGGATTTCTATATATGTTTATTGTATAGGATTCCTCCATGTGTAAGATAGTGAGGGGGGCCACCATGCACTATAGTGTGTGGGTGAATGAAGGAGGTATATCTATAATAATAATAATAATTAATTTATTATGTTTATATATATGGTTGAAAGTGGAGTTGGAATCCACTTAAAATAAGTGTCGATGTGAACATTACACATGGGAGTTTGAGAAAATGTAATTCTATACATTATACATTGATGGTAACAGAATGCATTTCAACATCCTCGTTTCCCTTTCAGACGTGGAAAGGTGGGTGTCCACTAGATTCATTCATCCACTCTCACACTTATCATTGGCGCGTTAAGACACACATAGAACTATATAATCCCCCTTTATAATTCTTCAATTATTGGTCTTGCTCTATGTTCACAAGCGTGTATATGACTAGTGTCTGTTGTAAACAAACTGTCATAATCAAAACGAAATAAAGAATATTTTTGTAGCTAGTGCAATTAACTTATATGATAAAAAAAAGAAATCAGCAAGTTCGATATCTATATCAAAAACACTAGCTAGGCACTACATCTTCTCAATTAATTCTCGGGTACTAAGATAAACGTTAATTACCCGGCCAACTATATTTATTGTATTGTCCAACCGATATATTATGTACATACTTGGAATCCTCTCCGTCTATATATTTCCTCCCTTAACATTGCTAACTAGCTAGCTTGATACGTTGCATCATGAATCATATTCCTTTTACACTCTTCCGATTTAAAAGTATTTTCGGCGCCTAGAAGCATAACCGAATAGCATCATTGCTAATGTGATTTTCCCAAAAGTTGTATTTTTTGATATTCTTTTGAAAAAGAGTTCATATGCTCAGGCTAATTGTCTTCGAATTTTACTTTTAACATGCGTATAATAATGTATGTATTACATGTTGGGGATATAGGATATAACAGTAATCGTTTTCTTTAAAAGTGTGTCACATTAAGACTTAAACTGGTGGTTCATCCAAATTATTAAATCACATACAATACAAACATTCAGAATTTTAATAATGTCTATATTAAAAGAAAACTAATTAAACTAATGAGAATGACCAGATTGAGAGGAACGTCCATATCCCTTCTTGGGGTCCAGAAAACAGCCAAGGGTAGTTTCCAAGTTTGAAATTGCCAATTCAATCCTTTGTTAATTCCAAAAATTAAATTCCAAAGTTAAACTTTTAATATAGCAATTTAATGGAAATACATCTCAGTTAGGGGCTTCTAACCGGCCCTAGGACCCATCCATCGGGGCTCTGCCTCCGAACCCTCGTATCTTAAGGTTTCACCCCAAGGTTATAATATATTAAAATTAGCTTGCACCATCTCCAAACTTATATGATGTCTTATTATGGCCATATTCATTAATCAAGCTAATTAAATTATACTTATTAACTATATATCCAACATTAACAAAATAAATAAATAATGCAAACTTTCAGACTTTGCTTGCAATAAGATAACACCGTTAGTCTCATTAAATAAATAGGAATTCTTTTATCGTATTCAAAAATAAGAACAATCATTTGTGTTAAAAAGAAAATCACTTAAATCACTTAAATAATAACGATCATTTGTGCATCAATAATTTTTACTAGGGTTTTGAGAATAAAACACGTGAACACCCATGGGCACACAATATGTTCATATGATTGAGCACAAAAACAATAAATAAATATAATGGCGGGTATATGCTACTTGCGTTTAAAAAAGAAATAAAAGTATGCTACTAATAATACCACCAAAAAAAATTTACCAATAATACAACTAACTACCAAATTTCATATAACAAAAGCTGCCATACGTGTCGAAAGTCGATGGTTCACGAGAAACATATATGTAACACGTGTGACATCCGGGGAATCGGTCCCCATGCATGGGTGGTGCAGTATTAATGGTCTGTCTCCGAACAAACTGGTTTGCTTCTATGTCAGTCATGTGATTAACAGAAAAAAAATTACTGGTCAATATTGTATGTTTATCATTTATTATATTATATAATATTATTATATCTATATAAAGGATGTTGATCGATACCCACTATGTGTTTTGTTTTGGATCCAATAAAAGTAAAGTCAGTTATTTTGACTTTTACTTTATATATCTAACTTAATTTGACATATCGTGAAACCACAAACTTTTGTTTCTATCGGTTAAATTAATAATAATGGAACTATGGAAGTTCGGTAATATTCTTTCTAGTCAAACAAATAATAAATTTGTATTCGGATTTTATACGCATTATATTTTAAAACGACATGGATTAAAATATTGAATGGGACATTTTTTTTATAGATCAAAATATTCTCGAGCTAAATACAACATGATAGATGATCATGTTGGAAGAGAAAATCGTAATCTACTTATATTCGATGGGAAAGGGGTTTATTCGGTGCTGGCGACAGCGTTGGATGTGGGCGATCGAGAGCATCGAATTAAATTTCAAAGTTAAGTAAATGTTTTTTAGGAGGTAATAGTAATGTGGTTCATGCGAACGCACCCATATGTACGTGGTTTAGTCGCAAGGGGACCAGGTAAACAAAGTCACAATCAGAACATGGAGATATGGTACTATGGTAGCAGCTACGTCTAATTTGGTTCAAAAACTTTTATATATATAGCCGCGAGAAAATGTCAAGAAGAATTGCTTTTTATATACTAATAAAAATAGAGGGACCTTCATTAACAAATTCAATGTTAATTAGATCATTGGTAATACGACATATTTTTCTTAGCATGGAACAAAATACTACATGGAATTTCGGATTTCCACGTAGATATATTGCTATATCTAGTGTCGGCTTGTTTTTTGGCATGGTACGTGTTGTAATGTTCCATTCATGATATGGGACGGTGAGGGTAGTTTTAAAATTAACAAACATATATCGTGTATGACTGTATGGTATCATGTACTTGCTTTTTTAAATGTGCTTTTTCCATTATTATTGTAGAGATATAAATTGTATAAGGTTATCATTGTAAAAATTTAAAACACTAAATATATAGAAGTTTTCTATTTCAAAAATTATATTATATTACTCTATATACGAGTATAAAGTCCTAAAGGAAAAGAGACTCGTATGATTGTAAAAAACCAACTTGGTAGATCAGTGGTTGGACTTCTTGCATCTGTAAACATAGGTCATAGGTTCGATCTTTATGCCCAGCAAGGTTGGACGTACTTTTTTATCTTTGGTGGAACCTGAAATCAATCTCTCTACCTTTGATAGGGGCAAGGTTTTCTACATATCAACCTCCTCCATATTTTATCTTAGACGGTATTTAAAACCCATACAAAACAATATTGGAAGTTACTTTTTAGGCTACTATGATGGTAAAGAGGCGGTGAAAAAGGTGCACAGAATAATGTCAAAGTTTGGTATGGGCTCAATTGAAAAATGAGAGAAAAAGGTCACATGGGTTTGCATGGGGTAGTATATGCCATGTTTATGGGGAACACACCAATAGTTGCTATTGGTATCGAGTCAGTGTTAGGATTCAATCAAAACTCACCAAATATGACTCATCATTTAAAAGAGGAAAGGCAAAAAGACTTCAACAACATATGCAATAAAATGTGTGTGGCCAATCTAAGAATGTAGATGAATTCGGCTCATCTGTTAATTTACAAGACAGCTCGAGTTCAAGTTCCATTAGTAATTTTAGATGTTCTGGTTTAATTGATTCAAGTTTATCATTTGATTATTTTCTTTTTGCATGTGTCACATTTTTTTAAAATAAATTTACTACCACGATATCCGCACAATACAATGGTGATGAAGGCAACGAAGGTCTGATGATGACGTGGAAGGGTAGTGATTGTTGCGATTATCGGTCGTGTTGACAGTGTTAATTAGTGTAAGTTGATATAATATAATTGATATAAACATGGTATTGAAAATATTTTTAAAAATATATTATTAGAATGTAAATTAGTAAGTGCATCAGGGCATAGTTATCTGCATAAAAGAGGGTTCATTAAGCGGAATTGAGTCCAAGCTAATTTTCTTGCAACACTCTGCGAAGTATTTTAAAGAATTAGAAATAAGAATGAACGATATTTGGATAGTTATTAGTCATTTTGTCATGTCAATTAGAATATATATAAATGTATACTGCTAGAGAATAAAGAATATATATAAAGTTTTGTATCTAAGCTTAAGTCATTTATATTTTGATTTATAAATATCATCGGTGCCAATTTCTTTTTTTCATTTTACAAAACAATTTATAAAGTTAGTATGTAAAGATTTTATTGTTGTTCAAATAAAAAAAAAACGTATGTAAGAATTTTACACCTAAATGTAGACTACAAATAATATTATAATTATCCATACTTTTAGTTAGCATAAATAAATTATAAAAGTTTGTCATGTATATAAAACAACATTGATTTAAAGTTATTCACACGAAAAAGTGTTAAGTTTTAAAAATTCACAATTTTAAATATAAATTTTCATATTTAATTTGTCATACCATGTTTGACTACATTAATTATACTTATCTAATATATATAAATATAGAAATATTATGATGACATAAGATTTTTAAATATTTACTATTACACATTCTTATATTTAATTATGACATCATCATACATTCTTAATTTAAAATTCAAAAGATACTTAATTATCAAATATATATCATTAATAAAGATTTTTATGAAATGTCCACATTATTATGTAAGAATTTAATCACCTTAATTTTTCGTTGTAATAGGCCGTCAGCTATGGTGTCTTTCCGGATAACGGTTTCACTTTTTCGCTTTTACTAACCCTGTGTTTCAACGTGTGTACGTCCACAATTATATACACAACTTTTGTTTCTGTTTAGTTTCTTGTTTTACATAATAATTTATCACAACTTTTCAACTAATGTAACGTTGTTATTATATATTTTAATGGCAACATATTTTGAAGTTGCTTATATATCATTCGGTTTATTTATAAAACATTTATGAGTTTATACAATTATAAAGATGTCACTTTTTACAATTTGTAATATACAATAAGATAATGTGAATATAGACAATGGTTGAAGCATGTATAATGTCAAGTTTGTAAGTTCTAATCTTAATCTTAATATATAGCAAAAGATAACTGATCTAATCTCAACTGACCAATCACAAATAAATCAATACATGTCTAAATTTATTTATATTTTTTGTTTTTAATCACCAATTTACATTTTAATCTAATTTAAAAGTAGTTAATATTTTATCGCATAATGTCTATGTAATAATAAAATATAGCTAAAACTTAGAGATGTTACAACATATGGATTAATACGATTTAATACTTATATCAATATTTTATTTTATATTATTAAGTGTAATCAAATTTGTAACACCTGTCGTTTAAAAATATGAATTTCCAAAAACTTTCGCCTAACGGAGTCAAAGAAAGCGGAATTAAACTTTAAAAGTCCAAACCAGCAAAATCTGTTTGGTTTATTCATTAAATAGTGTTACTAGCCATATCATCAAAACAAATCTAAATGGAAATCCATCGGTTGCCCAACATTAAATAACCGTCATTATAGTAAATACAAATCATAAATATCTAAACATAAATCAATGTCTAATGCGGGTAGCCACTGTAGGTAAGTTACAGCCAGCTTTAAGATCATCTACCCATGTCTCACATCTTCTCACATCTACCTGCTCACTATTGTTGGACCTGAGGGCACAACACATTTTAAAAGAGCAAGTGTTAGCTAACGAATTAGTTAAGTAAGATAACACATAGTTTATAAAACGTTTGTCCATTTAAAACATTATATAAAAGTCATATTAAGTCGTTAAGGCACATATCGTCTCACATACATATCATAGCATCAACATCTTTCATATTAGGATGGGTCATCCTAAATGTGCCTAGTCATCTTTTGCATCTCCACATATCACATCTAAACATCTTTATAGTTGTGACATAAGTCACGCATCTCATATAACATATGCATCTTTATAAGTGTGACATAAGTCACACCCGACTGGATGGACAAACCTTACGGCTGTACATCATTGTCGTTAAGGAATGGCAAGCCAATCCCTGAGTAATCTGTATGTTCAAGACAAGTGGGGTTGGTAAGACCTCCCGTATTACTCTTCACGTTGTACCTCGTTGCAAAGTGCCACCCAAGCAACCACATCAAACGTACTACCCTGGCAAAGGCACATACGAGTTAAGCTTAACACTTTCATCTTTGTAAAATAGCTCGAGCATTTCCATCACATACAGTTTAGGTGTTCATGTTACCTAAACATTAATCACATATCACATCAAATATCATTAACGTTTGGGTCCTTAAACGTGCACATGTCATGGCAACTTACAAAGTCTAGTGAACTAGATATACAAGCCATATAATCATCATATCTCACATTCACATTCACACATGCACATTTACATATTAAGCATCATTACTGTTTTGGTCAAAAATTATCCAAGATAATCAACCTTGAAGACTTAGATCAATTATGTAACCAAACTTTCGTTCGTGAGGTTAAGGGCTTGTAAAATTGGTTTAGATTCAAAGATGCGTTTAAAATAAGTATGATAAATCAAGATTATGTCGACTTAAATAAAAGAAGGTAGTCAAAAGATTTCGCAAATAACTATATAATCAAATATAAGATAGATTAAGCAAGATAAAGAAAGATAAACGTAAATAAATGCGAAAAATAAAGAGAAAGGAACAAAGAACACCGAGATTTGTTATCGAGGAAAAGCCTTTAATCCTTTATGGATTGCCGGCATAAAAACCCCGGAAGGAAGCAATCGTCCCTGCCTTGTTCTTTTATTAATGGTGTAAATTGGTTACAATGATAGAGCAACTTGATTGATCTTTCTAAGTAAAGAAAAGTGTGTTGGTTGTTTACAAGTATGAGCAGAGAAAATAAGCAAGTAAATATGTGAGTGTGTGTAACGTTGTATATCCTATGATCGATTAGGTCCTCGTTTATATAGAACAGCCTAGTAACTAATTTTGCGAAATTACAGGGATCTTCCTGGTCTTTATCTGGTGAACGTTGGAGCATATCTTGACTGATATTGTAGCCGTTTGAAGATATTCTCCTCATGCTGAATTCCTCTTGAAGTCTGATTATGATGCTGGACTAAGTCTTCTTTGCGTGTTGATCAAATAAGACATGTGTTGAATCTCTTTTGTACCATTAGAGATATTTCCCTTGTGATAAATATAATATTCTCATAGAAACAATACTTGAAGTTTATCGTTAGTAATTCGTCAAGGCGTGTCAAGATCCTGAAGGTCCATGATCTTGAGGTCCCAAGATAATGAAATCTGAAATTTCACCCATAACAATTACATATCAAGCATGGTCACATGACGTACATTATCATATATCTCATATCATTATTCATCATATGTCATTGCATTGCATATATAATTATATATCATCTTTCATTGCATACAACATTTAATCACATATCATATTTCATAACACCTCAAGCATTGGATAGCAGTTCATGGCCTTTCATCTAAGAACATATTATCTAATATCATTGGGGTAGCATTTCAGGCATCAATATACAATTACATAGTCCATATCACCTCCCATATAATCCCGAGTACCCATAAGCAAACAAGATATCATTAGGGGAAGTTATTATATGAAAACTATATGAAAACTATATTTTTGTTGAATCCTCAGCGTGTCAAAGTAGTGTATCTTACCTTGGTATTGCTTAACAATGAGTTACATATGTCTTACAGTGCTTGCTAAGTATCCCCGACAACCTATTATACATTAAACATACATTACATAAGTTAAACGGAGCGAAAATGGTGAATTGCAGTTAGTGGGGTGCACTGAATATTTTCTGACCTAAAACTGACCCTCAGTGGGTCGCACCACATTCCAGTGGGCCTCACTGGCTTCAGATTTTCCAAAATCGGGATTTTCGTGTTTCTTTCGTTTCGAACCCATCTCAAATCCTTATGACCTGAAACTTTCTAGATCACTTCAAGGCATCTTTTAAGACTTAACTAACACCATTAAACCATCAATTGATCCTTGGATTACTTACATATATTAATCACTCGATTAATTACTCGAATGAATCGAAATCGATAAACGGATTGCAATTAAAGCATACCCAACCCTTAAACCAGAGATGGGTGGACAAAATCTATTAAAGACCATTACCCTATGATCTTAGAATAAAGAATTACATGTACGAATGATTGAGGGATCAAAACCTAGAAGAAATCACTGCCGAATAGATCCAAAATCGCACAAAACTTGAAGAGAGGCTCTAGGGTTCTTGAGGGAGAATTATTTTGAGATTACAATCTGACTATGGGGTTTATGGAACGTGATATGGCCCTAAATCTGCTGGACCAACTTTCCAAAACTTAACATCTATACCCTTGTACTTTATATCTTTCACTTATTGCCCCTTAAACTCTTACGGGAACACTTTTCATCACTTTAACTCAATTGGGAATATATATCATTATTATTAATCACTTTACTAACATATTACTTTGTCATATGACATATTAAACTCTCCATTTGAACATATTTAATGAAATTAATCATTAACATGTAGACACATTAATCATATATAACGACCGTAGTCATTATCACATAACATGTTAACTATTAAGACGTAAAAATTCGACGGAAGGCAAAGGTTGACTAACGACATGGTCAATGGTCGACATAAAATGTTGGGGATGTTACAAAATTAATTGTAATATTGTTGTTATTGATAAGTGTAATCAAACTATAATTAGGATAATCATTTTGTTGTTATTAGTAATTGGAATCAAACTATATTTAGGATACAGATTCTCCTTAGGAACCCTACAATTAAAATCACAACACACAAAATGTTTTATGCTTGTTTGAAGAGATTGCTTAAAAGAAACTCTAATACAACATCCAGCCTTGATATGATTTAACATTCAGTATTGTAACATCCCAAAACTTTTAGACGTTGACTGTTAACCTGTCATTTATGAGCGTTAGTTAATGGGTGTTTTATATGTGTTTATGTGATTAAATGATTAACATGAAATATGCGTTAAAGTGATTATAGTAATGAAAATCTGGTTTAATTATGATTAATGAAGTCATTAAGTGTTCCGGATAGGATTTAAGAGTCATTAAGTGTTCCCGTATACGTTAAACGAGTAATTAAGTAACGAAACGAGTTATAAGAAAGTACGAGAGTCTAGATGTTAAGTTTAGAAAGTTGTTCTAGCAGATAAATGGCATAAATCATGTCCATAAGGTCATAAAATCATATCAAAACCTTAACAAACTTTCACACACAAAACCCTAGGTCTCTCCATCAAGTTCTATTTGATTTCGTGGCTTTTCGGAAGAGATTTTGCTTTCTTTCTGATCTGGTAATCATCCCTATAAGTCAAACATACTGTGGGAATTTGTTTGGCTTTCGTTTTACAGAAAAACAAAGGAAGATTGTTGGTTCGTCCAGTAGGCGCGACACACCTCTAAAAAGGGTGCGACGCACCATGAGGTAGGTGCGGCGCACATTGTGTTGGTGAGGAGAAGTGCAATGTGGAGTGCGTTATGGAGTGCGACACACCCTTACCTTTTTTCTTACCATTATTTTAGCTAATGCGGCACACCATGCATAGGGGTGCGGCAAACCTAGCCTATTTGTGTTGAAAATCATCGTTTAATGCTTAGCTCATTTGTTATTTATTCTTGGTTTCCGGGATTACGTATCAAGCACCATAAGCTTACTTTAAGTTGTTGTGAGCACATATAAGGTAAGACACATTACTTTTCTCACATTGAAGGCACAACAAAATGTAGTTTTCTATATAAGGTAAGATACATGACTTTTCCAGGTTATGCGGGAGGTTATGTGGGAATGTATGTTGTAGTGGCTTGCTATGTTATGATGATGCTTAAATTAGAAGTAAGTTATGTGCATATGTAGTATGATGATTATAATAATGTTGCTATGATATGTTAACGATATGTAATGTGATGTTGATTATATTAATGCTATGATTGATGGATACGTGATGGAATACATGTGGGACTTGAGTGTGATAAATCTAGTTCACTAGATACACGAAGGATCACTCTGACATGTGCACGTTAGTGGGATTCAACGTAAAGTAGATGTGGGATTAATTAGGTAATGAATACACCTTATATTTAAGTGATATGTGGGAAATGCTCGAGCTAAATATGTGGGAAATGCGATAGCTAAATTACGCGAGAAATACGTGGGAAGTGTTAAGCTGAACCCGTGCTAGTTTATGCCAACCTAGTGCGTATGTGGTCGCTTGAGTGGCTCTTTGCGACATTAGTTACGTGGGATTAGTATTTCCAGGTGGAGTGACTAACCGCCAATGTTAAAAGCATAACGAAATACTATGGAAATGGCATTGCCTTTCCTTAATGATGATGATATTTATAAGTGGGGAAATCGTGCTAGTCGCAACGCTAGTGCGTAAGATATGAGACGTAGGAATAATATGTAAAACGTAGAAATGAGATGTGAGTATGAATAAGATGTTATATGACATGAGATTTGAGAATTAAGTGGGATATGTTTTATGATATGATGTGAACGATGGATAGACGCTAATAGGAATATAAATTCGATAATGATAAGACGAATATATGTGTAATATGTGAGGTGTTAATGTTAATGATGGACATGTGAGAATGAGTTGTGAATAATATGTAAAGGAGAGAAGATGTATATGTGATTTAAGATGTGGGGTTATGATGGGACGTGAGATTAAGTAAGACACGTTTGAGACGTATGATATAAACGATGGATAGACACAATTAGAAGTATATATCCTATATATGTGACACGTATATGTGTGATATATTTATGTATGATATGTAATGACGTGAGATGATGTTTGGGATGTATATGTTAACATGATATAAAATGTGATGGGATGTGGGTATAAGTAAAGAAGGCATGATATTTGTGGATTGTATGTAATGTATTCAGATTTATAAACTTGTATTAAATGATGACGTTTTATGAAATGTAAAACGAATAATGTTTTATAAATTGTGTGTATCTTCCTTAGCTTTAGCTAACACTTGCTTTTATGAAAATATTGTGTGTTCAGGGTAAGGCGAAAAGTTTATCTCGGTGAGATGGGTAGAAGAAAAAAAAAAGATTAGCATTAGTTTCCTAAATGCTTAGACTTCACTCATAGCCGTTTGTTTGGCTACTTTATTTATGATGGATTTTTCTTTTACTATTACGACGATACTATTAGTAACGCCATTTTTATGTAAAGAACCATCCTCTATGGATGGGGAAGTTTTTAAATGTTCATTTATTGCAAAGTTTGAACATCGTTTGGCAAAGCTTTGAAAAATCCAGGTCTTAAAATGGCAGGTGTTACAAGTATTAACTTTTGAATATCTCAATTTCTTTTTACGTATACTTTTACATTTAACATATAAGTATTTTTGTTCCATATATTAAGTCTTATATTTTGTGTAAAACCCGTGTACTTGACACGGGTCTAAAATCTAGTATTGCATGTATATAAGCCATTATTTTCTTGATCAATTGTAATTCTATTTATTTAAAAGTGTTTGTAAAACGAATAATAAACTTTGTGTACATTCGATTACGTACAATTACCAGGGTAGAAGTCATGTTCAATTGAATAAAGCTTCAGTTTATCGTTGTAATTCTGCTTATTTCTTCAATGTTGATATATGTATATATATATATACGTAGGGAAAAGATAATTTGAGGATGAAGTAAAAAAAAGTACCAGGGGATTCATCCGAACTATCCGATCGAGGCTCAGATCAAGCATCTTCTTTCTTAATCCATATTCTCCGGCGACACAATAGTCGCCGCCACCACCTCCTTCTCCGACGAGACAACCACCGTCACCACCTCCTCCTTTTTTCTTTTTATCCGGCGAGACAACCACCGCCACCACCATCATATCCGACCACCACAGTGCCGGCACTGACAACAAGGTCTACGTCCGTACCGTATCAAACCATAACCATCTCTTGGATTGTCGCCCATCAAATCTATACGATTCTCATATGCGTCCAGTGACAACCACTTTAGAGAGGATGAGGGCAATGCCTGTACCGTATTCACCGGAAAACGAAACTAATGATTGTCAGAGATGAAGATGGCCGAAGACGTCACCGGAGATGATCAGTGGTGATTAGATCCGATGAAGATAGCCGGAGATGTCGCCAGAGATCATCTTCTCTTTCCATCCGATATTCCGATCCAACGGTGTAAATAGATCCCCTTTGTACTTTTTTATTGCTTGTTCAATTCCATATTTAACCCACCTCTATACACGCATATATATATATATATTGGAGAGAGATCAAATAAGAAGGTGTGTTAAGGAGAGAATGGAAAGAAGGTCCTATTGGCCAATCAGAGTGTGACACGTTGCCTCTAAAAAAAATACGCGGTGGCATTTTTGTAAATAATTTGACTTCAAACCTAAGCTGACCCAATCCACCTTAAGCTGACCCAACCCAAGTTGACTCAGCCCAAGCTGACCCACCTTAAGCTGATTCAGCCCAAGCTGACCCAAACCCGTAATCTATATTTGTGTAGATTTAATCTACATTTGTGTAGATTATGTGTAAATTATGTCAAGCTAACCCAACCCCAACCTGACCAGACCCCAAGCTGACCCAAACCTGACCTAAAATCCAGAACCCATAATCTTCATTTGTGTAGATTATGTGTAAATTGTGTCAAGCTAACCCAACCCCAAGCTGATCCAACCTGACCAGACCCTAAGCTGACCCAAACCTAACCCAAGCTGACCCAACCCAGAACCCAAGTTGACCCAAAACCCATAATCTACATTTGTGTAGATTATGTGTAAATTGTGTCAAGCTGACCGAACCTGAACAGACCCCAACCTGACCCAGACCCAACCTAACCAAACTGATTATGCTGACCAACCAAGCTGACCCAGACCCAAGCTGATCAAAACCCAGGCTAACCAAGCTGACCAACCAAGCTGATGAGAACCCAAGCTGACCCAGACCTAAGCTGATCGGAACCCAAGCTGATCACTTCAGAAAAGTTTGATTTATTTACCAAAATGTCACCGCACATTATTTTCATTTTGACCCATGTCGCGTTCTGATTGGTTCATAGGACCTTCTCTCCCTTCTCTCTTTAAGACACCTTCTTCCAGGATCTCTACCTTATATATATTTATATAGCTTATATATATATATATATAGGAGAGAGATCAAATAAGAAGGTGTATTAAGGAGAGAATGGAGAGAAGGTCTTATGAACCAATCAGAACGCGACATGTGGATTTTAAAAAAAAAAGAACATGGTGGCATTTTTGTAAATAAATCAAACTTTTGTCAGCCTGGTTTTGGGTCAGCTTGGGTCTGGGTCAGCTTGAGTTATGATCAGCTTGGTTTGTCAGCTAGGTTGGTCAGCTTGGTCAGCTTGGTTGGGTCAGATTGGTCAGCCTGGGTTATGGGTCAGCTTGGTCAGTTTAGAATCTGGGTCAGCTTGGGATCTACATTTGTGTAGATTATGTGTAGTTTTGTGTCAAGCTGACCCAACCCACGCTAACCAAGCTGACCCAACCTGACCCAGACCCCAAGCTAACCCAATCCAACCCCAACCTGACCCAAAACTTATAATCTACATTTGTGTAGATTGTGTCAAGCTGACCCAACCCAAGCTAACCAAACTCACCCAACCTGACCCAAACCCCAAGCTGACCCAAGCTGACCCAACCTAACCCCAAGCTGACCTAACCTGACCCCAAGCTGACCCAAAACCCATAATCTACATCTGTGTAGATTGTGTCAAGCTGACCCAACCCAAGATGACCCAACCTGACCCAGATCCCAAGCTGACCTAACCCAACCCAAGCTGACCCAAGCTGACCAATCTGACCCAGACCCCAAGCTGACCCAACCCAACCCCAAGCTGACCCAAGCTGACCCCAAGCTGACCCAGTCAGACCGTGACCCAAATCTGACCAAACTGATCATGCTGACCAACCAAGCTGATCAGAACCCAAGCTGACCCAGACCAAGCTGACCACCCAACCTGACCCAGAACCCAAGCTGACCTACTAAGCTGATCATAACCCAAGCTGACCCAAAATCAGGCTGACAAAAGTTTGATTTATTTACAAAAATGCCACCGCGCATATTTTTTCATTTTGACACATGTCGCGTTCTAATTGGCCTATAGGACCTTCTCTCCCTTCTCTCCTTAAGACACCTTCTTTCAGGATCTCTACCCTATATATATATATATATAGATATATACTAGGTCTTTTACCCGTGCGATGCGCGGTTGTTTAAAAATGTTGATTGAAGTGTTGACCCAGATAAATGCTAAACAACCATGCAACAACTCTTTTGATGTAATATCATAAAACTATATGTCTATATTCACTTGGAGTAACTTTAGATAAAATAATCAACCATAAAAACTATACTCGCAATAACACATGACTACTTTAAGAGATGCTATGATAGTATTGCATAGAGTTGTAACGATAGTTAGGGACCCTTCATTCATTACATTATACATGTCAAAACAATTAATTGAAAACAGCAAAATGTTGAAATGTTTGTTGGATGGGAGACTTTTACAAATTAGTATCAATTTCAAGAAAATAATTATCAACTCATTAACCTCAACTAAACCTAAGATATTAATGGAGTCGGTGGTACATGCCTTGGGTTGCGTCATGTCAGCATCTCCTTGTGTTCTAAAAAGACCATCTGTTTAAAAAAACATATATAAAATATATAAATTCTCACGCCAAAAAGAAGAATAATAGTTCTATTATCGTATTCTTCTTCTCGTTGCTACTCTTAAACTGAAACAACTTTAAAAGCATTATATGTGGTTTTGGATTGTAACAATTAGCTTTAAACTCCCGTTTGCATTAGTAACGTTTTAGCAGCTACTGCACGTGTGTGTTATGTTGGGCAAAGACTTTATGTGTCACGTTTGGTTAAGCGTGAGTTCACTTTTGCTTCGGCTTTGCATGTTTATAACCACTGTTGTGCATTAACACATCTAACTAACCTTATGTGTTTCAAGAGTCATTAAAACTAACTGAATTGGTAACAACAAATATGGATTAAAGTCCACAGCAACCATCAAGAAGGTCAATGTACAAAAAAGATTATGGAGTAAAACATAGAACATAATACATTTACAACAAAAAAGGCAAAAGCATCATCATCATGATCATCATCATCATCATCATCGCGGATTGTGAGAGCATGCCTTAAGAGCAAAAAAGCCATCAACTGCCCAACAATGATGCAAAGCACGTGAAATTCTTGAATATGCCAATTATTGTTAGTGTCAATTCCATACATATAACCATCAAATGAAAATTGTTATTACAATCTTACAATGAGAGCAGTTGAGCAACGAAATAAAGCCCCATTGGCACTGATGTCCTCATATTCAACATGCAAAAGAGTCTCTTTGACAGCAACCATAGTTAAAATTGGGGGATCATTCGGGTCTACAGGAGTTCCATTAAGTGTCCAACTTTATAGTTGACTATATAACAAAATAAATAGTATGGTATCCTCGAGGTCTTCTACAAAAATCAACAAAATAGAAAATTAATTCAGTTGTAAGATAGCACTATAACTAAAAACAAAAGGGATTATAATTAATACCTTATCAAAGATTAAACAACCTTCAGTTTTCAAAGTCTACCTTTTTTATTCAATGCCATCTGAATCATACTCCTAATAACAGAGTATTGATTAAATGTGTGCAAACTCAATGAACTCAATGCGTTATTCGAAAGGAAAAGGAAAATACATAGGCAGACTGCAATTCTCACATCCTATTCAAGTTTAAAGAGATGGCGACTGAATTCACTAAGCTATTGTACGATAAACCAAACAACACATTTTGCTTAACAACCTTGTATTCACTAAAAAGTTCACTACTTATAGTTTTGATTAATATCTAAACCATTATATCATTAAAAGACTTAAATTTACATATCATTAAAAGACTGAAATTTGCATATCTTAAATCAACATGTAGAACTTTTCGAGTGCGAATCCTACTGTACTTAGTAACAATAAATAATAATATCTTGAATTCTAACAATCACAAGCAAATATACTAATGGTTCCGCAGATATGACAACAAACCAAATAAAAGCAAGAAACAGGAGAATTCTTCTAACCCGGGGTACACCATAAGCATCATCGTAACCATTTTGGCAACCGGATAACGGACAAAAGCTTCTTTCTTATTATGCCCAGGAAAGCAAGCATAAGGTCCAAGTGCAGCTGCTATATTAGTGAGTAAAAATAAATGTCGTTACAAAATACTGTAAAAAAAAAGATAATTCGACAGAAGGAAGCAAAATGCAGAAAAGGAGCAAATACACTTGAGTATATGAGTATATCTAATCATACACCTTATGCAATGTGGAGTGAGGTCGTTACTCGTTATCACTTGTTGCATGAAATTTAATGTCATGACATACTCTAAAACTCAAATAAGTTAAAAGTATCCAAAGCACACAGATACTTAACAACTGAATTAGTTAGTTAAAGATAAATTTGTCACACCAACCACATACCTCAGGCGCCATCCAACGGTCTCCAATAGTCCAATGGTAAGTAACAGTCTCCACCATCATCATCATCTCTGTAACAGTTTCTTCCCTTGCAAGACCAAAATCTGCAAGCTTCACTTCTGATTTGTAGTGAGCAATAAGCAATAAGTTATCTGCATCAATATTTCAGATACTTTTACAAAATACTCATAGATAGATGAACCCAATCATTCAAAATATAAAGAATCAAAATTTCACCCCTTACTAAATAATTGAAACTGAAAATATTAACGATTGAAAACGGAACAAAGACATATATACAAGTCATTAAATGTCTGAGTATCAATGTATCATCATAAAAAAAAAAAAAAAAAAATCCAAAAATCAAGCTAAAAAACTTTAAAAAACAACTAATGAAAAAATCTTACAAATTCCAATTGAATAACTGTTGTTGTTATACAATCAAAGAAAAGTATTAATTGAACAATTGTTGCTATGAAGATGAGAAAAGTAATAATTGAATTGAAAGATATTTAACAGGGACTAAAAGAAATAAGATTTGATATAACATTTACTTACCTTATTGTGTATTTGTGTGTGTCGATAGAAAAACAAAAAGAACCTAGGGTTTAGTTTATCATAGATACGGGGATAACCGAAGAGAGAAATATGATCTGGTTTAGGAACCGGGTTAGGTCTGCGCGTTTTAAAGTTTTTTTCTAATTTTATAATTCAAATTAATTAGGAGGATGACACATATGATTAGATATGATGTGGCACTGCTAGAGGCTAGCTCTAAATTAATGATGCTTTAAAATCATTGAGTTAACTACTGTTTTAATAATTATATATATATATTAGATTGATATATGTGTTGGATAACATACTCGTTTAAGATCGGACTCAAGCTTAGCATTCGAAACTTCATGTGAATCTTGGTTAATTATTAAACTGGACTTGAGCTCGCTTAGGCTTTATCTTGAGTCATGATTTTAGCGAATCGAACTCAAATAGTTGACTCATTTACACGCTCTAATTAAATTTGTAAGTGAAATGCTAAAGGCCGTAAAGGTAGGTTAATAGAGTTTCCTGTACTTTGGGATTCCACGGTGTTGTTCTTAACAAGAGGTCTTTAGTTGGTTTCATTAGTCGTATATTTAAATGCTAAATATGTTAATTGATGATAGAAAGAATCAAAGAGATGTAAGTCACAATTTGACTTTATATAAATTGGGCTGAAAGTAATTGTAGAAAAGGTCATATGGTCATATGGCCCAATACGATGAGGGCTTTCTATGTTTGTTCGCACTTTGTTATCAAAATCAAAAAGTAAATATATATATATAAAACGTTGAGATTTGAAATGTTGACATATTCATGGTACCCACAACAAAAATAGTGGTAATTATTAAGAGCATGAACGATCAAATTAAGGTTTTAGGTTCTAATCATATAAATATATTCTAAAATGTTATTTGAGTTTGGGAAAAAACGTGTCATTTGTAGCTAAGTAAATACATATGGCAATCAAGTTATTTATTTATTTTTTAATTATTAAACAATACAAGAAAACTTGTATCGTATAACTCAAAATCCAGTAAGAAGGGGCAAAATATTGTCGACTAACATAATTTTGCTTGTATGATAGTCATGATGCGCAGATTCTATAAACACGAGTTAATAGTGTTCGAAAAATTTGAAACATAATTTAAAACACATGATATAGACACTATAAAAAAAGCCCCAAAATTGAACCCGCTTAGAACCACCAAAAAAACTTAAGCCGAGTGAGTATTGAGTACGCAACGTGTACATATGAGCCAATATTCAATTTAACACATGCAATTATGTTCGTCGTAAAGAAGACGATGCGTATCAAATGGTTCGGTTCACTTTAAAACCCGATGCTTGCTAGCTCAAACATTGTTTGGTTGGTGTCAATTAAGTCCGAATTGTATACTTTGTTTCACTACCATAAAGCTACTTAGTTCGATGATATGATATTTTTCTCGCCATTCAAAAGTGTTAACTGATTCCAAAAAAAATTAATCAATCCAAATCATATCTATTTAGGAATTTAGAGACTCACTATGGATGGACAAGGACCAGAATATATGGACCTCATTCATGGCCTACAAACTATTCCTTGAACCACACACATTCAAATAACGTCTTATTCTATTTTAGGTGCCTTCCTAAAAGAACTTTCTAAGGAAGATAACAACATATAGATAGTCTTTCATGTGATTATATATAGTGCCATTTTTAATATATTTTTGTTCCATTTTCCACCATCTCCAATAAAAGACTTAGATTTTCTATAGATATTCTAGCATCAAATCTATTAATTTAGGAGGTCGGCCCATACATATGTAAGAGTATACTTGTGTATACTAAGTAATCCAAATATAACTTTACCCAACAAAGTATGAGATAATAATATCTCGGTGGAAGACACCGTTCAAGAGGAACATAGTATATACATATTTTATCATTAATGATGATGGCAAAACAAGTTGCTTCAACATGACAACTTTTAAGGACACTAGGATGCATGTATGATTTATATACTTACATACTTATACTTATATGTCCAATCCAAAGAACAATAAGCGAATCCACTTTTTATTTAGACCATGACATGAGATTCTAGTATAATTTGGTATCTTTGAAAAGCATCGATACGTACATGTGTTAATTAATGCATATATACTATAGTTGCTTTTTTATTTACAAAATATACACTTAGATATATAACAATATAATCAAAAGACAAGATGCCAACGATAGGCGTAGAAGTCATGTAAGTATAAATTATGGAAATGTTTTCCATATAATATGAACTTATGGGCGATTTGGCATATCCTTTAGTACTTGTACGTGATGACATCATGTTATATACTGCGTGCGTCATCCCCTACATCATATGCATTATATAGCTAAGGAGTATCGATGAAGAAAGCTAGGTTCGGGGAATAACAAGGTTCACCGTATAATCTTGCATACATTGAATGATTTCTAGAAGAAATATAGTAAGAACATCATAATTGGAAGCTAGTATGTATGATATGTAAATGATGATGGTATAACACAATCTAATTGAAAAACAGATACATTTAAGTAGACAGGAATTCATATATATTTATAGGGAGTTCATACAAGAATTTATGTTTGGATTATCGCCCAATCAACTATGAGTTAAACTGATACTATAATATAGGTGAACATCTGATATGAAACTTGACGAAACATTATTTAGTTCCTCTTACAATAACAATAGTTAAATAATAGCATGCATACATTATATATATAATTCATTGGGCTCTTTACTCATCCACAGTAATGTACGCATTATATTGCACTGTATAAACTGTATAAAGCATGTATCGTTATGGATGGCTAGATATTGTCATATATTTATCATTTTCCTAATTCATTTCTCACTTCTTTGAATCGTTTAAGCAACTTTAAACAATATAACATATCAAATAGCTAGTATCGATCTGTTAGTAGACGTGGGCAAAAAAACGGTTCTGGATTATCCAAGAACCGGAATCGATTGGAACCGGTTCCGGTTCCTCAAGAACCGTCGGTTCGGGACCGGTTCCACTTTTGGATCCAAAAATTGGTTCCTTACCGGTTCCAATCGGTTCCGAACCGGAAAAAACCGGAAAAAAACTGAAAAAACATGGTCAAACGTTGACCAAGAACCGGTTCAAATCAACGTTGACTGTAATCGGTTCTGATTCCAAACCGGTTTCACCAGTTCCGATCCAATGCCTACTTCTATCTGTTAGTGCTTTATTATTATCGTAACAAGGTCAGTTACTTATGTAGAAATGATTATAAATGCTCTTAATTTGGTAAGACTAAACATAAAAAATTTGGTATTGATCACACATAGCAAACCAAAGTTTAAGATTAAGCATTTCTTATTTAAAATAGATAGAGAATTAGTAGAATCAATATATTCTTTAGGCCAACTATATATATTGTTACTCCTATTTAATTTATAATCAAGCCGAGCTTTCAAGGCTTCAAGCGCGCACTAGTTGTCTATATAAACAAATTAGCTTGTTAATTAATTGGATGAGAACCCCTAATCTCATTTATCATTTAGTACATATCCATTAATTCTCTAGCCTAGTGTCTAGGTGAATTTTAACCACTTAATAATCCCCTAATTATTTCAAGTTTGTCTTTGACAAGACTCAAACGTATGATCAAAGTTGTGGCTGGTGGTCACTGGTTTATTACCCAGGGATTAATTTAGCTTGTTAATTACTTCAATGGAAAACAAACGAAAAGTAATCAACGACTTTATGACTCACATGTAAGGGCCCAGTGAACATTTCAAAACTCCTTTTTCTAGTCACTCGCATAATGTTTTTGTTGTAATTAAATTTTGAAGTATGAGATCTCTTTTGATCATTAGGTCATTTTAGTGGTGGTTTGTTTAGTTCACACAAACAAATTAAAAATAGTATTCACGAAAAAAAATTAATTTATATGTGCATTTCTTTTATGATGTGATGTGTTAAGAATAAACACAACGACTTTGCTTCTCCAAAAATTGATATGCCTAAAGAAGCATCATTTAAAAACCAGCCATGTGCAAGTTATAACTCTTTCCAGTGGAAGATATCGATGAGTTGAGAAAAAAGGTGGAACAAGAACCAACTTGTGTCAAGACTAATCAAATAAACGGTCTATAATGCAACATAATTGTGAAGAAAGTGATTGATTCAAAGCACATACAAACATTAGTGAAAAGGGCCAACCATGCATGTTAAGTTGTATTTAAATATGTGACATATATAAGTACCACTTATTTTTATAATTATACATATATCATATTTATGCATAACAGAACTTTTTTTTCTTTAAGTTTATTTATTATTCATAAAACAGACTCTCCACAAATTTAGAGGCCGGCAACGAGTGCAACCAAATTCATACATGAAATTAAAATTACACCAATTTTCTAAACTCATCCCATCTTTTCAATTTCTATTTGTTGTCAATTATTTAAGAGTAAAGTTAAATGAGTCATTTATATATTGTTGATCGATACCGTCGTATATAGAATGATTGATATAGTAGTCAGCCAATAAGGATTTGGTTTGAGATACCCTGGTTCGAATCTGAGGTCGTTGCACTTGGTTTTACCAATGATCCGTTGTCATGATTACGATGAGCTAGTGAGTTTACCCAAAACAAAGTTAATGGGGCTAGGGACTATGTTCATCTGGGTTAGACCAGTTGATGTGTATCTTTAGTTATTGAGACGTCGTGTATGGAGTACCCACTTACTTCGAACATGATCAATCATGTTCAAATGAATATGAAAGGATTTGTACCCACTTACTCTAAGCTTGGATACCAAATGGTCGAGTTTGTCATTATTGGTATAACCATAAATTACCATAAGTGTCCATAACATCTTCAAACGAACGTTAAAGATTTTTAGCTGGCTTTTGTTTCTAATTTTTTTTTTTTTTAAATTTTTTTTTGAACAGTGAAAGGCCGGACCACGTATCCAGACTGGATACCGAGGCCTACCTGATCCCCTCCCCCGCCCGCCCCACCCTGTAAATTCAACTCGCACGCCAAGAATATTAGCTAGTAACAATGCTCGAGATGAGATTCGAACATGTAACCCTTGTTACAATATCCGGGGTATCCAACCACTACACTAGCAAGTGAATGACCTTTTGCTTCTAAGTTTATTAAACGACTTGAAATGTGCTCTTGCTATACATGGAAGCCATATATGTTTAAACATATATGTTTAAACTTTAAAGTTGTTTAGTAAGGTTATACAGGCAAAAGGTTACGGATGATGACGACTGGCTTCGCCAACTACCGGTCTTGTATGGCAGTGTCCGTAGTGTAAAAGAGAATCACATTATATATTACAAAGTTAATTTTTTATTTAAAGTTTTATTTATATGTATTGTTTTATGTTAGACTTTAATTTATTATAATAAGTTAAATTAATATAAATATAATTAGTGTATTGAATTTTATTTAAGTGTTAAATAATGTGAAACAGTAACATAAATATATGTACCTAAAAGTTAAAATTTACAATTTTAAGACTGGACCTTAGTTATTGATAATGGAATATAGATTAAGATCATGGGCCTTGATGGTATCATGGGCTTTGATAGTATCATGGGCTGAAATATACATGGCTCCTGGTTTCCTGTACATTAATCTTTTGGGTTTCATAAATCATATTGGAATAATTGGATGATGGTTCTAGGCTCTTATTTAAGTTGTAAGTTTCTGGTTTTATGATATGTAAAGGAAACTGAAATATGCAGAGAGTATTGTTTAAAGGAAAACTGTTGTGTGATGTCTTTCATTCAATAGCATAAACAAGCCTTATATAGGCATACATACTACATCACGTGTGACTTTAAAACTGGCTCCAAACAAACTGCCAAGTCTGCCTACATAACTGGTACATGGAGGACCACTTCTCCACCCAACGTACCCCTTTTGTGACTTGGTCAAATACTAACTTACTAATAAACAAACGTGTAGAGATTTCCACTAGGCTTACTGACTATTGTATATCCTATTGATATACAATGCTAGACTCATTTACTTACCATACCAACAAACTAACATAAAACTTAAACAACCTGATGAGAACATAACAGGTCACATGACATACTAGACTCTTAATTCAAAATACTAAGGACTCTAAAATATATGTCAAGATTACCCAACATTGGATTGGGCATTTGCTGGGTGGGACTAATCTGTCTACTCACTACTTGACAAATGACAACAAGTAACACCACCACAAGAAATATGTAACACCAATCACCATTCACCAATATATCATGTTTTATACTCCGTAGATGCAAACTTATCAAGCATTCTCTTTCAATGATAATCAAGTATTGAGAAATGAGGAACAAAATTAATCTACATGAAACTGTTTCACTCAAACAAATATATTTAACCTCATTTGTGTTACACGGCAAGGATGTTGCATAGTCCTTTTTATAGAATCATGCTCTATTTAGCTGATCTTTAGCCTCTTTCAAGGACTTTCTAACGGCCTCATCTTCCGGCGATTCTCTCGTTAACATCTCATAATCGTCTATGGATGCTTGCCATTTTCCTAACTGTTTTATGCATCCAAAATCAGAAATTTAGTAACTTAAACATACATCAACAGAAAATTACAACTTAAATATTTGTACAAGGCTCTTTCACCTTAGCACTGCAGTCAGCTCGCCGTAGTCTTGCTTTGCTATAAGAGGGACGTATATTTAAGGCCATGGTGCAATCCTCAATGGCTTTTTCAAACTGACCAAGTTTAGCTCGACAAGCAGCACGATTGCAGAGCAACACAGAGTTAAAAGGCTCATGATCAAGCCCCTCTCCATAAGCATTGCAGGCCTCTAAGTATTTAGCAGCCTTGAACAAATCATTGCCTTTGAACCTGGCATCGATTATAGCCTTGGTTCTATGCACCATTATATTCGCATCTTTATTGTTTGGGTCCATCTTTGCCGCAGTCTGAACCTCCTCCATTGCATCATCAATCCTAATTATTAGGATATAAAAATCAGCACTTATCAATCTTATATAGACGTGTATATATATTTACAAAGAAGAGTGCTATTACTAAAATTTCTGTTTTGTAACAAGTAATTGTCTGCAATAAAAATTTGAAGTTATATGTGCTGCATATCTCTTCTAGAGTTATTTGCTAAAATAGCAACTAATTTTGCATAGCTCCCAAATTTATATATATGAAAAAAATGCAACTTTCAAATTTTATCAATTACAGAAATCAACATTCGATTTAGTTCTAACTATACAAATCATGTATAAGAATATTTAAAAATAGAAAGTCGGTCAGATGTTGATACGTGTAGTTTATGGCTTTATGCAATGGATGACTATCAAAAGTTGCTTATTATGAATAACTTGTATGCTTAATTTTCTAGATTTGAGAATTGATGTAAAGTTCGTTACTATTTTATGCAAATTACCCTTTTCCATTTTCTACAGAAACAGAACATATTGTATTGAGTTCGGTAAGCTTTGAAGTTTCCTAGGATGTATACCATGACCAAATCAATGGGGGTTCAACTAACAATTTGAAGTGTTCAGTTTTTATCAAATGAATCACAATTCAACGTTGCAGTTGACATTGTGACTATTTTTTAAGTTGACATCTTGGATAGATAATTGAAATTAAATACGTATATTCCTCCAACTCGGTGCAGGTCACCTGAACTACAGCCTAGAGCTCGGCCTTTGCAAGTCAATCTTAGTTTATTACAATTAGCCTTTGAGTACTTGGTCTATTTGGGAGATTTATAAACTAAAACAAGTATATATCTAGAACAAAATCAACAATATCACAAGATCACTGGACACGTGTTTCAAATAAGTTCAATGCAGGATGTGGTTATACAAGTACCTGCCAGCAGCCAGATAGACTTGAGCCCGTATGACCAATATACTAGCATGGATGATGGGACCGTAAAACTTGGTGCAGTCATCTACATCAAACTTTGGCGCACTGCTCAACACTTGGTTTGCTTCTTGGTGCCTATGCAACTTCAATAACCCCTCGGCTTTCATCGTGTATATCTAAAAATATTCAGTACACAAATAAACATTTCGTATTAGTTAATGATATTATCATTTGAAAACTAACGATCTAGTCTGTAATGGTTTGATCTGTATAATCACCTGTAAAGCAAAATCTGCGCCGGAAGATATTGCTAGACTGGTTTCTTTTAACAATCTATTCCAATCTCTTCTCTTCTTTGCCTCGTTACACTTGGTAAGGTGCATCTGAAGATTTTGGGCTTTTGTGATAAGATCAGGTTCAGCTTCTGACCCTGCCTGTTTATAGTGGCAAATTGTTTTTTCTGGCTCTCCTAATCTGCACTTGCATTCAAGTTTTAGTAAAAAAATGTGCAGTACAGCAATTCAGTCGATTCTAGAAATCTATTGACACTACAACAAAAAATGTCATTAATTTGGGCTGTTAGGCATTTTCACACTCTTAGAATTGTGAAGAATAATGATTTTGTTTGAAAAGTTAGCTAATGAGAAATTAATTCTGAATCCCACCTATGAACCTGAAAAAATTTCCACATTCTAATGTATGAAAACTTATAAATTTACTTCCTGATATTTCTAATCCCCACATTTTCAAGTGTGAACTTTTTTGAATCCTAGCATGACATATAACATATTATCACTTTTACTAATAGAAATGTTGACACACATACAGCATATATATTAGCTTTATACAATAACTTGTCATGATAATCAGAAAAGAAAAACAAAAAACAGAGAGAATTATGATATATCAGGTATGATTACCTGAGATATAATGTGGCTAGACGATTATGAGCCCTTTGGTAGAAGGGTTCAATTCTGATAGCTTCTTTGGCTTCAAACACTGCTTCTAAAAGCCTC